>NC_026000.2:31717599-31779118 GCF_000442705.2 Elaeis guineensis | reverse complement strand
TTCACAAATCATGTCAGAAAAATACATTATAATTGTCGATAAATCTAGAAAAAGTGAAACATTACTTACCTCAAACGTATTCCAATAAATCCACATAAATTCTATAAATTTTCTTCCAAAAATTCTGTTCGTAGATCATATCGCGATATCCCATGATCAAACATCCACATCCTATACAGAATCAATTTCAATAATTAGAAAGAATACGAATACCATATTTCAACGGTTTAGATTGGGTCCGATCATCTAATTTTATCTAATCAAAATCTAATTAGACCTAAATGATCCAAAGTTTGACTATCAGATCAAATCAGATTCGAAGTGATAGGATCGAGGTTTCTTCATCGATTTCATAAAATCAAGTGGAGAGAGAGAATCAGAGGAGAAAAAATTCATGAGGTACAATTCAAATTGATCAGGTGACACAATCCAACATTATGATTGGTCCAATATCTCAATTGGTGAAACCAACATGATCAAATCAAATCATGGCTAGATCGGAATCATGGATAATCAAATCTAAAGATTCATGGTCTGATTAGGTGGGTGCCAGTACGCTGTCTGACAATCATGGATCAGGATTCTTCATTAGAATCAGATCAGACTTATTAAAAGAAATTTCTTCATTCACTAATCTTTTTTAGAGAGAATCAATCAAGAGAGAGAATATTTTAGAGAGAGAAAATTCTAGAGAGAGAAAACTCATCTTGAATTCTTCAGACAATATGATTCAACAAATCCGATCGATCAGATCAAATCATGCTAAGATTATCATGTGGATAATTCAATAAGATCATGAGAAATAAAATCTAAAAATACCTGATCTGATCAAAGTGGATGTCGGTGTACCATCCGACGATCACAGATCAAAAATCCATCACGAGGATCATTTAAATTCATCATCATTCTTCTCAAAATTCTAAAAATCTTAGGAGAGATAATCTAGAGAGAGGATTTTAGAGAGAGAAAGTAGAGAGAAAATCCAATTCTAGAGAGAGAAAATACTAGTTCAGGCTGAAGAGAGAGAGGAAAGAGAGAGAAACTCTCTTTCTCATATTTTATTATTTATATCATTATTATTAATTAATTTAATAATTTTTCTTTTCTTTTCTTTTCTTTTTTTTTTTTCTTCATGGAAGAGAGAGGAGAGAAAATCCTATTTATTATATTATTATATTATTTTTTTTTTTTCTTTCTCTCTTTTTTTTTTTTCCTTTTCCTTTTTCTTTTCTTTTTTCTTCTTTTTCTTTTCTTTTTCTTTTCTTTTCCTTCTTCTTCTTTTCTTTTTCTTTTCCTTCTTCTTCTTCTTTTTCTTTTCTTCTTCCCGTGGGCATGTTTTGGGCTGAAACAGGGGACCTTGAGGTCCCCTCGTTGGGTGGCCGGCCGGCGGCGTGTCGGCGTGAGACTGCTGTCGGCAGGAGGAGAGGCGATCCGCGGTAAGAGGAGGCCAAACCGGTGGTCGACGGTGACCACCGGCAACGAAAAAATGGCAAAAAAAGAAGATTTTTCCGCAATAAAATCCGGTGACTTCGGTCGCCGGCGAGTGTGCACATCGGCACGGGAAGGAAGGGGGAGGAGAGAGGAAGGGGAGGAAGCTTACCTCCGACGCCGGCGAGGTTTTCCGGCGAGAAATTGGACGGCACAGCGACGAGTCTCCGTGAGGAATCTCCGGCGATTCCGCCGTTTGAGCTTAGGATTTTCGGTGGAAAGGAGAGAGGAGGGATCTCCTCCTTAAATAGGACCGGAGGGAGATCGTTTCCGACTCCGATTGGGAGCCGGCGAGAGGAGGAAGAAGACTCCGTTCGGGAGTCTTCTCCCCTGTTTCTTTTTTTTTTTTTTTTGTTTTGGGCTTTGGATTCGTTGCTTGGGCCAGGCCTCACATTCTTTCCCTCTAAAAGAAATTTCGTCCTCGAAATTTTTCCTTGCTTGAGTCTTCATAGTTTCTTATTTGAATCTCATCCACAAATATTTTAATTCTTGATATAAATTCATTCTTAAATCATTTCATAAGAAAAAAGTCAGTACATCAAATATCGATCTGAACGGAACCATCCATTTTCTTATTTATCAAGATCCACGTCTCAAAGATTTTCAATGTTTCAAGATTTCGAAATTATGATCTTATTTCCTGTAAAAATTAATATTCAATATCTCATGACTCAAATGAAAATCAAATCTATCTCTTGTGAATAGAAAAAAAGTCAATGTCTCTATTCTTGCATAAGAACTTCATTCATCATTAAGTCATTTCATAAAGATCAATATCACCATTGTTGATTGAATCAATATCACTATTTCTAGTCATCAAAATTTTCTTACTCAAACCCTCAAACTCTTAAATATTCTAATTCTTGAAGCAAATTTTATCATTAAGTCATTCCATAATAAAAATCAATAACTCAAAAATTGATCTAAATCAAAACTATATTTTTCTTATAATCAAAATCAATATCTCTGTTCTAAGTAAGTATATCAATTTTTCTTTATCTCAACATTAACAACTCTTAATTAATCGATTTATTATCAAATTAAATTATAAATAACTTTAATCCATCTTTTGTAGAACAATCATCAATATCAATAGATAACCTCCATCTTTTTCATTCAGTCAGAGAAATAATAATGATCAAAAGAATTCTAACTTCAAATTTCATTATACCCTGGAGATAAATATTTGAGTATAATAATCTAAGATCGAAATCATCATTCGATAAACAATCTCAAATTCTTCCTAGTAATTAGATAATTACAAAATTTAATTCTAGGATAGAAAAAAATTATCTCTAAATATTCTAAATCTAAAATCAAAAATCAAGGGTCCACTCATCCTAGAATTAGGATGCTAAATATTTTTGTAGCATAGTAGGTGGAAGCACTACTTTTAAAAATCACATTAGGATATCTAAAATGATTCAAAATTTTAAAATATTATTTTTTCTAATATCAATAAATTTCTTGTATCAAACCATATCATCTATCATAATTCTTTGACTCAAAGAATCAACATTCCTGACTTACTCAAAGTAATCCAGATTACCATGCTTCCGCTGCGCACTCTGATCTAACAATCAAAATTTCTTAGGTTCACCAAAAAAAATTTGATCAAATTATTTCTTTATCTGAAAATTTCAAATTTCAATTGAAATCAAAGATTAACTTTCGATTCTCATTCATACCTTTACTGGTGTACAATAATCTTGATTAACCCTTGAGTCCAATATCATATTTAAACCATCATATAGATTTACTATAATCAATATGAATCAAATCTCAATTCTCATATCAATTCAATTCGATAATTTTCAAACAAAAATCTTTATAAGTCAAATCAACGAGAAAATTCTTCGATGCTCCATCAAATTTGGACATAATCTGAATATATATGAATTTCAAATCATTATTATTGTTATTTTTTTTTCTAAAATTTCTATCATTAGAATCTTCAATATCTATCAAATATCCTTTCATAACAATCATACAAGCTTCAAAAATCAAATCTCCATTTAATAGTAGATTCAATTAAGGACCTCGTTAACAAAAGCAAAGGAACTCCATATCAATTCCTAAATCCAAAATTTCTAAATTATAAAATTCACATGGATCCCTTAGTCTGAAATAAATATAAATCAGATCTTTTATCTTAATCTGAAGATATCAATTTTTCATTAACAACCTCAACAATAATATCAGAAAATCTCTTGATCAACTTAGATACGAAGTCTTTAAATTAAAATTTCATACACATCATGTAGTCTCCAAGAGACATAATAAGATCCATTATTTAGATCTAAGGATGATGATTAAAGCTTCTAGTATGATGAATATCCTATAATCTCAAAATCAATTTCATCAATAAGACATAGGTTTCTTTGCAATATCCTCAAATATGTATTCATCATAATATGCCACTTTATATATAATCCACATACCAAATTCAATTTCGATAAATATTCCAATCCAGTTTCATAAAAGATTTTTCTTAGCCCATTCTGGAATAATATTTTATTATCAAATCTTTATCTTGCCAATAATAGTCAATCTCTCAACTAGAAGTAATATCATAATATTATTCTCACATCGAATTTGAACTTACGATTCACTTGAATAACCAATGATCAAATTAATAACCATAATGCACAATACAATTTTTATATCAATCCTTTTGTGATTACTTTCGATCAAGATCTAACTAATCATATCATGATCAATAGATCATCCATCATATTTCAAATTCTATATGTTATAATCTATTGTGATCCTTTCATACATAATCTCAATGTTTAATCAAAATTTATAAATATTTCTCCCACTGCAATCATCAAAGATCTACACTATAATGTCCCTGGTGTCTATCCACTTACACCCATTCTATATCTGATTCTATGTTTCATAATTCATCTACTTATGCTCTGATACCATATTAATTGTCACGCCCCCGACCCGAGATTGTGAATCGAGGGTCATGGCAACCGCCGCATACTCATAGAAAACTCTTCCCATAAGCATGCAAGGCATCTTATCATGCTATCCTAAAACAACAGCGGAATAATTATTCAATAATTTAAATCCAAAACATAACGACCTAAATTTTTTTCTTTAATATCTCAATAAATTCAACAACAATTCAAAGGCTTTGCATCAAATTCAATAAGCCTTTCAACCTAAAACAAAAGTATGAAGATACTGCTTCTGATCACTCTTCCATTCATATCTTGTATCATCTTAATTCCTCAACATCTGTAAAAACAGTAAAATAAGAGGTAATGAGCTAGACAGCCCAGTAAGCAATGATCACTTCTCAACAGATTTCATCAGGCATATAAGTAAATAATCATTTATAGAAAATAAGCATATAGAGTTCATCAATTCAAAATCAATTTCAATTATGCAATATAATTCATGCCAAATTCATTTCTTTTCCAAAAATTTAAGTTTCTTTCGAGATTTCAATTTCTTTTGTTCTTCAATTTCTTTTCGTCAACCATGAGCTATGACCATATTTTCCCTGTGGCAGGGTCATAATACCGCGTATCTGCTTGCGGTAGGCTGCGAATCATCTGGCAGCCATGTCCTTTGGAACCGCTGGTCTCACTGGCGGTTTGTCGCTGGTCTCTCTGGCGACATGTCGCTGGTCTCGCTGGCGACATAAACCCTTAGGACAATCAATTGCCAACGTATATGCCCCCATTGGCGGGGTCCTTTACATAGTCAGATTGTCAATTCATAATGTTTCTTATATCATAATTCTTCATAAATTATATTTCATATTCTAATTTTGATAATAAAATATATAATCATGTAATATCGAAATCAATCAATATAATGCATCACGAAATCAATATGTGCAATCATGCTTCATCATAACATTTCAAATAAGATATTTTCATAGCAAAATACTATTCATCCAATTCATGCATCGTTTTACAAATCATGTCAGAAAAATACATTATAATTTGTCGATAAATCTAGAAAAAGTGAAACATTACTTACCTCAAACGTATTCCAATAAATCCACATAATTCTATAAATTTTCTTCCAAAAATTCTGTTCGTAGATCATATCGCGATATCCCATGATCAAACATCCACAATCCTATACAGAATCAATTTCAATAATTAGAAAGAATACGAATACCATATTTCAACGGTTTAGATTGGGTCCGATCATCTAATTTTATCTAATCAAAATCTAATTAGGACCTAAATGATCCAAAGTTTGACTATCAGATCAAATCAGATTCGAAGTGATAGGATCGAGGTTTCTTCATCGATTTCATAAAATCAAGTGGAGAGAGAGAATCAGAGGAGAAAAAATTCATGAGGTACAATTCAAATTGATCAGGTGACACAATCCAACATTATGATTGGTCCAATATCTCAATTGGTGAAACCAACATGATCAAATCAAATCATGGCTAGATCGGAATCATGGATAATCAAATCTAAAGATTCATGGTCTGATTAAGGTGGGTGCCAGTACGCTGTCTGACAATCATGGATCAGGATTCTTCATTAGAATCAGATCAGACTTATTAAAAGAAATTTCTTCATTCACTAATCTTTTTTAGAGAGAGAATCAATCAAGAGAGAGAATATTTTAGAGAGAGAAAATTCTAGAGAGAGAAAACTCATCTTGAATTCTTCAGACAATATGATTCAACAAATCCGATCGATCAGATCAAATCATGCTAAGATTATCATGTGGATAATTCAATAAGATCATGAGAAATAAAATCTAAAAATACCTGATCTGATCAAAGTGGATGTCGGTGTACCATCCGACGATCACAGATCAAAAATCCATCACGAGGATCATTTAAATTCATCATCATTCTTCTCAAAATTCTAAAAATCTTAGGAGAGATAATCTAGAGAGAGGATTCTAGAGAGAGAAAGTCCAATTCTAGAGAGAGAAAATACTAGTTCAGGCTGAAGAGAGAGAGGAAAGAGAGAGAAACTCTCTTTCTCATATTTTATTATTTATATCATTATTTATTAATTAATTTAATAATTTTTCTTTTCTTTTCTTTTCTTTTTTTTTTTTTTTCTTCATGGAAGAGAGAGGAGAGAAAATCCTATTTATTATATTATTATATTATTATTATTTTTTTCTTTCTCTCTTTTTTTTTTTTCCTTTTCCTTTTTCTTTTCTTTTTCTTCTTTTTCTTTTCTTTTTCTTTTCTTTTCCTTCTTCTTTTCTTTTTCATTTCCTTCTTCTTCTTCTTTTTCTTTTCTTCTTCCCGTGGGCATGTTTTGGGCTGAAACAGGGGACCTTGAGGTCCCCTCGTTGGGTGGCCGGCCGGCGGCGTGGTCGGCGTGAGACTGCTGTCGGCAGGAGGAGAGGCGATCCGCGGTAAGAGGAGGCCAAACCGGTGGTCGACGGTGACCACCGGCAACGGAAAAATGGCAAAAAAAGAAGATTTTTCCGCAATAAAATCCGGTGACTTCGGTCGCCGGCGAGTGTGCACATCGGCACGGGAAGGAAGGGGGAGGAGAGAGGAAGGGGAGGAAGCTTACCTCCGACGCCGGCGAGGTTTTTCCGGCGAGAAATTGGACGGCACAGCGACGAGTCTCCGTGAGGAATCTCCGGCGATTCCGCCGTTTGAGCTTAGGATTTTCGGTGGAAAGGAGAGAGGAGGGATCTCCTCCTTAAATAGGACCGGAGGGAGATCGTTTCCGACTCCGATTGGGAGCCGGCGAGAGGAGGAAGA
Organism: Elaeis guineensis; assembly: GCF_000442705.2. Taxonomy (NCBI): domain Eukaryota; kingdom Viridiplantae; phylum Streptophyta; class Magnoliopsida; order Arecales; family Arecaceae; genus Elaeis; species Elaeis guineensis. Next base: position 31,771,908 of record NC_026000.2, on the reverse strand, counting down.
AGACTCCGTTCGGGAGTCTTCTCCCCTGTTTTTTTTTTTTTTTTTTTTTTTTTGGGCTTTGGATTCGTTGCTTGGGCCAGGCCTCACAACTTAAGTCAGATCGAGCTTTGAAAGAACAGAAATAATAAGATTATAATTAAGAATAATAGTATAAAATGTTATCCTATTCTGGTTGGCGTGGTTTAGATGGCCTTATTTCTTTTCATTTTGACCTTCTCGATCTTTTGATAGCTTGACCTTCTCAGCCTTCTGATGAGGTGGACTTACTCGACCTTCTGATGAGGTGGACTTACTCGACCTTCTGATGATGTCAGACTTTCTTAGCCTTCTGATGAGGTCGACTTACTCGATCTTCTGATGAATTAGATTTGTTCGGTTTTCTCATCTTTCTCGATCTTGTCAGTCTTTTTAGCTTCTTTGTCCTTTTCAACCTTCCTTGGCTTCTTCGGCCTTTTCAGCTTCCTCAACCTTTTTGGCCTTCTCAGCTTGCTTGACCTTCTCGGTCTTCTCAACTTCCTCAGTCTTCTCGGCCTTCTCAGCCTTCCTCGGCTTTCTCAGCCTCCTCGGACTTTTGATGATATGAGAGAAGAATATGATGGATGAGGGCTTATGAGCCTCTCACCATGAGAGCTTTGAGTTGTGAGAGTTTTTTTCTCTCAAAGGCTGTCTTTTTTGGGGTCCCTTGGCCATGTTTATATTGGTGTGGAGTAAGGATCAGTTATGGTTAGAAGTAGAAATCAAGGGATGAGATATTATTCCCTCATTATGAGCCATCATCTCCTCTCTTTATTTGGATTTAAATCTGTCATAATACCCTTCTATTTCTGGATTCTCTTAATAGCAAATATGTAATTGCCCATAATTCAGATCTTTATAAAGTTGCTTGCCACGTGTCCATTTATGATAGGGAGGTTGATTTGTATGCCATATCAACACCTACACTATTATTTGATATCTTGAGGATAACATGATGACTAGCTGATTCACCATAGTAATAATGGTACGGTTATTTTTATGCTTGAAAATGGTTACTCCATATTCCTGCAATGATAGGAGCTTAAATTTGTGTAGAAAGGTCGAAAATGAGGACTACATGCAAGGGTGGGGTGGTGGGAGGGGCTATTTGGTTTGGGGGTTCATTGGTGGAGTGATAGGTTCAGGAAAAAAAAATAATGGATCGGAGCCATATGTTAACATCTGAAAATTCTCATGTTGCATTATTAATCATTTAACTTTGATAGGAAATACAGTTGCCAAATGATCGATGCTGCTCAAGCTTGGCTCAAATATGAAACTGGACGTATAATATGTAACATGTATAAGCTATAATATGTAATTGATTGTTGAAATTAATCTAATGTTATTGTTTGGGCACATAAGGCGAGAGGGTCAAGCCTTATTTGGTTAAACTATAATTCAAGCTTGTACTGGGCTTTATTTTAACTTTAACCTAGCTTGTGTTGAAACTCAAACCAACTTTGAACCAAGCTTGTTTCAAGATTGATACAAGCTCAACTGACTTTGGCTCAATTTAAGGCTATTAAGCCAATCACAATAGGATACATTCAACTTGGTGTGAAATTAGGCTTGATGAAATAATATACAAGCTGAGCTTGATCTCAGACTTTGGGCTTGAATTGGTTATACTGGAGCCCAGTCAACCTTGGGTCGATTACACCCTCTAGAGGAACAAGTATGGGTGTACATTTTGGACTTAGTTTACCAACCTTACTTGACCAGATCAGCCATAAACCATGTACTATGGGTTTGTAACTTATGGGTTTGGAGTGAGTCAAGTTCTTATAATTTCACTAAAGAAATGGTTTTTATATAGTAGGAAGGACTTCTTATCAAGGTTGGAAGAATTGGTATCAATAGGCATGCTGGCTAGCGACCAATATGGTATGGTACCGATCCATATTGTACTGAACTGTACCATATCGGAACCACGGAGAAGGAGAGGGAGAGGCCCGGAGAGGAAGGAGGGAGAGGGAGAGGGAGAGGGAGAGGGGGGAGAGGAAGAATGAGAGGGAGAAGGGGGAGAGGAAGAGAGGGAGGGAGAGAGAGAGGGGGGACTTGCCTATGCTGGAGAGAGAAGAAATTAGAGCTGTTTGGGCTCTACATCAGAAGACAAACCTTAATTTGGGGTTGGAGGTTGCAATGGCTGCAGGACTTGAGAAAGTGATTGATGGCCTTATTGGTGTCAGCATTTTGAAACCCTCCAGCCTAACCAGAAGTAGTGCCTTCATTCCCACTGTTGACAGCACAGCAAGGGTTTGAAGTCAGTGTACCAATTTCCCATTCCAAAAAAATTGAAGTCAAAGAAGAAGCGAGGAGAGCAGCAGCGAGGGTTTGAAGACGGTGGTGGCAGTGAAGGAATCAAGACCGGCAAGCGATGAAGGAATGGAAGTATCAGAGAATGAGAGGGGAGGGACAGCAGAGGAAGCTTCGCAAGACTCAGGGGGGTAGAGACGATCACATGAATCAGGAGGTTGTTAAACCTAGTGATGTGATGAACCATTTCGGTAGCCGACAAGTCCAATTTGATACAACCCGACCCAGCCGGTTCGGTACAGTTTAGCAACCCCTGTTTCTTATTGTACCATATGGTAATGGTGCCATATAATAGCATGATTATCAAATCTTTTTGGAGTTTCTCTGATATGTCTTATAGAAATGAAAGTATCATTTCATCAATGAAATTTTCATTTGATTTTGGCCAAAATTTGGGCAGACCGAAATTGGCCACTGGGACACTGAAAGTTAAAAGCTGGTTTTGGCAAGGTATTCTGGAATCTCAAGATGGGAAGATAAGAAAAATAAAGCTTAATGTGCATAAGCTGCATGTCTGTGATGTTTAATTCAAACGGTATACCTTTTTCTTTGAAACCGATTATGCTGCATTTTCTTGAAATATGCTTACAATAATAATCCATTCTGTCAGTTAATGTCTACATTTGAACATTTACCAAACCCATGGAAATGCTGGCATGTTTCTTGTTGACCTCATCTTGCCAACAAACAGAGTGAAACGAGTTCAGTGTAGAGCAGTTTGACATAGACCAACTAGAGATCTAGTCAGGTGGATCGATCATTTAATAATTAACAAACAAAGCTGGTCCAGTCTGAACCCGACTTGATGTTTTCCATGGAACGTAAAAGGAGTTTGAGGGCCAATCCCAAATGTATACGAGTTTTCATGTTTCATTACTGTGATTATTAAGCTTCTGATGTTTGTCTTAATTTAGAGGCAACATCATTCATTCTCTCTTTTTTTTTTTTAATGTGTTTATTGTTGTATTTTTTCCACCTTAGGTCAAAATCCATCAGTTACTTCTCAAGTCAAGATTCCGGACATTGAAGAAGCAGGCGGCTGATTTATTCTTTGTTCCAGCTTATGTTAAATGTGTGCGAATCATGGGTGGTTTGAATGATAAAGAGATAAACCAGACCTATGTGAAGGTAAAATGTGGGTGAAGTAGTGGCATTTTCCATATTCTATATTCTGACCCCATATGCCTGGCAAGCAATCTGATGAGACATGCTTTTTTTTGTCATCGGAAGTTCAACAAATCATGGGAATGGTCCCTCTGTTCTGATTTTGTTATAACATTTTTACTTTTGAATATTTCTAAAGGTTTGTTCTTAGTTCTACTTGACATCAGGTTCTAAGCCAAATGCCATATTTCCGCTATTCAGGTGGCCGTGATCACATCTTCGTCTTCCCTAGGTATCATCTTTTCCAATTCTGCTATGAATACCCTTAATTCTTTCCATACTTTTTAACATATTATGGGTACCCCCACATTTATTGATCTGATCATTTCTTAAAATTCATTCCTCTTGTTTTAATTGTTGTTTAGTTGCTTCATAGCCCCTACCTATGTACTTACACTTGCAGTGGTGCTGGTGCTCACTTATTTCGCTCCTGGGAAAAATTTTTAAATCGGTCCATCATTCTTACTCCAGAGGTAACATGTGCAATATTATATGGCTGTGTTTCAGTATTTGCTTTCCTTCTGCTCATAATTAGATTCAAAATACTGCTGTTATTATTACTGATTGTTTTGACAGTATTTTGACCACAACCAACAGACATTCCTATATGTGGTTGGATTTATGGATCAAGATATAATTATCTAAGTATGAAAATAACTGTATTTACCATCCTCCAAATCTGTGTCTGGTTCCTGGTCAAGGCGATTTTTTGTGAATGAAAATAGAAAATTGACGCTTAACTAATCGGTAGGTTAGATGATTATTTAGCTTAACTAATTCTAGAATATTTCTTATCAACTAATCTGTCAAATAATTGCCACTTTTTGCATAGGCATGGTTGATGCTTTATGTTGGAGTAGGTTCACTTGGTCTTGTTGCGCAGTCAATATCATTTTCGTGTTAGGTGGTTGATTAATGGGAGTTTAGTTTTTTATTTGGTTACCTCTTGCTTTTAGATGGCACATCATCAAGGCTTGGGTAGGTAAAATCAATGTCGATTGCACTGATCCTACTATCAAATTCTATTGATAAATTCCTTGGGGTTATCGCCTAACTTTTCTTCAACCATATCATGTGTCTGTTATAACTCCCCTTTGGATTGGGAAAAAAGGTGTTTGATATACGAGGTACGATGAACAATAAATGCAGGGATGTGACTCTGCATGACTAAATATCAGTTAGAAAAGAATGCTCACCCACATCAGCCTTTTATTTTCATTTATATGTAGAATAAGCTCTTTATCATATTATGTACCAAGCAAGGTTAGAAGATTCTGGAATTCAATACTCTTTTATTGAGTAAGGTCGACATTCCATATGGAACTCAAAAATCTGTGGGAGAATAGTTAAGTGTTGACATTGTGGTGGTTCGAGTAACTTCATCTGTTCCCATTAACATCTTTGGAGTACCGTTGTTTCCAAAAGCAATGAAGAGTTAATTCATGATATATTGGTGCTTGACTAGAACAACTTAGTGATTAGTGTCGGTCACATGATTTGTTTCAAAAAGATGTCTATAAGAGAAGTATTAAAACAATGTAACATTTTGGACACTCTAGGAGTTGTTATCATTTTTCCACTATAGGGAAATGTATGACTGTTCCATTTGTTTAATGCTTTGATTCTTATTTAATTATTTGAGGATTGAGTTTTATATATTCCTAGTGCAGATAACATGAATCATGGCCAAGCACAAGCATCTATTTTATTCATTCTTTAAATTGATACACTATATGTACAAGGCTATGTTTTTCTTACCTTAAACCCTTTATGTCAATTTGGCAGCCTTCCATATTGTTGTGATACTTGCTTCCAAGGAATGCATTAAGCAATACCAAACCTCCTATTGTTACCTTATGTAACACTTCTGTAATCATAATTCTTGAATATGTCCTTATCCATATGTATGCATGTTCATGTGCACCTGATGCAATAATATATAGTATGTTTTTGCTTGTTTGCCAGCCATCCATTACTGAAAGGCCAGCATTCATCCGAAATGGAGAAGGAAAAAGAAAGAAATCTTTTCTCATCTCTGGATGTATCTGCAAAATATCCCATGTATCTAGGAATTATGAGGAACCTTTTAGATTTTAGGAAAAGGATACTTAAAATAAATACCTGATACATTTTCTAGCTGTATCGAACAAGTATAGGTATCCGATATGAACTTGAAACAAGCATGATATTCAATTTGAAGCATCCATGCTTCCTAGATGTGCATGTGCATTCACACACTACAGCAGTAGCTAGGATTTATGCTAATTTTTGGTGGTGAAGTCTATGACGGGCATAGTTTTAAGGTTTTCTGCATAATTTTGTTTGAGTTATTAAGTAGTATCGGTTACTTACGTCATGTGAATTATTAATTTGATTGTTGTTGTGTTTGGCATTCTTATATATCAGTGCTGATGTTTCCTTGTTTATTGAAGCTGCTTACAATTTATAGACTGGTGCTGGGTTTGCATAGGGTGACCGTACAGATAAGCGAGATACGAGTGCTTTTAATACATGGAAAGATATCATTATCCCTGGGAATGTTGATGGTGGGATGACTACATTTCATGGGACCACAATTGTCCAACCATTACCCCTGTCCAAGAGGAAGTATCTGGCAAACTTTCTAGGACGTGCCCAGGGAAAGGTTGGTCGTCTTCAATTGGTGGAGCTAGCTAAGCAATATCCTGATAAGGTTAGCCTTTTATTACCATAAGACATTTCTTTTTGCATAAAATTTACTTCCATGTGAAGCTTTTTCATGTCAACTCATCCTTGGTTGTGGTTATTTATGATAACAGGAAAAATATATTAAAAAAAGTGGAAATATAATCAAGGTAACAACAATGCTGGCTGAAGATACTTCTAGCTGATTCAATGAATCTTTAAGGCTTCTGAATATCTTAAATTTTCATGATTATAATTAATCCATAGTAAAGGAAATCTGTACTTCAGATGAAACAGGCATTTTCATGAATAAATGGATTAAAATAAGCTACACTTGTGCCCTTTGGAAGTGAATATTAAAACTGATAATTTTTATGTGAAAATCCTGTGCCCAAAAGCAAATATTAGAGCTTTATGGACCTATATAGGGGATGCATGCCTGTATTACTGGAAAAATTAACTATATCAGCTTTAAATGGCCTCTGTCTTTGCTGAATAGAATTACAATTACTCTGTGTATCCAGAACCTAAAAGTGGTTGGTTGAAATAGCAATGTCATGAGTTGGCATTCCATTTTGAATCCAATCTTTATGCATCAATTTTTCAAACGAGCAATTATTGATTCAAAGTAATCCCACAAGTATACAAAACTAAGATATAAGGAAATGACATTTTATGCAGTTATGCTATGGGGGTACACTGGTACTAATTATTTACATACGTACCTCACTAATCTCATCGAAAGGAGAAAGATCACCTTTTTTCCCCTGGTAGGTGCACATAAATGTTTTCAATAATTAATTCCAATATGTACAAACAGGCATGTGTCCTACAACAATTAACAAGGTTCTGGAATTTTGAAGGTCATTAATTTTTTAAAGCAACTCCTTTATCTGGCCACATAAGAATGCTATGCATATGGAGTGCACAAATTCAGAACATGGCATTTACAAATGGCTTTCTGGTGAATTTATTACCCTTATTCTACCTACAAAATTGTACAGCTTATTTCAAGATTGTCAGAAAACTTGTGTTTAACAGTCATAATGGTATTCAAGGCAAGATGCTCCAGTGATAAACTTTTTGTGATACTGTTATTAGTTGACCTGCAAAGCCTTCCATCTAATTCATTTGGATGAGTTGATACTAGTTTGATATGGCATAGTTTGAAGAAAATCAGCTCTTAACTGAAGTCAACGGTTTGGATTGGTGTTGAACACCTTTCCAGGCAATTTGGAAAGTGGGCTACCCACAAACTTGTGAGCCCATTGGGACGAAACTTAGCATACCTTATTTATTAAAGTGCTTAAGCTCCTGCTACTAAATTGTCCTGGACTTGGAAGGGTGAGTCTTTTGACAAAGAGGAAAGATGACAAGATTTGTAAAGAATTATGTTCATTTCTGAGGCACAAATTATAAGTCAAATAGTGAAATTAATTGGGCTGCCAATTTTTAACAATATTTGTGGATTAGGAAGTGATTTCCTAGATGTTATCACAAACCATTGTTTGTGTTATTTTGCTGCAGATGAACTATCTGAATGTTATTCCTTGCTACTATCTTTTAATCAAGTTCTTGGTTTATCCATTGGCCACTTGTTAGTTCCCGCCTTCAAATGCTGCATAGAATATGGTATTTGCTAACCAAAAGATGGGATGCTCTTGAGCTTGAAATTAGAAAGAAAGGGTTCTGGTTTTGTTGGTCAGACATTCTAAGCTTCATACTTCCATATGAAGCAGTTTTTGCATCTCAGTTTATTGAGAATTATTAGATGTTGAATTTTTGAAAAGGGAATACTGATGTTGATTTCTAAAAATGGCTATAAAGAAGTGGAACATGCTAAACTCTTCAGGCATCAACACTATCAAGCTGAACCTTTTATAGGAATAGGTAGAGTGCTCAGATTTAAGGGAGCCTTTTGGAAAAGGGAGAACTTATATGATTTTTCTTGGCTCGCAGAGTAACATAGGAACATTATGGTTTTCTGAATATGTTTTACAAATTTAGTGGGTTAAATAAAGTATTGAAACAAGGTGCAAATATTTAATATTTATATAGCATTCCTCATAAAATCATGATCTTTCAACTTTGAGGAATCCTTCACATGCAAAAACTATAACCATGAAACCAACCATTTGGGATGGGATTTATGAATGTTTATTGGCTATCATTTGGGGTTGGATGTGTATCTTAATCAGCAATCTTTTCTATTTAGAGCTACCTCTGGTGTTATTATGAGTTTTTCAAGTCCTCTTGCAACTTCCAGTAGATGAATGCCATCAATGTCTTGGTACATGCCTCTACTAAATAAGAAAAACCAATATAGCTTGAATTATATTGCAAGCTTTTGGGAGTGGTGTATCCTGGTGGTTGCTCATAAAGTAGTATGATTTTGTAAATTTTATTCATAAAATCTCTCTCTCTCTCTCTCTTTGTGATGTTTGTGTACTTCCTTCAGCACAATTTTCGCATGGTCTGTTTTGTTTTGATTCTCTTTCATGTAATTACTTCAGACCTCCATACAGCATATTGACTTCATGAACAGTTGGAATCTCCAGAGTTGAAGTTCACTGGGCCTGACAAATTGGGAAGAACTGAGTATTTCAACCATTTGAGGAATGCCAAGTTCTGCCTAGCTCCACGTGGCGAGTCATCATGGACGCTTCGCTTCTATGAAGCTTACTTTGTGGTCTCTCTCTCCCCTCCCCCCTCCCTTTTCTTCTCTCTCACTCACTCGCGCACACACACGGAGACATGCATAAAATGCCCAGTGTTTTTGCATCTTTGAGCACAACTGTTGCTACACAATATTTGCTGGTACTGTATATCTACATCTAAAAATTGTTTCTTTTATCTAGTTGGTGTTCTACACAGTAGATGCTACAACATGTGCATACATCCAGCACATGGATTTGTAATTTTGATATCAAACATAAATTTATGCATGATTATAAAATTGCAGGAGAGTAAATCCTGTATAAAAATATTCTTCTCATGAGTGAGTGTCCACCTCTAGTTACATGTGGACCTGCATCCCCACAAGAGTTCTATATTTATGCATGATTATAAAATTGCAGGAGAATAAATCCTGTATAAAAATATTCTTCTCATGAGTGAGTGTCCACCTCTAGTTACATGGGCACCTGCATCCCCACAAGAGTTCTAAATTTATGCATGATTATAAAATTGCAGGAAAATAAATCCTGCATGAAAATACTCTTACTCATGAATTAGTGTCTGCCTCTAGTTACATGTGCACCTGCATCCCTACGAGAGTTCTTACCAAGCAAGAAGGGGGTGCTCTTATAAGCACATTCCCCTCATAGTATGCATTTATACTGTGTCAGTTCTGCTGGCTTGAATTTATTTTGGGAAGACTTGGTGGTATTTCTAACACCATGAATTCCCTGTGTGATTTTATTTTATTCCAAGAACTAGGATGGGAAAATATCAGCCGAAATTCAGGTGAGGCAGAACCAGGGCCTTGATAGCAATGCCCAAAGATTTTACCAAGTATACTAGTTGACACCCTCCTGTATGTTTGTGTGAACATTTTAGCATATCATACATGTGCTACGAGCATAGGTCAAGCATATAAATAACCCTTACTAATGCAATGAAATTTGAAAAAGGAGTGTGTCCCAGTCATCTTATCAGATCAAATAGAGCTGCCTTTTCAGAATGTGATTGACTACACTCAGATATCCATCAAGTGGCCGTCTACTCGGATAGGCACTCAACTCCTTGAGTACCTAGAAAGCATACCAAGTGAGTTTGCTCACCTGTTTCTTTTAATTTCAACTTTCCTTGCAGCAGTCATTGTTGCAGTCTGTAATACTGGAGTTTTTACCTTGTCAGATGAAGTGATTGAGGGTATGTTAGCTCGCGGCAGACAGGTCAGATGCCTGTGGGTTTATGCCCCAGAAACTGAGCCGTGCTCTGCGATGGTAGGAATCATGTGGGAGCTGCAAAGTAAGGTGAGGCAATTTCACCAGTCTGCAGAAACATTTTGGCTCCACAACGGGAAAATTGTTAACAGAGACCTGGCCGAATTCCAAAATTGGAGAACGCCAGTACCTTTGCCTTGATGAGATATCAGAGTTGAGAATGATTCTGTTGATGTGAAGTCATATTCGTTTCTTTATGTTATTTCATTGGTGTTTAGAAACTTGTACATATACATAGAGCATTTTTGTAGTTGTAGATGCACAATATTGGGAAATTGATTAATGCGATTCGTTTGTTTGGCACTAGTTCTCCAAAGAAAAGCCTATTAATCGACTATGACGAAAAGACTCCAAACAGACAAAGGCTGATTTTTCTTCTGTCTGGCTTTGGCATCGGTTCCATCACAAGTTCAACTGCTTGTGGCTATATCACCAGGTCCTGCGGACCACAAATTTTTATATGCGGCCGGTGGTCAGGTAACTTCACATTGAGTTCCACACTCAGCTTAATAAGCTATGAATCATGTCATCTTTGTGATGATCTTTGGAGTTCCCATTCTGGATGTCAGTTATCAGCTTTACGTGAGTAGCCATAATATGAATAGTTTATTTATTAGTTTAATCAAAATGCAGGTTAACCTTCGTTAGGACCCACTCCAGCTACCCCATGACCAGGTAAGCAGGTGCCTCCTTTACGGCGCAGCTCGCGGCAGAGCGTCAGCACCAGGACGTGTTGGTATTTTGAATTTTTTACAGACAAGCCTGATACATTTAAACAATTTTGTTATATTATCTTTATTTAAATAATTTTTCTTTATTACTAGGATTCCAAGGGGGTCAGGTTGGATTAGGGATTGGCCCGGTCAAAATTCAATCCATGTTCGAATGTGATCAAAAATTGAATTCCAATGTAATCCAGTTCCATTCAACTTGGATCAAATTAGATTTAATATTGATTTTATGAATCCATCAAAAGTTTCAAGTCAACTTGAGTCAATCAATATATGTATATATTTAAGACCACTAATATGAGAATATTTGAGTATAAGTGAATGAAAAATAATAAGAGTTCATTCGATTAATTAGGAAAGATATTTATCGTGAAGGAGCCAGAGGTTTAGATGATTCCAGTTTTTTAAGTTGGGTCAAACTGGATTTGGGTCCCATTAGGTCTATTTTGTTCATCCAAATTAGATTCGAATGATGGATGGGCATGGTAGGGTCAAGTTAAAAAATTACAAGACTAGATCTGATTTGGATTTTAGATTATGACCAATTTTTTTAAAACAATCCCAAATCCACATGTCAATGAAAATTTTGCCTTGTAAATCACAGATTTTATGTGGCCCACGGTTGATTAATTTCACATTTTGAGTTGGATGCCTAGCTTTATGAGCTACGAATCATGCCATTTTGTCTTGCTTTCTGAGTTCCCTTCTTGGACGTCAGCCATCAGCCTTATGTGAGTGGCCATAATATAAGTAGTTTATTCACTGGATTAATTAAGATGCTGGTTGTTCTTTATGAGTACGTGGCCGTACGTTTATTTTACTTTATAATTGGAAAGCTGCTGACATTTACAGCCACGGCCCCTATAGCTCAGTGGTAGAGCGTCAGTCTTGTAAACTGAAGGTCTGTAGTTCGATCCTGCATGGGGGCAAAATTATAAAATTATTTTTGTCACAGCTTGTACTGCTCAATCCGAGCCCAATTTGGTCAGTGCAGATGACCCGATGGTGTTTACTCTTTTTCGATTCTAAATATTTTGATCTTCAAAAAAATAGATGAATTTCTTCATCCCATTCTTTTTCCTAACCGAAAATCTTTTCTTCTCTGTCCACCGTCTGCACTATCTTCAAAAGATCAAAAGATTCAATCCAAACCTAATTTAATTCCATTCAAGTTAGATTGGATTTGATTTAATATTAATTAAAAAAATAGATGAATTTCTTCATCTCATTCTTTTTCCTAACCAAAAACCTATTCTTCTCTGTCCACCGTCAACCTTCCCTATTTGAAGTAATGTTACAAGATTTGTTAATGCACTATCTTCAAAAGATCAAAAGATTCAACCCAAACCTAATTTAATTCCATTCAAATTAGGTTGGATTTGATTTAATATTAATTTTATCAATCCATCAAAATTTTGAGTCAAGTTGAGTAAATAATTACCTTAACAATAACTATTCAAAAACAGTCATGATTTTGAATCTAAGATTTATCCAAATAACTTTGATTTGAGTTAAACTAGATTAATTTTGCACTGAATTCAACTTAGAAACAAGTTAATCCCCTCCATTTACACCCTCATTATTACCAGAAATATGCACTACTTCTTTTTCCTCTTCTATAGCATTTGTAAAATTTGAAGGACCAAGAAATATGGTTATTGATGCTGTACAAAATAAAATTGACATCCACTTTCACTTCTATACACGTACATTTAGATATGCTTATACAGATACATATGCTCAAGTACATATATGCACATGCATGCATGCATATATGTATGTATGTGTATATCCACACATATAGTGATAATCTACTCTTTTGAAAGGATCAAGGCCACGATCCTACAAACACAAAATTGATGATGAACATTTCAAATTGAGAATCAGTATTATTGATTATGATCTTTGTAACAAAATTTTAAGAAAGCAAAAATCACGTGTCTTGAGACTTCCTACTCATGCATCAAATGAGCACAAAAAATCATGGCGATATTAAATTAGTGTCCCAAGCTAGACTATCGATGATGATTTGGATGTTATAAAACATATAGAAACCCAAATTCAATAGATCCAGATGATTCTAAAACAGAAAGCATACAAAACATCAACATTAAACCAATTAAAATAAATTTTTTTGAACCATTTGATGGATGAGTATATGACCTCCAAAATACATGATTTTAGATTTTACTGTAATTTTATGATGTAGATGATAACAATGGTATGGATCTTCTGTATAACATTTTCACCATTGATTTTGTCTTGGTAGGATTTAGGTCTCAGTTCTGGTTCATGACTTCCCCGATTGTGAAGTCATGAATTAGACGTGGGTTTGAGTGAGCAGAAAGGGCAAAAAAAGAGTTTAAATGCAAAATTACTAATGCTTGTAGTTGTAATGAGGCATATGAAAGCAAAAAATGGGCTTAAAATCATCATCATTATCATCATCATCAAATAAATATTGATAAGCCAAATTGGTCAGTTGTTGAATAATAAGGATTTTATCATGATAACTGAGAAACAGATGCTAATTAATTTTTTATAAAGAAAAAATGGGGTGCTTTGAAATTGGGTTGGAAAAAAGAGGATAACATAGTCAAAATTTAATATTATTTTCACTATCTAAAAAGACAGGGAAAAATCTATTCCAAAATCTTTTAAAAGATATTTTTAAAAAATAAAATACTTTCAATATTTTATTGAATGTCCCAATGTATGCATTTTTGTATGTACCATTTTTATGTATTTGCTATATATATAGTGGATTCTTTTTTAGTGGTACCATGTAGTACAAAATTACACCTTTCTAATATTTGGCATTGGAATGACCTAGCTTATTTATGAGCCATCATAGTTCCCCAGAGTTACTAGCAAAAGACATGATAAAGTTTTGAAATCTAAGTTTTCAATTTTATTATGAACAACAACAAAGCAATTGAGCCTAAATATACTAGTGAACATACTAAACTAGAGAAATTAATTCTATGAACAAATATACATTTGGAAATGGAGAAGCCAAGTTGGAAAAATAAAGGGAACAAAGATTTCCAAGATTCAAAATGCAACCTTAGTGTAGAATAACATACATTATTAATACTATACATTTTCCAAATAAAATTATGTTTAAGCTAATATATGAAATAGGTCATATAATCTTCATGAATTATTTGGAATTATGCCTCAAAAAGTATATACTACTTTTTTTTCTAGAGTGAAAGATAAGTTTTTATTCAATTCCATCTCCATATAATGAATTTGCAAGAAAAAAGCCGCCCAATTATTGATTTTTGTAAGAAAAGGTTGGTTTTATCTCTTTTGTCAAATGATATAAGTCTAGAGGTAAGTGAATGATTTTGCCCTTGTGTATAAGTATCAGGTGGATGATATTCAAATATAAGATGCTCCATATACATTGATCGAATACTAGACGTATATAGTTTAAATATTCAATGCAAATTTATTTAGACTACCAACCCTCTCGTACTTAGATTTAGGGTTAAAAATCTTAAGGAATCCTTAAATATATATTGTTCTAAAAAAACAAGAAAAATAAATTTGATTTTTGTTTGAACAACCAATAATTAAGTTGATTTTTATGCACAGCTCACCATTTGTATATCATGTAATAAGTATTTAGAAAAATATATAAAGAACGGTCAAAATGTCGCTTTTATGCAGTTATCTATTTTTTATTATTTTCTTGCATCTTTAATTATCATACTCAATAGAAGTTCCATTTTTACTCCATTAGCTCATTAAATTATAAATGTACCTATTGGTTAATCATATGGTACTAGCTTTTTTATTTTTTTAAAATAAATTGCCTTAGCTTATCTTCAGATAGTAAAATTTCTAAGGCCATTGCACAACGAAAATCGACCGCTATATAACATTCATAACACCATTAAATATAATATTTTTCATTTAACTTTTAAATAAAAATAAATTTTATTCCATCAATGGCTAAATTAATATTTTATTAGTGAATAGTGATTTCAACAAATATTTGCTTTGATTTTTCATTATCGATCATTATTTTTATAGTTAATGGTTAATAACAATCATTACAATCATTATTTTTTTAATGCCTAACAATCATATGATGTTATGTTATTAATGATATTGTTAAATTCTAGGATGTTAATAAGAGGATATAGGTGGGGCTCCCAGTTTATGTTTTCAGGTCATAAATGGGTCATATCAATTTGAGAGTATAATACAAATTAGCTTAACTTGAATATGGTCCATTTAATTAAATGGATCAATCTGTGAAATATAAATACGACATGAATATACATGGATTGACATGATATGTTCCGTTTGACACAATTAATAATCATGTTGGCAGGTCAAATGGATACACAACCCATCTAATGACCCGTTTAACTATTTAACTTATTTATAAAATTTAACTAAAATAATAAAAATTTAGTCAAAAGATTAAAATAATATAAAAATAATTTTTAGTTATTTGCTATGCTAATTTACAGCTCTGAATTCTATCATTGTTTGTTTTAGGTTACGATTATAATTTTTTGATTTTTCTCATTTGCCTTTAAATAATTTTAAAATAAATGTGTTAAATATGTTTAAACGTGTCGTGTAACCCGTTAACCTAGTTTAACACATTTAGTTAAATGGGTCAAAATGGATTACGTGGGTCAATCCATTTAAAATATGAATTTATCGTGTCATAAATGGATCAATCCATTTATGATCCAATCCTATTTATTCCAAACTCAAATCCATCGAAGTACATATTGTGTCATATCCATATCAATGGATCATATCAAAAATTGCCAGCCTTAGATATAGGTCTTGTTAAAAATAAAAAGAATATAGGATTTTTGCACAACCCTAAAGCAATGATGAATGGGTGATAAGAAAGGGTAAAATAAATTGTTGATATGGTGGCTTAAGACGTAAGAGAATAATAAGAGTGATTGATTGCGAAAATGTTACATTTTGACTAATGATATATATATATATATATATATGAAGTGTATTAAGTGAGAGGAGAGACTTAATGTGAGAGGTGAAAAGACATAATAATAATCCTTGGATCCATATCAACGATTCAGATAAGAACACGATTGTCCAAACTGTTCAAATACTCCTAGAATTTATCTATTCCTTTTTTTTATTTTTTTAACACGCGCGTGTGAGCACATGCAACGCTCATTTGAACCATTAATGTAAATCTAAGAGTTATTATTATATCCTCTCACTTCTCACATTAAGTCACTCCTATCACTTGATACATTTTCTATATATATATATATATATATATATATATATATATATATATATATATATATATATATATAACAGAAGCTCTAAAATGTTCTATTGCGGTAATGCCATCATCATATGTTTCATGTAGTAAACAATTATGGCATAAATATGAAAACAGAAGATCTTATTATGGAGGATAAATTAATGAATGTTTCTTGAAGATAAAGCGACTGAGGGAGGGAGAAGGGGGTGGCAGAGTTCTGAAAATAGTTCTCGTAGACCCTCCCATGTGTTCGCATGATATGACTGAAATTAACACGAACTGCAGTATACCAAAAAAGAAGGAAAATTACAATAATTAACATGCTATTTTGAATGACTTTCCAAAGTGCCAGTATCAAAAAAAAGACTTCACAATCTCCTTGAATGTGATGATGCATCATGGCCAAATTTTTGACGACTTCCTCTTGTTGACTGGAATCTGTGCTTGGTTACATGTCACAGATTCCTTTTTGTAAACAACCTTGTGTTACTATGCTTCAATCTTGAACAGGAATTAGTATATCTTTACATCCTTATCAGTGTCATTACTCTATTTGCTCATTGAGTGTAAACAATATCACATGTTTTCATCTTATCTCAGCCCATTGCTTGATATCCGGGTTTATCCAGTGATCCACTATCAAAATATGTCTGAGGAAGAGCCCATACTTCTTCCTTGTTTCAGCTCATATCCTAAGCTCGGCACCGAATAAAATCTACTTAAGTTCTCCAAGCAAACTTTTGTTGTGCAACTTGAAT
This sequence comes from Elaeis guineensis, assembly GCF_000442705.2. Taxonomy (NCBI): domain Eukaryota; kingdom Viridiplantae; phylum Streptophyta; class Magnoliopsida; order Arecales; family Arecaceae; genus Elaeis; species Elaeis guineensis. Next base: position 31,755,032 of record NC_026000.2, on the reverse strand, counting down.
AATTTTTCGGTAACCTGTTTGAGTTTGGAAACATCCAACAATGCCAGTGTCCACCAATTCTCATGATCCTACTACTTAAAAATCTATAACCTTAGGCTCCACATAGCATATGTGCTTGAGACTGAAATAGCGCCAGCATGGAACTGATAGTCTGTGTTACCTACCATGATCGAACTGCAACCAGGCATTTTTTGTATTCCATTTTCCACCATTCTGCTCCTTATCCTCTCTGCTTCTTTCCATTTTTCTGAAGCAGCATAAATATTCGATAGCACCACATACTGTGCATCATTAATGGATCCAGCACCAGAATTCAACGTTCCAATCTCATGCACCACTTTGTCCGCAATCTCCAAATCCATATGTACTTTACAGGCTCCTAGCAGGGCTCCCCACACCACCTCATTTGGTTTCATCGGCATCTTCTTGATCACATCATAGGCTTCAGCTAGCCTTCCTGCTCGGCCCAATAGATCGACCAAGCATCCGTAGTGTTCCACACCTGCAACCAATCCATATTTGTCCATCTTCTCAAAAATTTCTAATCCTTCTTTAACAAATCCTCCATGCGTGCAGGCTGAAAGGATCACAAGAAAGGTTATCTCATTAGGTGTCTCTTCCGACTCTTCCATTTGAGCAAAGAGGTTGAGGGCCTCTTCACTCCGACCATGACTAGCAAGGCCTGAGATCATTGAATTCCAACATACACTGTTCTTTCTTCTCATCCCATCAAAGAGTTTTCTTGCTCTTTCAAGATCACCACATTTTGCATACATGTCGACCAAACCATTTAAAACAAAATGATTTGTCTTAATTTTTTTGCGATTGATCAACTCATGGATTTTCTTGCCACAATCTAGTGAACCCAGTTGTGAACAAGCTGATAAAACACTCGCTATTGTAAACTCATCAGGTTCGAAGCCATGCTCCTGCATTTGCCTAAAAGCTTCTAAAGCCTCCTCACTACATCCAATTTGTGTGTACCCAGCTATCAATGCATTCCAGTTCACCAAGTTCCGGACCGGCATTTGGCTGAAAATTGCTCCAGCCTCCTCAGCATCACCCTTCTTGAAATACCCAGTGATCATGGAAGACCACACGAATAAATTCCGAAATGGCATGCGGTCAAACAATTCCCTTGCAGCTTCCATTTCACCATTTACAGTATAACCATGGACCATAACAGTCCATGTCACCACGGTTCGCATCCCGGCTGGGGCCCTGTCGAACAACCCCCTCGCAGCCACAGTATCTCCCACCTTAGCAAACCCTTCAATCATCAATGCCCAAGTCACAGGGGTCCGCGAAAGCATCCGGTCAAAGAGAATTGAAGCCAACTCCATGTCACCATGCACGCAGTAACCTCCAATCAGGGCATTGCATGTCACCACATTCCTCTCAGGCATTTCATCGAAGAACTTACGAGCAACGGCCGGCCGATGACATTTACAATACATGGAGACAAATGTGGTGCCCACCAATAGATCATGAACCATCCCAACTTTGAGACAGTCTGCATGCAACGATTGGCCAAGTGAAAGGAGGGAGTGGGAGGCACAAACTTTGAGAACCAATGGTAGTATGGGTTGGCGGATTCTATCAGGGAGGTTTTGGGTGTATATTAGGAGAGCTTCCTCTGCAAAGCCATGAGAAAGGTAGTCTTTGATGAGTCTAATCCATTTCAAGGGCCCCTGGATTCCACTGGTTACATGCAAGGCATGAAGCTGCCTCAAAAGAGCTATCTTCGGTGGCATTTTGGTGGTACTGACCACAGTTGAGGGTATTATAGTGAAGCTCTACTGCTGCTCTCCTTATGCACCGCTAGTCACCGGGTCTCAAAGAGCCAAAGGAGGTGGTACCATTACTAAAATACCCTTGCCAGATAATAAAATTACGAAAAAGCTCCTGCTAGATGAGTAACGGTCAAATAGGCTTGTAGGAGGAATTTTTTGTCAAAATACTGAAAATGGAGCAGAAGAAGACTGGAGTCCTTCAAAAAGACATAACTGTGATGGAATTAAAACAAACCCTTCTCCAAATCTGAGTCCATGGGCTACTACTAGGAGGAAGTAATCATCATCATCCCAAGCTGATGGTTCTCTCTTTGGCCTTCCACTGTCCTGACCTTGCCATTCAAAACTCCACATGTTGTGATCTTCACAACCCTGATCAAATGCTTCATTAACAAAAGATATCGAAATGAAGCCTTCTCAACTTGCAGTAAGATGAGGGCTTTGGGAACTTTACACAATATCCTCAAAGCCTGCGAGTCCTTGGGGTATTTGGAGCGGGTCAGAGGGATCCATGCACAGATTGTATTTGGGCTAGATATCTTAGTTCAAAATGCCCTTTTTCGGTGTGCCCTCCAAATGTAGTGGTTGGTGACCTTGGCCCGTCAAATTTTCGATGCTATGCCTCAAATGGATGTGGTTTCCTGCAGTAATACGATTGGCGCGTACATGGCATGTGGTGAGCGCAGGCAATGGCTCTATTTGAGTTGATGCCGGAAAGGAAGACTATATCTTGGAATATTGTTACTAGTGGTCTTTCTAGAGCTGGAGACATGGCCTCAGCACGATTTCTCTTTGATCGGATGGCAATCAGGAATACTAAATCAGGAATACTATTTCCTGGAATGTGATGATTTCGGGTTACGTGATGAACGGTGACACTGTAGATGCATGATCAATGTTTTATCAGATGGTGGACAATGATGTTGTTTCATGGACGGCCAAGATCTCAGCATACGCCGAAGTTGGAGGTTCAGAATATGCAAGGAAGCTCTTTGATCAGATGAGTCTGTAAGACCCTGCACTTTTGGACCAAAACTTTCAAGAAATCTCCTTACCAAGCTTTCCAGAAAGAATTTTATCAAAAAAAAAAAAAACTTTCCTGAAAGAAAACTTTGGATAAAAGCTAAAGAAAATTCTGTATTTTATTCTAATTTACAAATGTGCCTATGCATCTTTGATTCCAGTAATATCAACTCTATACTTTGCAAATTATTACAACATCCTCCATTGACCTTCCAATTTAGGAAAAACATGCTGCCGATACCATATGACATTATTTAAAGTTAGATGGCTAATGTGGTTCGATTGAATTATTTTAAAATAAAATAAAATCTGATATATATTTAAAATAGTTTAACGACTAAAATACCTAAGCTCCAAGCTTAACTTCATCCTTTTTCTAACTCTTCTCTATGACGGCCGTACAACCTTCCTTGGCAACCCCCCAACCACCATCGGCTAAGAAAAGAAAGAGAGAGGGAAAATAAGACAAAAAGAAGAAGAGAGGAGGATTGGGGAGATGGCGTCAAGTAGATGGAGGCAATGAGGCGGATTCTTAATTTTATTTTGGCTCCCTCTCTTTTATATTATTGGTTTTGGCTCTCTTAGTTTCTATTTAGAATTTTTTCGATGCTCAATATGTTCTCACCTCTCTAGCCCTCGCCCCTCCTCTCTCTCTCTATATCTATCTCTGAAGCACTCAACTTTTCCTTTTTTTGTTATTTTATCTATCACTTTCTTCTCAAATAGAGATTGGGAGGGAAAATAATAAGAGCCTCTCTCTATTTCTCATTCGTCTCCTACTCCTTTCATATTATATTCCTTTTTTTACTAGATTTATTAGGGAGAATATGCACATGATGAGGTGATTATAGGAGATGCTTAAGAAACATTCAGAAGTAAAAAGAAAACAGAGCATCCATATTTGAGATCCAATAAGGAAGAGATCAAAACAATGCATGAATCAGACCAATCTCTAATAGCATTTTCCAACTCAAAATCAGAAACTCAAAAACTATTGAAAAAAGAGATTCGTATCATATTCTCGCCACTCCTATATTCTCCACTTTGTAGCACCCCATCTTTTTAGAGCTTCACTCTCATTTTGCTTCATTTAGTTATGAACAAAACCATTTTTTTCTTCATGATGTTAATCTGTTCTGATCAACTTAATTAAATATTTTATATTTTTAGAGCTTTGTAAATCTAAGGTTTTTAGTATGAAAAGAAAAGCTTCTTTCTTTTAGCAAAAAAGTCCTCCATCCCCCTGGCACTGTCACCCCCATCCTCTTCCTTCTTCTCTCTTCATCTTATTTTTCTTATTCTCTCTTGCCTTCACTAGCAGTGGTTGGAGGGTCGGCGGCGGCGATTATACGGCCATCATAAGAAGAAAGATCGGAGAAAGAGATGAAATTAATGTTGGAGATTGGATATTTTAGTCATTAGACTATTTTAAATCCATATCAGATTCTATTCTATTTTAAAATAATCTAATAAATCTATATCAGTCATCTAACTCCAAATAATATGCCGCATGGCACCGACGGCATGTTTTTCTCCGAATTGAAAGATTGGTAGGGGGCATTGTAATAATCTACAAAGTGTAGGGTTAATAGTACTGAAATTAAAGATGCGGGGGGAGGGAGGGAGATATTTGCAAATTATGATAAAATATAGAAAATTTTTACTTTTTATCCATAACTTTTTTGCAAGAAAGCACCTATTAGGATTGTTGGCTTTTTCAAAAAAATACTTATGATTCATTTTTCAAGGATCAATATGTAAGAATGTCTTGATTTGTTGCTTTGGCTTGTATTAGTTCATCATGTTCTCTTTTTTTTTTTTTTTCAATTGTCTATGACCATGATAAAATTGTATATTTTATTGGATTGATAGTTGATGTTGGAAAAAAAATATCATCCGAAAAAAAATAAAAAGTAAAAGATGTTAGAAGAAAAAGATAGATATCTATCCTATAGGGCAGTACAAAGGACTTCTGCATATGACAAATATCATATAACCGAAGGGTCACATTTATCGACTAGCCTATTCTTGTGCCTTCTACCGAAAAGTCTCTTCCCATGCTTCCTAACTATTATTCCCGTTGGCACATATGCGGCGATAGTTGTACAAGAGCTACTGTTGTGCAGAAGTCTGACATGAGACATATGGTGATTTGGCAGTGCTTGGCACGGTGAAGAAAAGAATAAAAAGAAAACAATCAACAGCGTTAAAAAATAATATATAGTTGATAGCATCAAATACCATTTTTTGTATATAACAAGTAAGACATCTATACACTATCCCCTTCCTTGGTAGGTGAGGAGTGCTAGCAGATCATAGGATGGTGTGGTGATGGATCATGATTGTGCAGACAGAGGTTGCTATGGTAGTGGACAAACATCAACGACTGACCCTTTTTATAAATACACATATCCTCCATCCCTTCGTTGATAGAATTTTAGAGGCGATGCGGGTGTGCAAGAGAGGAGCATGGGTCCGTATGCGAAGAATAGAGGATGGCGCGGTGGTGGGTCATCATTAAAGTTTTTCTTTTCTTTTTTTTATATACATGTCGGACTTGGGTTCACCAACAAGACTCGGATGGGATGTAGGTGAGACGGAAAGGGGTGTGGGAGGGCATGGTGAGTGAATGCTTACAAATAACCATATAGTAAGGTGCATAGACTGCCATACCTATACAACAAGGGCCTATATAGGATAAGAGGGGAGCTACAAATGTCAAAGGTTGGGACTTAGTTTATACAGCACATACGGCTTAGACTTACCATCATCAATCCAAGGAGAGATGTGGAGGTCAACACCTCAGTAATAAAATGGTACATTTAGCCTCCGTTTAAGGTAAATAACATGGCTGCAATTATATAATTAAGGTTGGTGGACGTATACCATACTGGTCAGGATCTATAGTTATTTCTTCCCCTCTAGGTGGATGCTCTGTCCATGCTCATTGATTTTTGAGCCTAGAACATAGGTCCCACCTCTCTCATTAATTTTTTCCACCACTCTAAATGAGACTAGGTGTATGTGGGGGGTCGCTACCAACGGATGGCCTTCTACATCCCACAATATAGAAAGAGAAGGAGATAGAATATGCCATCCACTGCTAGACATGTGACATTCAGGCTGAGTGTTGACATTTGTTCATGAACAAGATAGTCTACCTACCATGCTAGAGACACACGGCATCGAACCCTGGGGTCTTTTTTTAAAAAAATAAACTTGTTGATTTTTAAAAAAAAGTAGAATAGCAAAGAATAGCGAAAGAAAAAATGTTGAGTAGTTGGAGAACTTAACGATGGAAAGAAAAAATAGAAAACTAATGAAATCTTTGAGAAAAAAAAAATGTATGTCTTTTTTTTTTTCTTGAGAGGCAGGCTTTTTTTTCATGCATTTCTTCTCAGCAAAAATAGCATAAAAAAAAAAAGAGGGCATGGAAAACATGAAATATTTGTTTTTTTTTTTCTTTTCTTTTTTAGGGAGAGGCACACAATGGATTTTTTTTTTCTATGCATTTTTCATGGAAAAAAGAAACTAAAAAAAATGCTACGGAGGATGGAAAAAAGTATATATATTTTTTTCTTTTTTTATGAGAGGCAAGTTTTATTTTTTCATGAATTTGTTCTCAAAAAAAATTGAATAGAAAAGAGAGCGACAAGGAAGATAGAGGAAATACCATAATTTTTTTCTCGTTCTTCTTTCGATAGAGAAATACAATGGAGCTTTCCTTTTTTAATGCATTTTTTCTTTAAAAAATTGCTATAGAGGATTGAAAAAAATAGAAATATGGTTATTTAAGAACTATGAAAAAAATTAGCGGAGAAAAACTTGAAAGAGAAAAATATCAAAATCTGCTTGGATGGTGGCTTTGTCCCTCCTAATGGCTCTCCAGGGCTCCTTGCTACCAATAGAGGATTGCTATTGGGGTGCTGGACATCATCTTCCCATGGCTGGCAAAGAGTGAAGCGACTGGATGGGGAGTTCTTACTAAAGAGAGCCAATCCTCCTCTTCCCATTCTTGGCAAAAGGTGAGGTATCTAGGAAGGGGGCATAGAGGAGCATAGGAGGGTAGAGCATAAGGAGAGCTCTAAGCGGACTCAAGGGGAGGGGAACAGAGGCATGAGGTGTGGTGGGGAAGCTATGAGATAGAAGGACAACATAGAGAATGGAGGAAGAAACTTAGAAGAGGAAGAAGAAAGCATAATCAGTGGTGCCAACATGGGATCGAGCATGAAGATAGGGGGGAAGAAGGAAGAGTTGTGGGAAAAGATAGTGCTGGCTTATGAGAAATGGAGAAGCGGTTGATCAAAGATGTTAGCATGGGATCAGGCACAAAGAGGTAGGGGGAAAGAAGAAAATGAAAAGAGGGCATGAAGAGTGGCATTCAGAGATCATTAGAATCTAGGAGGGGTGCATGAGAGGTGCTGGCACAGATCGGGCACATAGAAAGAGGAGAAAGAAGGAAAAGTTGGGGAGAAAGGGAGCAAAGATTCATAATAACTGGAGGGGTTGATCACAGATGCGATATAAGATCAGGCATGAAGAAGAAGGGGGAGGAGGGAAAAAATAGGGAAGATGGAATGGAGGGTAAGCTTTGCATATCATTGGAACCAAGGGGATCAATCAAAGGTGCTGGCACAAGATTGGCTATGGAGAAGTGTTATGAAGGACCTGATATCATGCATTACAGTAGAAAGAAAGAAGAAATAAAATAAGAATATAATCAAATACATAGATCAGTCAAAAGTCTCGCCTCCATGGGGCATGTAAGCTTCACTGTGAGAAAAGAAAAATTTTACAAGAGGAGATCACACTCTCAACCCTTGTACACCAATCTCTTTCTCAACAAAAAGCTCTCCCTCATAAAAGCGCTATCTCTCTAGGAGACCCTCTGAACCTCTGAAATGACCGCTGTCCGCTGTCTGATAGTCTGTCCGAAGTCTCTTACTTCTGCTCTCTGTCGGTGCCTCCAGGATCTACTAGTGCTGCTACCGAACTCTCTCCCTCTCGGATCTCGGGTTCTCTATCGACTGCCCTCTGTCTCAGATCCTCCTCTCGGTTGTTGCCCACAGGCCACTTAAAGGCCTCAGACGGAGTTCAATTGGAGTCCAAACAGATCTCTGGACTCCTGTTAGAACTCAAAGAAGCCTTCTATCCATCTAATCTTGACCGCGACCTCTGGTGCTCATCCGATTACGCCAAAACAACCCCCGGTCCACATAACCAATGCATGAGCCATGAGAAACACCCTCGAAATGCCGTCGGTCCATTATGGATCATGCGAAATGCATGGGGAAAACATCTCGGTCCATGCCTCGCACATGGACCGCATGAAGGCTGCACAGGCCACGCACCTGCACTTCCACTAGACTAGCCCACAAGCATCTGTGCGTGCCCGTGCTGGGCCGCATGCTCACGGCCGACCTGTGTGCACCCGCATGCTGGGCCTGGGCCTGGCCTATGCATCTACTAGCCCGCGCCAGCCTATGGGACCCGTCTGCCATCCGTGTGCCATACCAGTCCACCTTCTGGCCTTCTTTTGTGCATAGTTTTTCTGTCTAAACTTCGTTTGGATTGATTTTGATCTCGTTGGATTCTATTCATCATCCAATACCTCATTCTAGAATTATTATGGATCAAATCTTAAGATATTTTTCACAACAATCTCCATCTCGACTCGATATTTGGCTTCCTTCTAACTTTGAGAGCTTTCTGGATCATCTCATCCCATATTCTGGGACAAATACTTGCTGATCATGGATGGACAAATATGAGAATCAAGCCAGGCTGCTCGATTCTATCTCCATCGTATGTTGTGCTCCTCTTAATCTGAGATTTGTTTGAGATAGTCTCCTGCGACAATAGGAATCTCACCTTATGATATTGCCTCTCATCCTTCCGAGTCTCTCATCTCATGCCTGATCCACCACCACCTGGAGCTTCACCTCGCTCTGGACTCTCCTTGGCTCCTGAAGCTCCACCTTGCACTGGGCTCTCCGTCAGATAGTAATATCCTCTCGTCATCTTCTTTCCCTTCAATATCATCCTATCGCCATGCAAAATCTTTAGGATTCCTCCATCAACTCTCCACCTGTAGTCGGTCAAATTCTATTTGCTCGATGAGATAAGATTTCATCTGAAATTGGATATATATTGAACCTCCCCCAATCTTCTCACTACACCATCATGTCACTACAAGAACAAACAAAATTAGAAATAAAAAATCTATTTCTAAATAAGGGAATTCCATTGCTAAATGTATTTAGCAATGGAATAGAAATAAAAAAAATTTGTTTCTATCTATCTCGTTGCAAAATCCATCAAAAATAAATTTTTACGTCTGTTTCTAAATTTACAAATGGATTAACAATGAAACTCTTTTTATTTCAAATTAGCTATTGAAATATATCCATTTCAAATTAGCAATAGAAATATTTTTGTTTCAAATTAGTAACGGAATACTTTTTCATTGCTAATTTGAAATGAAAATATTTCTGTTGCTAATTTGAAACAGAAAGAGATTTCGTTGCTAAATAAAAATAAAATATTTTATTTTTAATTAGAATTAGAAATTTTGTTTCTAAATAGAAATAAAAATATTTTTCATTTCAAATTAGCAATGAAAATGGTTTTCGTTGCTAATTTGAAATGAAATATCTTTCGATTTCTGTTTAGAAATGGAGACAGTTTTTATTGCTAATTAGAAATGTAAACAACTTCCATTTCTAATTAAAAATAAAAATTTTATTTCTGTTTCATTTCAAATCAGATAAAAAATTGAAAAAAAAATACTTTTTGGAAGCAAAACTGTAATCCTTTTCTAATCAGAAATGGAATTCTATTTCTATTCTATTTCTAAATTGATAGAAATAAAAAAAAATAAAAATTTTTTATTTATAATTTTTCACTTAATCCTATATTTTATGTCCAATATTCAATTAAAAAACTAAATATGATAAAAAATATATTTTATTAATATAAATAATAGATAAAATGTAGCATTAAAATTCAAATACATCAAATAGTCTGATAAAAGAAAAATCTAAAACCTAACTGTCATCATCATCATCTTCAACAATATCATCTGGTGGAGTATCTGGATTTGGGGATATAAATTTTGAGCAGCTCATCATCTACTGCATTATCTCCTTAATCTGGTGCATCCGATCTTGCAACCTCTACTCTCTCTCATTTCGCTCCTTATTCTGCTCCTTCAATGTAGCAACAGTCTGCTAGAGCTCCTGATTTGCAACAACAATCTCCTGAAGTTGCTAATTCTGCTTTGTCAATTTTTCTCTCAACTATTGTAGCTCATCCTCCAATACCTCTAAATGCATGTAAGATGACGTAGTTAAGGATGATCCATAAGATGACTGAGGATAAAAGGTAGATGCCTGAAAATCCACTCCATATACTCTATGCTTCTTCTCCCCCCTACGACCTCATACCAAAGCAGTCTCCCATCCACAATAGGACGCTCATTGCATCTCTCTTGTGGCTGAGACATATACTCTTTAAGCATATTATAGCGATCCTGCATCATATCAATTATTAAATATTATCTCCAAATTTTATCTCACAGTGCAAATATTAAAATATAGTCAATTCCAATGCTTATTCACTTAGTTTATCTCACAGTGTAAATATTGAAAGATAGTCAATTCAAATACTTATTCACTTACATAAATAGTCTTTGTCCGTTCATCAATAAGTTCACCATTGGCCTTCCTAGTATGGATCACCTCGAATAGCTCATATGGGAGAGGTTCTCTACCATGCTTTTCTCGTTGAAAAAATTTATCAATTTAAATAACTTGCATTAAAATTAATAGACACACGAATAAACATTAAAAAATTAACTCACAAATCTCTGAGCATGTCGTGTATGGGAAATAGAGCCCCCTGTATAGTGAGATATCCCAGATCCTGCTCCACCAATCTCGCTGAGGCAATTTGCTCTAAATTGATCACTATGAGCTTTGAAATCTTCTTTGGCCCAGTCCTCCTTTTATCTTTGTCATGCAGTATTAGAGTCATGTACAGGCTTCTCCTTCAACTTTCTCATGAAATGCATGAGGGCATTATATCGCTCTTCAGCTTTATGTCTCCAGTCTATCTGAATCTTTGAGGTTATGGCCTCATCCCACTCAAAATATTTCTGTAGTAAAATAAATAAATAAAAAATAATAACATCTCATGTAAGAATATTTAACATAAAAATTTAAATAAAATAAAATAAAATAGAGGCTTGGTTGCGAAATTTGATGGCTTTGGATCACTTCCTATATAAGTCCATCATCATGTTTATGTTGATGGGTTATTATTTAAGTCGATAATGGACCATAGAGAATTGTACACAGTGAGTTTGATTTTTCATCCAAGTTGTTTAAGATCAGATATGAACAATTACAATCATCAAGTAATGTTTATTGTGTAGAGATGGGTTGTTCATAAACCAATGGTGAACAAGTAATGAAAAAATGATCATAAAATCAACTAAGCTATAGGTTGACACATTTTATATATGCTATCAGATTAAATCAACTAAGCTATAGGCACATTTCATATAAATTATTAATAAAATATATTTATAATTTTTATTTAAAAAAATTCAGCTCTTGTTTTAATCAAATTACTGGCAAGCATTAATATCTTATATTTGATTAAATTATTTATTATTTGAAATTTCTCTCAATAGAAATTCTTTATTTTCTGAGAGATGGCCTTCCAACAATGTCCATCCTTGTCCAGCTTTTCTTTGAAACTTGATGTTATCTTTCGAGCACACATTTCAGAGAGTTCTAACCTGTTAAAAAAATAACAGATTGTACAAATGATTAGTACCAATAAAAAATAATTAAATATCATATATATAAAATTTAATTAAAAATATTAGTACTTATTATTGACTGAAGTTATGACTGATCTTTTATTTTGACGATCACAGGATAATGTATCTAAAGATGGTATCGGCATAGCAGATGGGCCTCCATCATCCACTGTGGGTACTCCACTAGCAGGAACAGTGGATGAGATAACTGTAGGAGCAGATGGTAATAATGATCATGCTGTAGAAGGTGAAGGAGCATCGACCTTAGCTGGCATGCATAGCTCTCCATGCATATCGCCATCACCCTCTGTATGAGGGACTGGCCTAGAAGATCCTATTCCCCTTCTTTTGTCAGCTCTAGACCCTCCTCTCCGACTGTTCCCTCTCATCCTGTAAAAAAAAAATTATATAATTTTATAATACCATTATTTTCTAACCTCATTCACAAAAATAAAAATAAAAATAAAAATTAAATATTCATTCACACAAATATCATTATTCACTATCTTCATCATCTTCATCATCGGTATCTGAGTCAAGCTGAGGTTTCTCTTCATCATCAACTTCTTCATCATCAATTTCAATTAGTGTCCCACTTGGATCATTCAAAGACTGTTGTGCATCGTCAGTATCTATTTGTATTTATGGGACTTCCATTTTATCTTATTGAAAAGGTGCATCACGTGATAGGATAGTTGTCTCCCTCACTTCAAGAAGCTCCACAACAGACCTAGCTTTTATTTTGAAAACTGCCCACCAATCAATCTTATCGCACCTTAAACTAAGATATGTCGTATAATTGACTTGAGCGGCTTGAATAGCAAGAATAAATGGTTCATATCTATTAAAGGATCGCTTATGATTAACTTTAACAAAATTATATTATTGATGAATCTTTGTTCCCATATTTGGTGTCGGATCAAACCAATCACATTTAAACAAGAAAGTTCTCTTGATTGGTAATCCTGAATACTCCAGGCATATAACTTCAATCAATTGTCCATAGTAGTCGCTTTCTTCAATAATATAATTAATACCTTGTATGCACATACCACTATTTATCGTGGCCCTATCTGAACCATAACTTTTAGTGTGAAACTTATAACCATTCACTACATAGTCGCTATATGTCATCACACTTTTTAACAGACCTTTTGCAACAGCCTTTAAGAATTGGTTCTAGATGTTTTTGGAGGGATCGTGTGCATATTTATAGAACCACATCGCAAATTCACACTTTAGTTTCTTATCAACATCTGTCTCAGTGATTTGTGGATGCATATGTCATAACTCATCAACAAAAATGCTTCAAACAATAAAAAGAACAAATTAATATAGATTTAGAAACATTATAATCTTCTTCTATTATTAATGGTTATAAATAATTCAATGTAAAAGATATAAATTTATATTATAAATATGTACTTAATATATGGTTTCACTTCTGAATAATTCAATAGGATATACATTTGAGCAGCCCGATGTTCATCTTTTGTAAGATATCTAACTTTTCCTCTACCAAATGGCCTACCAGAATGTGTAAAAATTGATAGATTTTCTTCATTTTCTTCTACGACTTCTCCACCATCATCATTACGTGGCACCTTTCGATGTTTTGTGTTTACATGTGGTTCGAAATAATGAGCACAGAATGATGATGCTTCTTCAACTAAGTAAGCATTGCATATTGAACCTTCAACTTTGGCTTTATTTTTCACATTATTTTTTAACTTTCTAAGGTACCTGCAATGATAAAATTCATATTTAATAAATTTTATAATTATTTATATAATGAGGATATAGAGAACAAAATTAAACTATTTACCTCTCAAAGGGATACATCTACCAATATTGCATTGGACCCGCAATCCATGCTTCATAAGCCCAATGCATAGGAAGATGCTCCATAGAGTCAAAGAAACTTGGAAAAATATACGCTCTAACTTACAGATGATAAAAAAAATCTCTTTATTTATTCGTAACATGTCTCCCTCTCGAATTATAGTCGAAGTTAGCTCTCTGAAGAAATTATTCAATTCTGTCAATGCTTGCCAAATATTTGCTGGCAGTACTTCATGAAATGCTATGGAGAGTAATATTTGCATAAAAATATGACAATCATAACTTTTTATCTCAAACAGCTTCAACTTTCATATGTCTACACATCTGCCCATGTTTGATACATGTCCATCTGGAAATCTTATATTTTTTAAGCCACTCACACAACACTACTTTTGATTGTTTGTCTAGAGTATAACATGTCTTTGGATATTTTCCCGTCACCTCATTCTGTTCCAACTCAGGCCGATGACATAATTCCTTCAAATTTTTTCTTGATTTGGCATGGTCCTTAGTCTTTCCTTCAACATTCATGACTGTGTTGAAAATATTTTCAAACACATTTTTCTCGATGTGCATGACATTAAGGTTGTGTCGAATGAGGTTTGTACTCCAATAAGGCAAATCTCAAAAAATATTTTGTTTCTTCCAACCGCTAGTCTTAGCAATGTGGGAGTTAGTCTCATCTGCACTCAAATCAAGAACCTTCATTAATTCCAAATCATCTATTTGTTTCAAAATCTCAGTACTAGATAGAATGGGCGGAGCCATTTTTGCTACTGTTTTGTTCTTTCTAAAAGCTATTTTATTCCTTCTGAATGAATGACCAGGAGGTAAGAACTTATGGTGATTGTGAAATCATGATTGTTTGTGACTGTTTGTCAGAGTAAATGCATCTGACTCCATCATGCAATATGGATAAACGGTCTTACCTTCAGTACTCCATCCAGATAATATTGAATATGCAGAAAAATCACTTATCGCCCACATAAGTGCAACATGCATTTGAAAATTATTCTTCTTTGAAGCATTGTATGTCTCAACCCCCACATCCCACAACTATTTCAACTCTACAATTAGGGGCTGCAAGTACACATCCAACTTATCCTTTGAGTTTCAGGGATCAGGAACAATTACAGTTAGAAACATATACTCCTCCTTCATACACAACTAAGGAGGCAAGTTGTACAGAGTGACAATGACAGGCTAAGAAGAATATTGTTGATCTGATTGTCCAAATGGTTGAAACTTATCAGTGCACAATCCTAATCTTACATTTCAAATTTTTGATGCAAAACAATGATATGTTTTATTGAAATGCTTCCATGCACTTGCATCTGAACAATGATGCATAACCCCTTCTTCAGCCTCATGCTCAGTGTGCCATCTCATTTCCTTTGCTGTTACATTCGATGCATATAATCTTTGCAACCTTGGCATGAGGGGAAAGTAATACATCTTCTTATATGGAACATTGATTTTATTTTTAGAAGATCCTCCTCTTCATCGCTGGTACCTAGAATGCTTATAGAATTTATAACTTGTTAATTCACTGTCTTCACCCCAATATATCATACATCCATTATTACCGTAATGAATCTTCTCTACTGGTAGTCCCAAGGCTTGGACCAACTTTTTTATGTTATAGAAGTTGTCTGTCATTATATTATCAGTCAATAATATCTTTTTCACAAATTGACAGATGTCATCAAAACATCTCTCAGACAAATGATGTTCTGCCTTTATGTTCAACATCCTCACGATAGTTGAAAACTGCGAATAGTTTTCACAACCCGACCATACCTCCTGTTCAGCAGCTCTTAATATGTCATATAATTTTTGAGCTGATGAATTTGGAGGTTCCTCTGTATCATTTGAAAAGAAATTAGGACCTGCAGCATCTATTACCATCTGCTAGTATGCATTGGATGATGTAGTCTCAATATCTGGAACAGACACTTCTATCCTAACTTGCATATTTTGATTAACTTCAACATTCACTCTTCTGGTTTCCTCATGCAGAATCCATTGATAATAATTTGGTACAAACCATACTCCATCAAATGATACTTAATTGTATTTTCATCAACAAAGCTACGATTCTGACACTTACGAAAACTAAATGGACACTTGAGTTTGTCCCCATCCATACATTCTAGATGCCTTTTAGCAAAATCAATAAATTTTCTTAAATCTTATAAGAAATCTTGATTTAATACACCATCCTTAAGCCTAGAATACATCCACCTCTAATCTGAACTCATGTTGTCAATCTGTGTTATTATCAGAGAATATTAGTTTTTCATTCAATTATTAAATATATAATGCGTACCTAAACCCCTTATAGCTCTATTTTATATGAAAGGTAAGGACCTAGCCCATTCAGAAATGCACTATCACTTCCAACAAAGATGGATAATGTATGTCCATATATTTGTATAAATTTCGACAATATCTCCCCTAGTTCTTCAAGTGCACGATATGAAATATATACCCAAAGAACAAGGAGAGATGATACCAAAATTATACAAATATATAAATAAATATTTAAATTCATCCCATTGACAAGTACAGTAGGCAATTTCAAACTGTCCAACTGGACAATTCAATGCCCTCTCACATCAGTCATGAGTAGGACACTAAATGGGTTTTTAAGTTTAAGAAAAATTCTACTGAAAATCTGATAGATTTTCCCCATGAAATGTCAAACATCATCAAAAAGTTAATATAAAAATCAAACATTATCAACTTTTCTATAAATCAATGGTGTACAAGGCAAATATAAAGGGTCCCTCTATAGCTCAAATTAACAGACATCTGTACAAGATATTCATATATAAACTAACCATTTGAATTTTACACTTAAAAACAAAAGATGGTTGGACAAATAATATAAAACGAGCAGATTTCTGAATCCAATAAGAGATGTAAATAGAATTCAGCAGCATCAAGAACCAAAATATCCATATCAGATAAATAAACAAATTAAGCAAATAAAAATGCATATTAAATCAGGTAAGTTAAAAATCAAATAAAGTGAAAAATATACTTTCAGCAGTTCCAGCAAAGAGAGTTGGTTCTCAAGTGAGGAAATGTGTGTCATCCCTGAAGGTTGAGACATGTCAACAGCGCTACTAATATTTTTTATCCTTTATATTATATATGCTCAAAACCCTATCTAAAAAGTACTTAGAATGAAAATCCTCAAGGCTTTCATAACTTCTGAAAGAGAGAATTTCATCAAGCATATGACAATTTTTTTTTCATATTTAGCTAAGAATTTGGCAGAAAAGTCAATCAAATAACCAGGATATGACAAAATATACATCGAGATAGACTACTACATAAAGAAAATAAATTTGATGTCCTCCTCATGGGAGTGAGGAGTCCGGGACCAACAAGAGCCGAGAAGGTACTCCATCAGATTCATGGGGTAGAGTCGGAGGGAGTCAGGAAGGGCCTCCATCATATTCGTGGGGCAGAACCAGAGATCTTAGGATGGCAGGACATGCAGCGGTGATGGAGGACTCCTCACTCTCGTGACTCCGGCTTTCTCTACAGCCTAACCCCCCATGCGGTCCCACCTCCTCCGTGCCCTCCCCCTCCCCCCCGAATGTCCTGTCTCCTCCACGTCTCCCTCCTTCGACCCCTGTCTCTGTCTCAGAGAAAAAAAATCAAAAAAAAAACCATTGAGGAAGAAGGGACTCACAAGCTTTGAAGCTCGCTATCGTCGGCTCACTGCACGTCGATGTTGTCTCGACACTGGTGCCGCTGTTTTTCTCCTCCTCCACTGCTTCAATGCCACTCACCTTGCCGAATGTGGTCACCCCAATCGGTCAATCCCTAATCCTAAACACTGTCGTCCAGAAGAAGAGCAGAAGAAGAAGGCAAGAAGACGTAACCTATCATGGTATATAAGAAGATGTGCTGGGTCGGATGTTTTTTTTGCTTAGGCGGGGAAGGCTTAATTTTGATGATCCATCCCATGGTGGATAACACGCCACACCACCCCTTATATTTCACCAATTCCTGATTGTGCATTCTCCACCGTGCATGCGCTTCGGGATTTGCCTTGGTCCACTTGAACCAGGTGCATGCAAAAATTTCTCAATGAGAAGAGTTTTTAGATGGAAGATTTTAAGTCCAATGATTGATCTAGTTATGAGTAACCTATTTCTTGATTGGATCTTAATGTCGGATTCAGACCCAACCTAATAGAAGATTGGATTAGGTTCATAATCAAAATTTTCGACTCAATAGATCATTTGTGCTGGGTCGATCTATATCTAACCAGGCCCTAACTTAAAAATTATGGATTTGAATTGAGTCTGAGTCAAGCCTTGATAAAAAAAAAACTAACTACATTTTAACTTAACAGGACTTCAATCATTATTCAAATCTTGTTTCCATTCCAATGAGACAACAAAAGAAAATCAAAGCCGTCCATAGCATGTACCCTCTACCATTTTTTCAGTGGGATTCCACCCCCCCCAACCCCTCCGAACCCACAACTATCAGTCATAGTACACATATAAGACTTGGGTCAAGGGGGGTGGATCAAGCTCACTATCCCAACACTGGCTTGATATGGGTACGAGTTGGATACATAATTTTTAATTATTAGTTATGCTAAATTTTATCATAGAAGAATTATATATTATCTTAGCCTAAATAGTTATACTAATTAATTTCTTAATAGCAAAGATATTTTAGAACAATAATATAGAATTTTTAAAAAATTAAAATTAAATTATTTTTGACTTTTGATATCTGACAGATGTTTTTAGTTTCATTTCATTAATGATGACAATAATTTATTTCAATGTCAATTATTTTTTGTTCATGATGTATATCAAAATTTCATAAAATTTAGACAAAAATTTTCTATTCGCTTAATCATGAACCTTTTCTACCTCATTTTATTTTTAGGTGCATATTTGAAAATTGAGGAAGCAAGGGAGATATTCACAATATTTACGAAGAGAATGAAATAAAAATAAATTTTGTTTCAAAATTTACAAACAAAAAGTTATTCTGTTTCTACATTTACAATAGAAAATATAATTTGTTGCGAACTTTAAAAATGGAATAAAAATTTTGTTTCAAATTTTACAAATAGAATCAAAATGCCATTTCAAATCTTAGAAATGGAATATATTTTCATTTCTAATTTAGCAATGGAATTACGATTCTATTTCTAAATTAGAAATGAAAATAATTTCATTGCTAGAATAGAAATAGAAATATGATTTCGTGTCTAATTCTAAAAGCAAAAAATTCAATCCATTTCTACATTATGGTGTAAATAAAAAAATTGCTAAATTAATTTTGATGGATACATTGATAAATTTCTTGATTGAGCAGTTATTTACTTACATAATTATATAAAGATAATTTTGGATAGAGCAGTTATTTTTTGATAGAGTAGTTAGAAAGTGGTTAGGTTAGAGCCAGACGTGGTGGCTAATCTTAAGGTTGAAGGAGATGCTAGAGATAGTGGCTGCTCTATAAGTTGGAGAGACCGAGAGAGGAAGACATGAGCTAGCTAGTTAAAATAATTGAATTGATCATACATATACTAATTAATAATATATTAAGTTAATTTACACAATACTTAAAGATTTTATTTTAATTTATTATAAAATATAAAATAATATTAAAATAATTTTTAATCTTGAGGCATATTACAAATGAAAAAAATTTTATTGTTAATATTAGAAACATATATTAACTATCCGTTGGCAAATTAGAAATGAAATCTCATTTCGTTTTTGAAATTAGAAATAAAAAATTTTCCGTTGCTAACATTAGCAATGGAATTTTGTTTCATTTCTAAATTTAGAAATTGATGGCTTTTTTATTACTAAAACAGAAATGAAAGTACTATCCGTTGCTAAAATCAGCAACGGAAAAAATTTTCATTCCTAATTTAGCAATCGCCGACGGTTCCGTTTCTAAATTTAGCAACGGTTGGTACTTCATTTTCTAAATTTAAAACAAAAACTTTGTCCATTTCAAAATTAAAAATAGAATTATTATCCATTTCTAAATTTAGCAATAAAAAGTTTTTTATTTCTAATTTCTATTGCAATTCCATTTCTAATCTGTTTCAAAATTTTTCGCCAAATATTAGCACTTAATTTAGAAATGAAAAGTTTTCTGTTTCTAAATTTCGTTACAATTTCATTTCTAAACCGTTTCTAATATCTTTTATCAGATTTTGTTTCTTTTCCATTTCAGATCCGTTGTAGATTAGAAATGAAAAAATTCTGTTTCAAATTTTTGTTGCAATTTCAGGTATTTCTTATAGTTTGTGTCCTCTAGCTGACCGTTCCGGTGCCTCTGATCGCATAGCTCGATCTATCTAGTAGATGAACTGTGCCCTCACTACTTTTCAGAGAGTCAAATAGCTCCTCTCTACAACATACATGATAGATACATACAGAATTTAAAATCCACTGTTGAAAAGAAGTAGATACATCATCAGATATTACTAGGACATCATCTTCTGACTCGCTACTGGCTGTTGCTGTAGTAGCCCTCATTTGATCTCTTCATTGTGGGTAATCTCTGGCTAGATACTCATCGCATCGGTAGCATCTGATCTTGCTTAAGTCTCTTATCTTGGACTTGGACCATCCTCATCGTGATCTTCTGTCGCCACCTGCTTCTCCAAAAATTGCTAAAGCTGAGCTGCTGCCGTCTGAGTTCGAAGCTGGATTCTCTCTCCAGAGAACTTCGTTCTAGAGAATCATCGTGGTGAGATCATCCATCTTGATGGCACTTTTCTCTACTAGAAGAGCAGTCATCAAGGACTCATACGAAGGAGGAAGCGATGCTAGCAAAATCAATGCCCTGATCTTCTCCTTAACTTTCTTGTCAATGCTGAGAAGGTCGGTGAAGATCTTCTAAAAGTGGCTAAGATATTCATGCATGCTATATCCCTCAGTTATCCGCAGTTGGTAGAACTATCTCCAAATGAAGGGAGTGTTGGTGAGGGACTTCATCATGTACAACTCCTGGAGCTTCGACCATATCGCCATCAGAAAAGTCTAGCCAAGTATATGGATCATCACATCATCCGCTAGGTACAAGTGGATTGTACTCACCATCTGTATTTGGAGCCACCTCCAATCCTGCACCTCCATGATAGTCGGCTTTTCCTCGCACAAGAGAGCATCGATCAATCCTTGCTGGATGAGCAAGTCCTTCACCCTCGCTTGCCACAAGGAAAAATTGCTCTTTCCATCAAATTTGTTGATCTCTACCTTGATTGAGGCTGTCTTCTCCATCCTCAATCTTGATCACCACTGCGGTAACCTGCATCCTGGTACCACCTAGCTTTGATACTACTTGTTGTGCAGGATCTAGTACCATATATTGCAGCAAAAAAAAGAAGAAATAAAATAAGAACACAATCAAAAATGTGGATCAGCTAAAAAGTTCACCTCCACGAGGCATGCAAGTTTCACTATGAGAAAAGAAAAAATTTTATAAGAGGAGATCACACCCTCAATCCTCATACATCAATTTCTCTCTTTCAACAAGAAGCACTCCCTCATAAAAGCACTCTCTCTAGGAGACCCATTGAACTCCTGAAACGATCGCTGTCCGCTTCCTGATAGTCTGTCCGAAATCCCTTACTTCTGCTCTCTGCCGGCGCCTCTCAAGATCTGTGGTGCTGCTGCTGAACTCTCTCTCTCGGCTCTTGGGTTCTCTACCGACTGCCCTCTGTCTTAAGTCCTCCTCTCGATTGCTGCCCATAGGCCTCTTAAAGGCCTCAGACGGAGTTCAATCCGAGTCCAAACAGGTCTCTGGACTCCTGTTAAAACTCAAAGAAGCCTTGTATCCATCTGATCCTGACCGCGACCTCTGGTGCTTGTCCGATCATGCCAAAACGACCCCTGATCTACGTAACCAATGCATGAGCTGTGAGAAATGCCCCCAAAATGCCGTTGGTCCATCGTGGACTGCGTGAAGGCTGCGCAGGCCGGCTCGCATGCATCCGTGCATGCCCGAGCTAGGCCGTGCACCTACGGCCAGCCTGCATGCACCCATGCGCTAGGCCTGGGCCTGGCCCATGCACCAGCAGGCCCACGCTGGCCTATGGGATCCATCTGTCATCCGTGTACTGTGTTAGTCCACCTCCTGGTTTTCTTTCGCACGTAGTTTCTCTATCTGGATTTTGTTTGGGTTGATTTTGGTCTCGTTGGATTCTGTTCGTTGTCATTGACCTCGTTCTGGACTTATTATGGACTAAATCTCGAGATGTTTTTCACAACAAGGAGGGAGAAAAAAAATAGTGAAGAACGTGTGGAGCCAAAGGTTTTGTCAAGAAAGGAGAGGAGCTGCCACTCGGCCTATGAATGAGACACATGGCTGCACTCCTATTTATTCGAGAGGATGATAGGCGGCCACATGAATATGCTACTTTATATAGCATGTTTGTTTAGAAGGGATATATGCCTACCTCTTTGTTAATATTTTATGCAGGTGTGGAATAGTTCATTGAGCAATACTTGGAAAAATTGTATTCAACTAGCATCAAAATCTATAGTTATAATCTAAATACAACTCCATACTCATGTGCAAGTTAAAAATTGTTATGGCTCCGGTTATGTTTACAGCACAAGAGCATCAAGCAATTGTTAATCTTCAGTAAGTAGCTATCATTAGTAAAAAACTAATTGATGAATTAATAAAATTAGATCATCAAAAAAAATTAGGTACGATTCGCATAAATATTATTTTTGATTATGCTTGTATGCATCGAGCTTACAATTAACTATTTTTTCTAAAGAAAAGAAATTCATCTGTAAAGCAAAATTGAAAGTAATTAATACCTCATATAGTTGGTTGTATAAAATCTATTATAATTGCAGGGTCACGGTTAAAATCTACAATAATACTTTCTGATGCAATCAGTATAGTAAAAATGATTAGTTTCTAGTACCATCATAAAATAGCATGATCTTTTTTTTGAAAAAATATAATTAGTTGGAATAAAAAATTATATTTCATCAAAATAATAGCTATTCAACAAACCTTTAAAGGTATAAATTAAATACCACTATCGAAGATGAAATTGGTGAATTAATTTCATTATTTTTGGAAAACTCCCTCAGCAACTAATAAGTACTCTAGCACTTAATCTTGTGATGGATGCAAAAGCCAACAAGTTCACTCTTCCACCTATTATTGTCAAGATTTTTAATAACATCTAAAACTTTCTAGTTATGCTTGGTTCACAAAGCTTTAGTGATAATACTTTTATTTTCAAGATGATCCAAATTTTGCAAGAACATGAATCTCAGCTAAACAAATCTCATCAAAGATCCAATGCCACTACTTCTTCATCCCATATTGTAGAAGAAACTATTGTCCAAGCTCCTAAATATCATGTTCAATTTGATGCGAGTGCTTCTTCAACACTTTGCCGTAGAAGAAGCTGTTATCTCAACTTGTGAAAAATAAATTCAATCTTTTTTCAAGAGAACAAACTTATAAAAACATCACTGAGCACAAGCCAGTAATATACCTTTATTATTTGTATCTATTTTTAGTTATTGCTTTTTGAAAAATGATGTATAATTTTATAAGTCTTTCATAGAGAATCCTTACCGATACCTACTACAAAAAGATGACACATTAGGTTTATTGCAATCAAAATCCTGCTGCAAAGTACAGATCCCATTGCTAGTGGAGAAT
This sequence comes from Elaeis guineensis, assembly GCF_000442705.2. NCBI lineage: Eukaryota > Viridiplantae > Streptophyta > Magnoliopsida > Arecales > Arecaceae > Elaeis > Elaeis guineensis. The sequence goes on along the minus strand of NC_026000.2, from coordinate 31,731,842 downwards.
TATTGTGAAATCTTATGGTAGTTGAACCGGAGAGAGCAGAGAAAATTATGTGGTGTGTAACATTGTCTATCAGGAACAAACATCCTCGTATGACCCATTCCAACCTGTCATGTTCATTTCATCCAAATCTTCAATTATTACTTCATTTGTATTATATTGCAGGCTTGAAATTCTCTTCTGAAAAAATAGCTGTACACAAAGTTTATTAGAAATGAAAAACAAAAAGACTCATGGAAATACCTTTTTCCTGCAGGGTCTTAAAAATACCACATCAAACTTCTACCAAAAAAAAAAAAAGTGCCACATCGAATTGCTCTCGTCGATGAAGCCACAAAATGTTTTTTTTTTTTTTATTGATTAACTACTTAGTGATGCTTAGTTTGTTGATGTTGAAAACTAAATTATAGCATCAAAAAACATTATAAGTCTTCTTAAACAGAATATCTAGCAATTTGCTGATATGCTTAGCTTATCTGATCCTGGCAACTAGCTCACCAGGACAATTCAAACTTAATATGGAAAAATTTATCTGTAATTTTAACTCTTTACCAGAGAATTATATGCAAATATGCTGATCTTTGAGTTTAACTAGTCCCCACGCTCCAGTTGAAGGAACTGGTTCAAACTTGATAGATCATGAGACAGGCATCAATGGTGGATGGACTCCCCTTGCTGCAAGACGTTTGGAGTATGGTAGGGAGCTGCACCTCCTTTCACGCCATAGACCTATCGAGAGGCGATAGTGCTGCTGGTAGGGTTAAAGTTGCTGGGATTTTTCCACAGACCTCATGCAAAAAATTAGAATACAAAAATCATCATTCAAGAATAGATCTCCAAATGTAGGATATTCATAAATCAAGATTTAGGATGCATACCTATATTCGCCGTAGATTCTGAATAGTTGATCAATTACAGATACTCAAACGAACACTAAAAGTCAAGTTCTTCTCTCCAACTTCCTCTCAACAGGTGGCTCTTCGATGAGGCAAGTCTAAGAACTAATCTCATGATATTTATAGGAAGTAGAAAGGGGACTTAGTTATTTAAAACTAACCCTAATAGGCCCTCCCATCACGGGCTTAAGTTGGGTTCATGCCCATACTGTGCCGCCCCAACCACACCACCCAACATAAAGTGCCCATAGCCCAAATCACAAGGGTCACTAACAATATTGGGCTTACATGCATATCCATTTATCCAAATCATATAATCAATCCATTTTTAAAAAAATAAATTAATTAATTAATTAATGATAGTCCATAATTAAAAAAATTCTCACATTCTTCCATTTGGGCAACATTAAGTATAATTTTAAAATTTTAAAAATATTTTATTTTAAACAATGACTCTCGAGCTAAATAACAGAAAATATAGTACATGACCACAATTTTTAAACAAATATGATCTATAGATAGCACCTTGGAATTGACTCAGTCCAATAGTATCAATCATGCTGAATCATGGAAGTTATTGTATCCTTTATTTGATATAAGTTACAAATATCACCAACACTATTGACATGAGTCATGGTGTGGTAGTGTAGCAAGAAAATAATATCTAAAAAGGATCCAAACATATGCTATTTTCATTATTGATCCTCCAATTTCTCTTCAACATGCTTGGATACAAAATAAACAAAAAAAATTTAACAGCTTCAACAACAAGCCATTCTATCTCATATACTCAACATAGTGTTAATGATGAGACAACACAATATATTTGATACTCGACACTTGATCTCAGATTTCACATAACAGGACATAAATAAGAAATATCTCTAAATGTACTAAAATAAATATGTATACATAACCAAAAGAATTAATACAAATATACCATCAAGTTATCATATCAACAATATTTATTAAGATTTATCATAGGTGTATAAGATGAAAAAGATCCATAACAATAAAACATTAATAAAATATAAATACAAAATCACTCCCACTAACCAAATACATCAAAGAACTCAATATGTCCATATTTTCAACAAACCTTATAAAGCATATGGGCTTCAAAATCTTAGCCAGAGGGTCAACCAATATGGACTTTGTTGGGTGAATGTCTGGCCAGGACACCACCTCCCAAGATATTTTCAGTACCACGCGATGCAGCAGGAAGAAAGAAGAAATAAAACAAAATAATTAAAATACGTGGATCAGCCACAAAAGGGCTCGCCTCCACGGAGCATGCAAACTTTACTATGAAAAAGAAATTTTACAATAGGAGACCTCACCCTCAACTCTTGTACACCCAATTCTCTCTCACTAGAAATTTTCCTCTCAAAAGCTCTCTCTCTCTCTTGGAAGACCCCCTGAACCCCTGAAATGACCGACGTCCGCTGCCCAGGAGCCCTGCTCCTTCTCTCACAGTGGCCTCATGCCTCTCTCTTCTTCTCTTCTCGGGTTCCGCATGGCTTTCTCAGCAAAAAATCAGGCCCCACTGTTTTCCTCTGCGTCACAGTCCCTTTTAAAGAGGTTAAACATGACTTAGATTAGATTTAGGAGTCCTTAATCAACCCAAATCAAGTCCCAGACCATCGGATCAAGATCGGGATGTCCCTGGGCCCTCCGATCATGCTCCGGTCCATAGAATAGTACCGTGGACTACGAGAAATGCGTGAAAAATGCCCACGCAGTCTACAGGCCTACCCGTGGACCGCCCGATCTATGGTGGATCGAGGTATAGGCCCAGGCAAGGCACCTGGGCCTGGGCCGACCGGCACGTGCGGGCCTGGGCTACGCCCACACGCGGGCCGGTGCACGAGCTGGGCCGCGCACCCGCCTGGTCCGCGCGCCGAGCTGGGCTGCCCGCCCGCCTGGGTCGCGCGTCCTGCGAGTTGGCCCCGCCTGGGCCGTGTGCTGCCACCTGCGGCCGCGCCGCTGCCGCTCCGCCAGCCCGCCGTCGGTCGCTGGCAATCCTCCATCACCTCGGATCTCGTGCCGACTTTAAAAGCTCGTATCTTCTTCGTTCGATCTCTTTTTTGGGTGATCTTGATCTCGTTGGACTTCGTTTTTCACCGCGAACCTCGCTGTGGGCTCAATGTGGGCTGAATCTCGAGACGTCAAATTCTAACAGACTTTATATCTATGTGCTCAACAGTTGTATCTCCTTTCTTCATAAGGTCTTTTACTGTCAGGTACTTCAACTCCAAATATTTAAATCTACTAAAAGATTTATTCTTTGTAAAGAACATAGTAACTCTATTATCATAATAGATTATCAGTGGTCTAGTGGTAAAATGAATAATCCAAAACTCTATAATAAAATTTGTTTAGCCAAATAGCTTGAGTAGTTACCCTATAACAGGCAATAAATTCTGCTTGTATAGTGGAAGTAGTCAGGATCTATTTAACACTCCTCCAGGATACTGCACCTCCAGCTAATATAAAAATAGATCCTAAAATTGATTTAAAATTATTAAAGCACCCAACAAGATCTGAATATGAATAGCCCATTAAATTTAGGTTATCAGCTCTCCTATACACAAGCATATAGTCCTTGATTTTTTATAAGTATCTCATCACTCTCTTTGCAGCAACCCAATGTTAGAGACTTGGGTTTGATAGATACCTACCAAGAACTCCCATTATGAAGACAATGTCAAGTCTAGTATAAACCTAAGCATATATCAGACTCTCTACAGCACTGGTATAAGGCACATTCCTCATCTGATCTTTCTCAAGCTCATTCCTGGGGCACTAATTTTTACTGAACTTGTCACCCTTGGTAACAGACGTATTATATAGTTTGCAATTTTGCATATTAAATATTTCAAGAACTCTGTTAATATATGCCCTCTGTGATAAACCCAATAAATGACATGATCTATCCTTGTGAATTTTAATATCTAGGATAAAGGTTGCCTCCCTAAGATCTTTTATATCAAAAATTCTAGATAGTATTTATTTAGTTTCACTGAGCAAACCAAAATCACTACTAGCAAGATATCATCAACATATAAAACAAGAAAGATAAACTTGCTCCTATTGATTTTAAGATAGATGCACTAATCAACCTTATTTTCCTCAAAGCTAAGAGAGATTATCACCTCATCAAATTTCAAGTACCATTACCGAGATGCTTGTTTCAAGCCATAGATAGACTTCTTCAATCTGTAGACTAAATGCTTTCTTCTATTTTTCTGAAAACCCTCAAGCTATTTTATATACACTTCCTCACTGAGATTACTATTTAGGAAAGTAGTTTTAACAACCATTTGATGAAGCTCTAAGTCATAATAAGCCACTAAAGACATAATGATTCTAAAGAAATCTTTTGAGGATATTGGAGAGAATTTTAGTATAGTCAATTTCTTCTCTCTAAGTAAAGTCTTTAGCAACCAACCTAGCTTTAAAATGCCCAATTTTTTTCTTAAAATCTTTTTTTAGTCTTGTATGTTGAGAATAGTGTCTCAAAGTCAATCGTCAGTCTGTTGACGGTTATGCTCATTTTTGTATATGTACATGAATTATGAATTAATAAAAATTATTTTGATATTTTTCATCATAAAATATTTCATCTTCTAATGAACTCCTATGTTGTGGTGAAGTCCTTAGGACTATTTAGACTCGACAAAAGAAGATTTGTCGTTTAGTCCTTAAATCTGTTCTCGACCAAATGATACGTTGTTACCAAGGATGACAACATTTATCAAGCATAGGTCATTGTGTGCCATATAGGTTGGTTGTCCTCTTAACCAATGAGTGTGGAGACACTGGTATGGCATACAGATGAGATGTAAGGGTACATCTGCACTGAACGTGACCGACTCCAGAGCTATTTCTGCTGTCAAGATTTGCTCTGATAGAATATGGGTATAAATGTCCCTCCGATATGAGACCGTCACAGTGACTTGCAAGCAACTCACTGCACTTAGGCACTGGACTACCTGAATTTCTAATTCAGTGATGAAAGGCTGCTGGGTGTAGTCAAGTACTTGACTTATCGGTGCGTGTGTCAAGATGGGATTAACTACTCCAGTTTAGGAGCTGTGTACAGTCGTATTTCAATTTAGCATAATTTTGGCCAGAGTAGTCCTTGTGAGGAGTCACAGGATTGTTTGAGTTGAGCACGATTCGGATGATCTAATCAGGGTTGACAGTTTAACCCTGAGTCATCCTAAACACAGAGGTCAAAAGGATAAATTATACAATAACCATATTCACGTAGGTTCTGAGTATTGCGATTGTGACTATTCGATCTATCCAGTCATCGGGTACCATTGCTAGATGGTCACTTCGATTAGTACAGAAATTGGTTTCTGTGCTACCGGCTTAGGTTCGAACCTGTGGGGTCACACACATTAGAGGTTCCTATCTGATCTGATGGCTGATGAAGAGTCCTAATACTCGTGGACTATGAGTCCTATGTGTCTGAGACTCTGTGATTGAGAATTAGGATTCTCTGATCACGAGTCCCACACATTTTGGATACCGGGGTCAAGAGTCTCACTGGTTTGGGACTCTTCGATCAAGATAACATATCGATGAATTCTGATGCCCGATTACCCATCGGATTTAGACTCAATATTTATGAGAGGTTTAATTAGTGATTTGATCGCTAATTAACTCAATTTGATTGAGTAATTATTTTTGGATCAAGTCCAATTGAATTGGATTCAGTTGGGTTTGACCCGATTAGGTTAAGAGTTGACCTAATCATCGAGATGGTTTGGTCCCTGATTTGATCAGGGGTTGGGCTTAATCAATTCCTAATTTGATTAGAATTTTATTGAGCCTAATTAAGCCTAATTAAGTTGGGTTTAAATTAGTCTAATTGGGCCTAACTTATTTGGTTCAATTAGGTTGGTTTAAATAATGAAACCACCTTGACCCATTCTCCCTGCGCCACCTCACTTCCACTGCGCCCATTTGAATTCACGAGAAGGAAGTTCTCATAAATTTTTTCTCACGTAAAGCCCTCCTCACGCCCTACTTTAATGCACCAAATGAGTGGATAAGGATGATTGGTTGGCCATTCAAATTCAAAACAAAGTTTGAATTTGAATGAGCAACCAATCTCAGCGCCTTGACCTTATCCTCTTTTAGCACCCCATTTATTACACGAGAAAATATTTCTCATGAAATCACTCACGAACAAATTAAGCCACGCCCTCCTCTTCTCACGTCCTTAGTGGATAGGGATAAATTGATTTCCATTTGAATTCAAAGTTGATTTGAATTCAAATATGCAATTACTCATCTTTATCCTCTCACGTGGATAAGATGTTTGACATTATTTTAAAAGGAGGAGAAGAGTGGGGTGTGTGAAAAAAAAAATTTGGAGAGAAAATCTGGGTGTGAGGAATCTTTGTGTGCAAGGTGAAGGTCTATATCCTTTCGAGAAAAAAAGAAAGAAAAGAAAGAAAAAGTGTGCGCAGGATTTCAGTGAGTTCTTCAAGGTTTCAGCCTGGAGTTCGAGAAGTGAGAAGGTGAGCTACGAATGTCGTGAGCCCACCAAATTTTAGAAAGATCTTCAACATCCTCTCAAGCATGTCTGCTGATGATCTGGAGTATCTAAAAAATTGGTAGATATCGATCGAAGGAGTTTGATTAGCATCGACCGTTAAAAGGGCTCTACAACGAGCTAGCACTTGTGAGGAGTCGATCAGATCGGGAGCTTCATGTGGATGATCCACAGAGATCAGACACGCTGTGTGACTGCATCATAATGATCAAACTCTTCCGACGGTGATCAGATTGCGGCGATCTACTATCCACACAAAGGTATTGTATTCTGAACACGTTACAGTAAAGTGTTTACTGTTCAAATTCGAATTTTAAATTTAAATGCATGCATGCTATATATCATATTTAGATCCTAGTGTAAGATAAATTTTTATTAATTAATTAGATTAATTAATAATTTTTGCTGTAAAATAGTGATTTTGAAAAATTTTTAAAATTATCATGTTACCCCTGCACTGAATTTTTCCTACAAATGGTATCAGAGCGGGTTCTTAGATATGATATATATATTTGCATGTGTAGATTAAGTTGTAATCTAAAAGTTTAAATTTAAAATTTAAAATTTGAATTTTGAAAGTTGTTCAAAATTCAAAATTTAAAAATTTGAAATTCAAAATTTAAAATTTAAATTTTAAAATTTGAAATTCAAAATTCAAAATCTAAAAATTTGAAATTCAAAATTTGAAATTTGATTAAAATTTTAAATTTGAAATTTAAAATTTGAAATTCAAAATTTAAAATTCAAAAATTTGAAATTTAAAATTTGTTTGAAATTTGAAATTCAAAATTTAAAATTTGAAATTTAAAATTTAAAATTTAAATTTTGAAATTGATATATTTAGATATACTTGATCCAAGTAGTAAGTAATCGAATTGGGTTGGTTGCCATGGCCGTCCGGTCATAGGAGAAAAGTAGGATTTAAAGGTCCTCTCTTCCCATTCGATGGGATCTCCTATGGCAGTAGGGGTGCCGATGTGATTATATCCCATGCAGATAAAGCAGCGAAAGGAATATTCATGATTTATTTTGATTGAGTTATTTTCTGTTATGTAATTAGCAATAGGATTGCTATTTATGAAATGTGCTGATATATTTGTGTAATAAGTCAACATATTTGGTGAACAGAAAATAAAACCTTTTAAATTTGAAAATTATTTTTGAAATACCAAACCCTGACCCATCAGTCCAAATACTTAATTAAAAGAATTAAGTATTGTCTAGTAGGTCTAGAATTGTGAATTAAGACCTAAGATAATTGCATAAACTTGTGGGTCAATGGGTTAGATGGATTAAGTCCACAATTGGGTTAGACCTAAGGTTAGCTTAAAGAAATAGACTAAATTAGAGTAATAGATCAAATCTAATCAAAAGTTGAATTAGATTAGGTCAAAGATACTCTAGACTCAACTCCAATAGTTGTAGTTGAATGGATCCATGTCTTTAACTAGACCAAGATGGACTTAATTCATGGCTACGTGGTGGAACCCTATTTACTAAGTTGATCAAATTAAAACTAATGAACCGGTTGGTGTCTAAGGTAAGTTTGGCAGTTTGACCAATAGTTTTTAAGCGGGAGCTACTCGCAGTGATTCGATCTCTGACGAGTTAATGGCTTATCCCCACCACTGATCTCACTTACCTGGCCAACCTGGTGAATTAGATTTTGATTAGATCACTTGGTGATTAGGGGTCACCCATGTCATTAGGTAAATCAGTTTGACTGATTTAGGTGCTCCTAATGCCAGCTTTAAGTAAATCCTTTTTAATCTGACTTGGTGAAGTCAGTGGGAGGATTGAAATTGGCTGGATATTTTCTTCTCATCTATTCTTTAATAAAATCTTCAAAAAAAAAAAATATTAGGTCCTAAAAATGATTAAGTTATATTGATAACTAAGTCATAGCCTCCCATTAAGTGAGTGATAATGAGTCCATTAGTTTAATAATCATTGGAGGCCCAAAGGCCTGGTGCTTATTGACTAATGGAATTATCATTCATAGTATGATAATTTGGTTTGAGTTTTTCTGATGGTGGTTAGGTTGGCCGACCAAAGTCGGGCTTGATCATTTATTGGTCCGATTCATCAAATCAAATCATGTTAATAGTTGGACCTAACCAGATTTTTTCAATGGAGGCCAAAGCCTACTGATTAGGTTCTGGGGCAAAATTAATTACTAGAAGTTGTTTAGAGAAACAACTGGTTATGAACCTACCCATAGATGCACATGGGTTGACCAACCAAAGTTGGGCTCATGTGTAGTCTGTGTGGATTCTAGTACCTACTAAGGAATTAAAGTAATTCCTCGAATTGGAGGTTGAGGCTACCAATTCGTAAAAATACTGGGAGAAACTTTAGACTAAAGTCCAAGTCTTTAGTATTAATAATTTATGTACTAATATAGGTCTGATTTTCTTTTATGCAGCTATGGCCACTACCCTGTCGCTCCGGTCATTATTAGATAATGACAGGCTCATGGGACCTAATTTCGATAGCTGGTATCAAAAATTAAAAATCATCCTTGAGCATGAGCGGATCCTTTATGTAATAACGGATCCGGTACCTAAGGAGCCAGCCCTGAATGCTAGAGGGACGATCCGAGACACTTACCAGAAGTGGCTCAACGATCGCACCAACGTCCGGTGCATAATGCTGGCGGCAATGAATGATGAGTTCAGTCACAGGTTCAAGAACGCCCAGCCACAGGAGATGCTTCAAATGTTGAACGACTCTTTTGGCACACCTGACGATGTTGAAAGGCACAAAACTAGTTGTGCCATTTTCAATGCTCGGATGAGGGATGGAGCCTCAGTCACTGATCATGTACTATACATGATCGAAATGATTGAGCGCCTAAGTAAACTGGGTTTTTTCTTGCACGAGCAGCTCGGTAAGGATGCGATCCTTAATTCTCTGCCCAAGTCCTTCCTTCCCTTCCTTACTCACTTTCGAATGACAAAGCCTGCAGTGAACTACCACGACTTGTTAGGGTTGCTGCAAAACTTTGAGAAGGATCACCAGCTCCATAAGGAGTCGGTGAATGTTGTGGGAGGGTCTTCTTCTGGTCGTCGACCCTTTAAGAAAGGGAAGAAGAACAAGAAGAAGAAGAAGAATAAGAAGGTGCAGCTGCATGCTGGGACGTCTGCACAAGGTCAGACCAAGAAGCGCAAGCCCGACCAGAGCCAGATGGAGTGCTTTTTTGTAAGAAGCAGGGGCACTGGAAGAGGAACTGTCCTCTATACATTGCCTCATTGGACTCGAACAAGCCAAAGAAGAAGCAAGGTACTTATATGATAACACCTTGCAACTTTTCCATTTGTGATACTACTGCCTGGGTATTGGATACCGGAAGCCCTTATCATATTTGCAATTCGATGCAGGGTCTGCAGGTCAGTAGGAGATTTGATGAAGGTGAGAGTTTCCTGAACGTTGGAGATGGAAGCAAAATTTAGTTCTAGCATTAGGAATCATGAACCTTGTAATCAATTCTCGAAATATAATTCTGAGTGAATGTCACTATTATCCAGCTTTTTATTAAATATTATTTCTGTAGGCCTTTTGGCCATGAACGGTTATCAATTTTTAATAAAAAAATATTTGCAATATCATTTTGAATGGTGTTACAATATTTATTGGACAACTTTATAATGAATTTACTTTCTATCACAACCTGTTAATGTGGTTCAAACCTCCGGTAAACCCTTAGAATAGATAATATATCAGAAGTCTACCTTTGGCACTGTAGGCTAGGTCATATCAATAAGAACAGGATAAACAGGTTGGCTCAAGAAGGAATTCTTGAAGTAGGTGATTGTGAATCACTTCCAACCTGTGAGTCTGTCTTCTTGATAAAATGACCAAGTCACCTTTTACTGAAAAAGGTGAGCAGCCAGTGAACTCTTGGGTCTGTACATTCTGATGTATGTGGACCCATGAGCATAAGTGCAAGAGGTGGATATTTCTACTTCATAACCTTGACAAATGACCTATCGAGGTATGGGTATGTCTATTTAATGAAGCATAAGTCGGAGTCGTTTGAAATGTTCAAACTATTCCGAAATGAGGTAGAAAAATAAACTGGAAAGTGTATTAAAACTCTTCGATCTGATCGAGGAGGTGAATACCTTTCCAATGAGTTTCTAACATATCTTGGAGAGAATGGGATTCTCTCTCAATGGACTCCTCCTGGAACACCACAGCATAATGGTGTATCTGAAAGGAGGAATCGGATCTTGTTAGATATGGTTCGATCCATGATGGGGTTTGCTGATCTGCCGATCTTCCTCTTGGGATATGCACTCGAATCGGCTTGTTACCTTCTAAATAGAGTTCCAAGTAAGTCTGTAACCAAAACACCATATGAGATATGGATAGGACGTAAGCCAGTACTCTCGCACCTTAGGGTTTGGGGGTGTCTGGCTTATGTTAAACGTTTAATTCGGACAAGCTAGGACCTAGGTCTGACAAGTGTAATTTTATAGGATACCCAAAAGAGATCAAAGGATATTATTTCTACCTGGCTGATGAGCAAAAGGTGTTTGTCAATCTTAAGACAATCTTTTTGGAAAAAGAGTTCCTTGGTGAAGGGATTGTTGCCTCTAAGGTCAAACTTGATAAAATTCGACAGGTGAAAAAACTGACACAAGTTGCTGAACCTGAATCGGATTTGATTAGATCAGATCTGGAGCCCATTGTTCAAGCACCCTTAAGGCGATCTGATAGAGTACCACGTCAACCGGATAGATACTATGGTTTCTTGGTCCGGGACGACGATCCTATCAAACTTGATGAAAACGATGAGGATCCGATCACCTACATGGATGCAATGTAGAGATCCGACTCTGAGAAATGGCTAGAGGCCATGAAATCCGAAATGGTGTCCATGAAGGTCAACGATGTGTGGACATTGGTTGACCCACCCGAAGGAGTAAAATCCATAGGGTGTAAGTGGGTCTTCAAGAGGAAGAGGGGCACAGACGGAAAGGTGGAAACCTATAAAGCCTGTCTGGATTGCCAAGAGATATCATCAACGTTATGGTATAGACTATGACGAGATATTTTCTCCTGTGACAATGCTCAAATCCATTCGGATTATGCTTACGATAGCTGCCCATCTGGACTATGAAATCTGGCAGATGGATGTGAAGACAGCTTTCCTAAATGGAGAACTGGATGAAGAGGTGTATATGATACAACCTGAAGGATTCACATCCACTGATGAGTCTAAGGTGTGTAGACTATAGAGGTCCATTTATAGACTTAAGCAGGCATCCCAGAGTTGAAACATACATTTTGATAGGACGATCAAGACGTATGGCTTCGTTAAGAATGGAGAAGAGCCCTGCATTTATAAGTGGGCTAATGGTCCAGTAATGGTATTTCTTATATTGTATGTGGATGATATTCTCTTAATCGAGAATGATGTCCCTGCATTACAGAGAATAAAGATTTGGCTGTCGTCATAGTTCTCCATGAAGGATATGGAAGAAGCTTCCTACATCCTAGGGATGAGGATCTATAGGGATAGATCTAAAAGGTTGCTTGGTTTATCCTAGTCTACGTACATAGATACTATGCTGAAGAGGTTCAGCATGGAGAATTCCAAGAAAGGCTATCTACCGATAGGCCATGGAATTTCTCTCTCGAAGAGGGATTGTCCGACAACACCTCAAGAGAGAGAGCGTATGGGTAGGATTCCATATGCTTCGACAGTGGAATCTATCATGTACGCCATGACATGTACATGACCAGATGTGGCATACTCACTAGGGGTAGGAGTAGATACCAATCTGATCCAGGGGAGAATCACTGGAAGGTTGTTAAAACCATCCTGAAGTATTTAAGAAATACTAAGGACCAGTGGCTTGTTTATAGTGAATCAGACTTGAGACTTATATGGTTTACAGACTCTAGTTTCCAGTCTGATCATGATGACAGCAAAAGTGTGTCGGGATTTATTTTTACCCTTAATGGTGGGGCTATTTGCTGGAAGAGTTTCAAGCAACATACAGTGGCTGATTCAGTTTGTGAGGCGGAGTATATCGCTGCATCAGATGCTGCCAAAGAAGCGGTGTGGCTAAAGAAATTCATCATCGAGCTCGGAGTAGCACCCTCTCTTATTGGTCCAGTTCTGCTCTACTGTGACAACTCTGGAGCCATTGCTTAGGCGAAGGAGCCCAAGGCATACCAGTGGACGAAGCATATTCTGCGCCGCTACCATCTCATCCGAGAAATTGTGGATCGAGGTGACGTCGACCTTCTATAGATTGATGGAAAGGAGAACCTGACCGACCCATTCACTAAAGCCATTGCGGTGAAGGAGTTTGATGACTACAAGTCGAAGATGGGTATTAGATACTGCACCGATTGACTTTAGGCCAAGTGGGAGATTGTTGCGAATAGTTCCCAAAGCCAATCTCAGCCTGTTGACGATTGTGCTCATTTTTGTATATGTATATGAATTATGAATTAATAAAAATTATTTTGATATTTTTCATCACAAAATTTCATCTTCTAATGAACTCCTATGTTGTGGGGAAGTCCTTAGGACTATTTAGACTCGACAAAGGAGGATTTATCGTTTAGTCCTTAAATCTGTTCGCGAACCAAATGATACGTTGTTACAAGGATGACACGTTTATCAAGCATAGGTCGTTGTGTGCCATATAGGTTGTGTCCTCTTAACAATGAGTGTGAGACACTGGTATGGCATACAGGTGAGATGTAAGGGTACATCTGCACTGAACGTGACCGACTCCGGAGCTATTTCTGCTGTCAAGATTTACTCCGATGGAATATGGGTATAAATCTCCTCCGACTGAGACCGCCATGGTGACTTGCAAGCAACTCACTGCACTTAGGCACTGGACTACCTGAATTTTTAATTCAGTGACGGAAGGCTACTGGGTGTAGTCAAGTACTTGACTTGTCGGTGCGTGTTCAAGATGGGATTGACCACTCAGTTTAGGAGCTGTGTACAGTCATGTTTCAATTTAGCAAAACTTGGCCAGGGTAGTCTTTGTGAGGAGTCACAGGACTGTTTGAGTTGAGCACGATTCGGATGATCTAATCAGGGTTGACAGTTTAACCCTGAGTCATCCTAAACACAGAGGTCAAAAGGATGAATTATACAGTAACCATATTCACGTAGGTTCTGAGTGTTGCGATTGTGACTATTCGACCTATCCGATCATCGGGTACCATTGCTAGATGGTCACTTCGATTAGTACAGGAATTGGTTCCTGTGCTACCGGCTTAGGTTCGAACCTGCGGGGTCACACACATTAGAGGTTCCTATCTGATCTGATGGCTGATGAAGAGTCCTAATGCTCGTGGACTATGAGTGTGTCTGAGACTCTGTGATCGAGAATCAGGATTCTCTGATCATGAGTCCCACACATTTTGGGTACCGGGGTCAAGAGTCCCACTGGTTTGGGACTCTTCGATCAGGGTTACATATCGATGAATTCTGATGCCGATTACCCATCGATTTGGACTCAATATTTATGAGAGGTTTAATTAGTGATTTGATCACTAATTAACTCAATTTGATTGAGTAATTATTTTTGGATCAAGTCCAATTGAATTGGATTCAGTTGGGTTTGACCCGATTAGGTTAAGAGTTGACCTAATCGTCGAGATGGTTTGGTCCCTGATTTGATCAGGGGTTGGGCTTAATCAATTCTGATTTGATTAGATTTTATTGAGCCTAATTAAGCCTAATTAAGTTGGTTTAAATTAGTCTAATTGGGCCTAACTTATTTGGTTCAATTAGGTTG
>NC_026000.2:31627181-31717499 GCF_000442705.2 Elaeis guineensis | reverse complement strand
CCTTGTAATCAATTCTCGAAATATAATTCTGAGTGAATGTCACTATTATCCCAGCTTTTTATTAAATATTATTTCTGTAGGCCTTTTGGCCATGAACGGTTATCAATTTTTAATAAAAAAATATTTGCAATATCATTTTGAATGGTGTTACAATATTTATTGGACAACTTTATAATGAAATTTACTTTCTATCACAACCTGTTAATGTGGTTCAAACCTCCGGTAAACACCTTAGAATAGATAATATATCAGAAGTCTACCTTTGGCACTGTAGGCTAGGTCATATCAATAAGAACAGGATAAACAGGTTGGCTCAAGAAGGAATTCTTGAAGTAGGTGATTGTGAATCACTTCCAACCTGTGAGTCATGTCTTCTTGATAAAATGACCAAGTCACCTTTTACTGGAAAAAGGTGAGCAAGCCAGTGAACTCTTGGGTCTGATACATTCTGATGTATGTGGACCCATGAGCATAAGTGCAAGAGGTGGATATTTCTACTTCATAACCTTGACAAATGACCTATCGAGGTATGGGTATGTCTATTTAATGAAGCATAAGTCGGAGTCGTTTGAAATGTTCAAACTATTCCGAAATGAGGTAGAAAAATAAACTGGAAAGTGTATTAAAACTCTTCGATCTGATCGAGGAGGTGAATACCTTTCCAATGAGTTTCTAACATATCTTGGAGAGAATGGGATTCTCTCTCAATGGACTCCTCCTGGAACACCACAGCATAATGGTGTATCTGAAAGGAGGAATCGGATCTTGTTAGATATGGTTCGATCCATGATGGGATTTGCTGATCTGCCGATCTTCCTCTTGGGATATGCACTCGAATCGGCTTGTTACCTTCTAAATAGAGTTCCAAGTAAGTCTGTAACCAAAACACCATATGAGATATGGATAGGACGTAAGCCAGTACTCTCGCACCTTAGGGTTTGGGGGTGTCTGGCTTATGTTAAACGTTTAATTTCGGACAAGCTAGGACCTAGGTCTGACAAGTGTAATTTTATAGGATACCCAAAAGAGATCAAAGGATATTATTTCTACCTGGCTGATGAGCAAAAGGTGTTTGTCAATCTTAAGACAATCTTTTTGGAAAAAGAGTTCCTTGGTGAAGGGATTGTTGCCTCTAAGGTCAAACTTGATAAAATTCGACAGGTGAAAAAACTGACACAAGTTGCTGAACCTGAATCGGATTTGATTAGATCAGATCTGGAGCCCATTGTTCAAGCACCCTTAAGGCGATCTGATAGAGTACCACGTCAACCGGATAGATACTATGGTTTCTTGGTCCGGGACGACGATCCTATCAAACTTG
Source organism: Elaeis guineensis (assembly GCF_000442705.2). Taxonomy (NCBI): domain Eukaryota; kingdom Viridiplantae; phylum Streptophyta; class Magnoliopsida; order Arecales; family Arecaceae; genus Elaeis; species Elaeis guineensis. Next base: position 31,716,178 of record NC_026000.2, on the reverse strand, counting down.
ATGAAAACGATGAGGATCCGATCACCTACATGGATGCAATGTAGAGATCCGACTCTGAGAAATGGCTAGAGGCCATGAAATCCGAAATGGTGTCCATGAAGGTCAACGATGTGTGGACATTGGTTGACCCACCCGAAGGAGTAAAATCCATAAGGTGTAAGTGGGTCTTCAAGAGGAAGAGGGGCACAGACGGAAAGGTGGAAACCTATAAAGCCTGTCTGATTGCCAAGAGATATCATCAACGTTATGGTATAGACTATGACGAGATATTTTCTCCTGTGACAATGCTCAAATCCATTCGGATTATGCTTACGATAGCTGCCCATCTGGACTATGAAATCTGGCAGATGGATGTGAAGACAGCTTTCCTAAATGGAGAACTGGATGAAGAGGTGTATATGATACAACCTGAAGGATTCACATCCACTGATGAGTCTAAGGTGTGTAGACTATAGAGGTCCATTTATAGACTTAAGCAGGCATCCCAGAGTTGAAACATACATTTTGATAGGACGATCAAGACGTATGGCTTCGTTAAGAATGGAGAAGAGCCCTGCATTTATAAGTGGGCTAATGGTCCAGTAATGGTATTTCTTATATTGTATGTGGATGATATTCTCTTAATCGAGAATGATGTCCCTGCATTACAGAGAATAAAGATTTGGCTGTCGTCATAGTTCTCCATGAAGGATATGGAAGAAGCTTCCTACATCCTAGGGATGAGGATCTATAGGGATAGATCTAAAAGGTTGCTTGGTTTATCCTAGTCTACGTACATAGATACTATGCTGAAGAGGTTCAGCATGGAGAATTCCAAGAAAGGCTATCTACCGATAGGCCATGGAATTTCTCTCTCGAAGAGGGATTGTCCGACAACACCTCAAGAGAGAGAGCGTATGGGTAGGATTCCATATGCTTCGACAGTGGAATCTATCATGTACGCCATGACATGTACATGACCAGATGTGGCATACTCACTAGGGGTAGGAGTAGATACCAATCTGATCCAGGGGAGAATCACTGGAAGGTTGTTAAAACCATCCTGAAGTATTTAAGAAATACTAAGGACCAGTGGCTTGTTTATAGTGAATCAGACTTGAGACTTATATGGTTTACAGACTCTAGTTTCCAGTCTGATCATGATGACAGCAAAAGTGTGTCGGGATTTATTTTTACCCTTAATGGTGGGGCTATTTGCTGGAAGAGTTTCAAGCAACATACAGTGGCTGATTCAGTTTGTGAGGCGGAGTATATCGCTGCATCAGATGCTGCCAAAGAAGCGGTGTGGCTAAAGAAATTCATCATCGAGCTCGGAGTAGCACCCTCTCTTATTGGTCCAGTTCTGCTCTACTGTGACAACTCTGGAGCCATTGCTTAGGCGAAGGAGCCCAAGGCATACCAGTGGACGAAGCATATTCTGCGCCGCTACCATCTCATCCGAGAAATTGTGGATCGAGGTGACGTCGACCTTCTATAGATTGATGGAAAGGAGAACCTGACCGACCCATTCACTAAAGCCATTGCGGTGAAGGAGTTTGATGACTACAAGTCGAAGATGGGTATTAGATACTGCACCGATTGACTTTAGGCCAAGTGGGAGATTGTTGCGAATAGTGTCCCAAAGCCAATCGTCAGCCTGTTGACGATTGTGCTCATTTTTGTATATGTATATGAATTATGAATTAATAAAAATTATTTTGATATTTTTCATCACAAAATATTTCATCTTCTAATGAACTCCTATGTTGTGGGGAAGTCCTTAGGACTATTTAGACTCGACAAAGGAGGATTTATCGTTTAGTCCTTAAATCTGTTCGCGACCAAATGATACGTTGTTACCAAGGATGACAACGTTTATCAAGCATAGGTCGTTGTGTGCCATATAGGTTGGTTGTCCTCTTAACCAATGAGTGTAGAGACACTGGTATGGCATACAGGTGAGATGTAAGGGTACATCTGCACTGAACGTGACCGACTCCGGAGCTATTTCTGCTGTCAAGATTTACTCCGATGGAATATGGGTATAAATCTCCCTCCGACCTGAGACCGCCATGGTGACTTGCAAGCAACTCACTGCACTTAGGCACTGGACTACCTGAATTTTTAATTCAGTGACGGAAGGCTACTGGGTGTAGTCAAGTACTTGACTTGTCGGTGCGTGTTTCAAGATGGGATTGACCACTCTAGTTTAGGAGCTGTGTACAGTCATATTTCAATTTAGCAAAACCTTGGTCAGGGTAGTCTTTGTGAGGAGTCACAGGACTGTTTGAGTTGAGCACGATTCGAATGATCTAATCAGGGTTGACAGTTTAACCCTGAGTCATTCTAAACACAGAGGTCCAAAGGATAAATTATATAGTAACCATATTCACGTAGGTTCTGAGTGTTGCGATTGTGACTATTCGACCTATTCGATCATCGGGTACCATTGCTAGATGGTCACTTCGATTAGTACAGAAATTGGTTCCTGTACTACCGGCTTAGGTTCGAACCTGCGAGGTCACACACATTAGAGGTTCCTATCTGATCTGATGGCTGATGAAGAGTCCTAATACTCGTGGACTATGAGTCATATGTGTCTGAGACTCTGTGATCGAGAATCAAGATTTTTTGATCATGAGTCCCACACATTTTGGGTACCGAGATCAAGAGTCCCACTGGTTTGGGACTCTTCGATCAGGGTTACATATCGATAAATTCTGATGCCCGATTACCCATCGAATTTGGACTCAATATTTATGAGAGATTCAATTAGTGATTTGATCACTAATTAACTCAATTTGATTGAGTAATTATTTTTGGATCAAGTCCAATTGAATTGGATTCAGTTGGATTTGACCCAATTAGGTTAAGAGTTGACCTAATCGTCGAGATGGTTTGGTCTCTGATTTGATCAGGGGTTGGGCTTAATCAATTCCTGATTTGATTAAGATTTTATTGAGCCTAATTAAGCCTAATTAATTTAGATTTAAATTAGTCTAATTGGACCTAACTTATTTGGTTCAATTAGGTTGGTTTAAATAATGAAACTACCTTGACCCATTCTCCCTGCGCCACCTCACTTCCACTGCACCCATTTGAATTCACGAGGAGGAAGTTCTCATAAATTTTTTCTCACACAAAGTCCTCCTCACACCCTACTTTAATGCACCAAATGAGTGGATAAGGATGATTGGTTGGCCATTCAAATTCAAAATAAAGTTTGAATTTGAATGAGCAACCAATCTTAGCACCTTGACCTTATCCTCTTTTAGCACCCCATTTATTACACGAGAAAATGTTTCTCATGAAATTACTCATGCATAAATTAAGCCACGCCCTCCTCTTCTCATATCCTTAGTGGATAGGGATAAATTGATTTCCATTTGAATTCAAAATTTGATTTGAATTCAAATATGCAATTACTCATCTTTATCCTCTCACGTGGATAAGACGTTTGATATTATTTTAAAAGGAGGAGAAGAGTGGGGCGTGTGAAAAAAAAAATTTGGAGAGAAAATCTGGGCGTGAGGAATCCTTGTGTGCAAGGTGAAGGTATATATCCTTCCGAGAGAAAAAGAAAGAAAAGAAAGAAAAAGTATGCGCAAGGTTTCAGTGAGTTTTTCAGGGTTTCAGCCTGGAGTTCGGGAAGTGAGAAGGTGAGCTACGAGTGTCGTGAGCCCACCAAATTTTAGAGAGATCTTCAACATCCTCTCAAGCACATCTGTTAATGATCTAAAGTATCTGAAGAATCGACAGATATCGATCGAAGGAGTTCGATCAGCATCGGCCGTCAAAAGGGCTCTACAACAAGCTTGCACTCGTGAGGAGTCGATTAGATCGGGAGCTTCGTGTGGATGATCCGTAGAGGTCAGACATGCTGTGTGGCTGCATCACAATGATTAGACTCTTCCGACGGTGATCAGATTACGGTGATCTACTCTCCGCACAAAGATATTATATTTTGAACACATTACAGTAAAGTGTTTACTGTTCAAATTCGAATTTCAAATTTAAATGCATGCATGCTATATATCATATTTAGATCCTAGTGTAGGATAAATTTTTATTAATTAATTAGATTAATTAATAATTTTCACTGTAAAATAGTGATTTTGAAAAAAATTTAAAATTATCATTTTACCCTTGTACTGAATTTTTTCCGCATTGTACACCCATTTGTATCTAATAGGTTTATAATTCTCAGGAGGCTCAACAAGCTTTCATACTTCATTGTTAGCCATAGATTGTATTTCTTCCTTCATAGCATCTATCTATAAATCAAATTAGGGATAGCTTACAGCATCATGATATATTACTAGATCAACCATGTGCCCAATGTTATATTCACTTTTTCCAAGGTAGATAAGGAAATCATCAAAAATGGCAGGCCTCCTTTATCTGGTAGATCTCCTTAATGGCACCTCCTCAACAAGCTAAACTGATTGAAGATTCTCAACAGGAGCAAGAGGATCAGGGGCATGAACATCCACTCTATCAATAGATGTAGGAATTACATTCTCATGTGATATAGATATAGAAATAAAGACAATCTCAATCTAACTACTGTCAATATCAATAGTCCGAGAAGATTCAACATCAACCACATCAAATTCTAGAAATTTAGTGATCAGTAATGAAAGAAGTTTGACTTCAGGATATGCAAGCAAAAATCAGAACATGCAGATTTCTAATTTTTAAAAATATGAACATAGCAGAAATTGAAACTGACTTAAATTTAAAATTATTTTATATCTAATATGCATAAATATAGATCTAATCTACACATGTCAAAAAAATTCACATACTGAAATTAAAATGCTGAAAAATAAAAATCAGATTTAGACCTTTACCTTTGCACAAGTAGATCTTCACCACGATCCGATAGTCCATGGTAATCTGATGAGGTTCCTGTAGAGCCGTACATGCATCGGCCTCTATAAATAACCATCGAGACTGATCTAATCAGGAGGATTCAATCTCACCGGGATGCTAGCTCTCTTGTAGAGATCGCTCCTTGGATTGTCAAATCGGATTGATCTTTTGATTCTCTTCTCGAGAGAATCAATCAGATCTATGAGAGGATGATGAAATCAGATCATATCTGATTTCTTTTTTCATTTTTCTCTTCTAAAAAAAAATCAAAGATCTATTGAAGAAGATAAGAGATCAAATCTCTTTCTTCTTCCTTCTTGTCCAATCCTTAGACTAGATCTAGAAAAGATAGAGAAGAACAGTTTATCTCATAGACCAAGAAAATTAAATCAGATCAAATATGATTTAACCATATCCAACTCTTGGACATCTTTAGGAGAGAGGAAGAGGTAAAAATCAGATCAAATCTGATTTTAATTATGTCTAACTCTTAGACAAGGAAGAGAGAGAGTTTTATGTCCATCGCATGGACTAAGAAGGAGAGAAAAAATCAGATCTAATCTGATTTTATTCATGTCCAACTTTTGGATATCTTTGGAAGAGAGGAAGAAGGAGTGCCCAACTCTTGGACAAGGGAGAGAGGGAGGAAGTTTTCTAACAATCAACGTTTGAATGTAAGAAAGAAGAGAGATGAGAGAAGGTGCCATACCTCTTTTTTTTTCTCATAGAAAACTTCATGCCAACCAATCTCCAAGCTTTCTTCTCTCTCTTCGGGCATCCCAACGTGATCTTATCTCTCTAGATGCCACCCCATCTAATCTCTATTTAAACCTTAAGGGGCTAGGGTTTGTTGGGAGTCCAAGATCACTTGGACTCTTGGAGATAAGTGCCGCCCTTCCCTCTTGTGCACCCATCTTTCCATGCCATATTTTCTATAGTAAAACAAAAGGAGGTGCCACATAATTAGGGGAGAGTCCTTCTGTAGGTAGAACTCCTCTTTGGATTTGGTTAATGGGTGGTTTGGGTTCAAATCCAAATCAAATTTGGAGTCCAACTTAGATTAGATTTCAACATAAATTAAGTCCAATCCTATTAGACTAATGAAACCCAATCGAAGTCAAATTCAAACCAAACTAATCAAATTAAATCTAATTTAATTTGACTAAGATCCTATTTAAATCAAATATGGCTAAAGATTTGATCAAACCTAATCTAGATAGGTTTGGGTCAAGTGTTTATTAGGTCTAATCTTACGAGACTTGCGAAGCCTAATTTGAGTCAAACTCAAATCAAAACTAATCAAATTAAATCTAATTTAATTTGATTAGAATCCAATCCTAATATTTGATCAAATCAAATAATATGTAATAATTATAATTTAGTCATCCTATAACTTACTAACTTTTAGTAAGTCCTTATATAACTTTTACATTTAAGTTCAATCATCAATGAAATTGATAATTAAATTTTTTTTATGATTCAAAATCATGATTCAACAATCCGATCAATCAAAATCTTTTGTGTATGTGATCTTATAGGTTCTATTCTGTCTGATAGTGAGAAATATTTTGATCTCCATCAAAATATCATTAAATTTTTTTTAATAAATTGGAACAATTCCAACTCACTAATCGAGAATTATTGACTATCAAAATAATTCTCATTGGTCCCACAATCCATCAATAATACCTAGCAGCATGTAGTGGCAATCCAGCAGAATAGAAAGATGAACCTCTAGGTGTAGTTATCGAATGATTCAGTTCTTCTATCGTGAGTTCCGATGAGATGGAGATCATGAAAAACTCATCAAATCCCATCGTTTGTTATATGTAAGATTTATTCAACTTGAGTTCATTTGTGAAACCTGATAAAAAAATTTTTCATCATTCACACTACCTTGGCCAAGATCTTCCGAACTCAATCTCATAAATCATATAGGACTACTCTTTTTCTACTAAGATCGATAGATTCTATTTTGGTGTACATCCTATTTCTACAATGAACCTGCTGTAGCCAACATATACCTCAGGATTCTGTATAGTTAGAAGATCAAATTATGATGCAGTCAAATAACAGCAACCTCATTATGAACTGCTGAGGCACCATAGGTCTAAGAACCACTCATACAACTATAGCATCGAGAATATCACTGACGAGTGAGTAAATATCCAAGTGACTTCTTATATTGATCACACTCAATATCTTTGTTCTCTAATAAACATATGCACTCTTACTCCAATATCTCCACACTGTAGACTTGAGACTCATCTATCCTAAAAAAAGTGATCCATACATCAATCTTACCGAATCAGTCGCCATCTCCATGATGATCCTTCGATCGAGAGCAATTTAAGAATTAACCATCAATGACACATACCTCAAATTTTTAACTCTTGAGAATATGTATCATCATCTATTAATTTCTTAGATGATTTATGGATATATACACTACATAAATGAAATTTACTGCTCTAATTGATTAGATCAAGTATAAAATTATATCTTAGAAAGAATTAATATGTCGGTCTGATTAGTTTCTAGTACATACATCTAACAATCTCTTACTTACACTAAAGTCAATCTACCACAAACTTAAGCTCCATCTTCTCAAGATGTACTTTGGTCTTGACTGGCTAAATCATTTAGTCACTGGACCCATCATATTTTTGTAGAGTCTACTCTGATCCTTGAAGTCTTACTTCTCAGAATAGTCGCGAATCATCGCTCTTATGTGCTAAGAACTCTGGTGAGATCTTGGCTCTTTAGCTAAAACTATGACGCCATCGTTGTCAAAAATTAATATTATGTCATCTCATGATATTACACCTAGTTCTACAATAAATTAGAATGCTTTTTTAGCTATCTTATAAGCAACGATATACTCGGCTTCTAAAATTTGCAATGATCGGTTGTTTAAAACTCTTCTAATTTATTGAATTCTATTGTACAAAAAAATACATCTTGATATAGACTCTCTATCATCAACATTAGACTTAAAAGTCTGAATTGTGAATCTTTTTGTCCTTAATTTTTCTTCTCCTCTCAAAAAACATGAACACATCCTAAGTGCTTCTCAAGTACCTAGAAATATTCTTCATAACTATCTAATACTCTCCATCTGGATTCAATCGATAATTGCTCGTGACACTCACAGTAAGGACTATATCGGGTCATATACATAGTATGACATAGATGAGGCTTCCTTTAGTCGAAGCATAAGAGATCTAGTTCATGTGCTGAATCTTCTCAAATGTATCCGAACATATTTTCTTGAAACGATCAGTCTCATGTCTAAAGGATAGAAATCCTTCTAGAAGTTATCCATGCTGAACCCTTTCAGCACCTCCTCTATGCACATTTTTTGTGAAAGATTTAGCATCTCCTTAGGTCTATCTCATAGACCGAGATCTATCTTATAAATCTTTATTGGATGATTCTCGAGGTCCTTTATGAAGAATTTATTTAGATAACCAAATTTTAAATCGATGTCAGCATAGGAACAACTTTCCTAATCAAGAGGATGTCATCCACGTATAATACCAGGATCATGATAATACTCCCACTGACCTTCTTATAAACATATTTTTCTCAAAAATATTTGATCACATCAAATTCATGTTCCTTATCTCCCACGAAAAATACTTTCTCTATATCCTCTATCAAAATACCTAAGTATCTTTAAGTAGGATTAGAGATTATAAGATGAAAGAGGGACTACATGTATTGGCTCAACATGAATTAATTTTATGACTCATTGCTCTTAAGAAACTTTCTCTTTAAGCTCAATTTTCCTCCCACTATTTCATCTTGGATAAATCATTTCTCCAAGAACATAGCATATCGGGCCACAATTACATTATGATCCTCTGATAAGAAATTAGTATTCCTAAAACTCTTTAGGATACTAGAAAAATGAGTCTTATAGATTTAACCTCTAACTTGATCCATATGTCAACATTTGACATGGGTCGAACATCCTAAACATATCACATCTCATATGGCATAATAGGAAGAACTTAGAGGGAACTCTATTCATTAAGCACATTTCTAAAGAAAATAAGGAATGATCAGTGAAGCTCATCATGAATCGAACTATATCGAATAGAGTCTAATTCCTCCTCGCCAACACTCCGTCAAGTTGGAGTGCTCCAGGAAGAGTCCATTATGAGATTATATCATTTTTTGAGATAGATTAGAAACTCCCATTAAGATATATACATCTTCAATCTTATCGAAGAATCTTAAGAATTTTTCAATTTATTTCTTTACTTCATAATTGAATTCTATGAATTTTTCAAAATTTTCAGATTTGTGTCTCACACATATACCCATAGTCACTAATATGAGTAATAAAGTAAATAGAATCAACTCTAACCAGCTCATCAAATAGGCTGCATATATCAAAATGTATCAGGGCAAGTATATTAGTAGTCCTCACCCCATATCCTACATTGGGTGGTTTGGTCATCTATCCTTGAAGGCAGAATCCATAAATCAAAAATGACTTGAGAGTCAATGAGTCTAGGGGCTCATATCATTTCAATTTATTTATTCTGTCTTCTCTAATAAGGTCAAGCATAAGGAGCTACATATTCTTTGGGTCTATCTCATATTTGGATCTCTTGGATCCTACGGTACTCACTATCTGCTTATATCTTTTGAAGGTATGCCTCTTATCCTTTTCTCTAGGTTCTCCAAGTGTACAGAAACCTTTCCCCTAGAACTCTTCAAGGTCTCATCATTAGTCACCAACTCAATCAAGATGCAATCAATTTTATTCATGTAATAGTTTACTATAAACTATCCATATGAACTAGTAAGAAATTATAGGATCAAACCCATTTGTAATTTCTTGTGCTTGAACATACTGAGCTTCTCAAGCTCATCCAAATCCTTAATCATTGTCAGACAATGATCATGAACTGATTGCTCTTTGGTTAATATCAGATGGTTTGGTGACTTAAAGATATCTTGGTTAGCTCAACTTTTTGGAACTTTTAATCATTTTAAGTTCTAGAGCCAGTCTTTATAACTTGATCAATTAGTCAATTGGTTCTAAGTTTGTGAGGATTGAAAGTCAATTTTTAATTCTATCATAGAGTAGAGATTCTAGTTAAATATTTGTACTTCATCTTATATTTGTTCGAAAAATTTTTAAAATAAATGTACTTCCACTAATTTTTTGGATTCCCGCACTCTTCGAGTTGGGAAGCAAAAACCTTTTCGTGAGTTAGGGTTTCTAGTAGATACTATGGTCCTACCAATTGCCACACCACCTTATTTGATAAGTTTTGGTGAATGTGTCAACCAATAAATGGACAACTCTTATTCAATACTTCTCAAGTAAATTACAGCGGACTTGGTCTTTAAGTCCTGAGATCTCACCTGATAGATCTTGATCTTGTTCTTTAGTTAAGTCAGACCCACCATTGAGCATGAGTGAAGACATCATTGGATCCTCATCTGATAGATCTTAGGCCCAACCCCATCTCCACTCTGCATATAGAGTGGTTGCTTCTCTCCTGATGCAACTGACCCACTATATCCAGTCCAAAATAATCAACATCAGAGAAGGTACGATACTCTACAATGATGGAAGATCCCTCGACTTAATATTATTGAGAAAATTTTGATTTAGATCTCTTTAATCTTTTAATTGTTAATTTACATCTCATGTAAATCCACAATTATAATGGATTCAATCCTAATTAGTCATAACTATTATGACTAACCCTAAGGATATGAGCTAGCTCGAATCATCAAGCAACCACATCAAGACTAATCAATTAAATTGGTCAGAAAAGTATAAGATTGGTGGGATCTCCTTGTTGCTTTCCTTAGATATCAATAAATTGATCAGATCAACGAATGGAACCAATTAAAAAATCACCTTTCTTTAAGCCACTTTTCTTAGACATTAATAGGTTAATCAATTTCGAATAGATTAGCTTGAGTAACTTAGGCTCGAGCCACTGAGCCAAATCAGATCTTTGAGTTAATCGATTCAACATGAGGTTGTTAATCAATGTGATCAATCTACAACTATTAGATTGATCTTGAGCACTCTTGACTTAATCCTAACCAGCTCGTGATCAGGTTAGGTCAACCGCTCATCTCAATTGAGTCCTACTATGTACAAATCGATTAATCAAAAGCAATCGAATTACTAGACCTAATTGAACTACCCAAGCCCAAACTCTCATGTTTTATGCTTAACATTAAGATCTTAAATTCTCAATTTCAGATCCTTAATTAAGTGCATTATGAATATAAGGTAGTTTAGATGTCGAAACTATTTTTATATCTAAATATTTAATTATGTATCTCATACATGAATCTAGAGTTTTAAATTAAAGGGTCTCATCTTATATCATCCTAAGACAACCATTCAGTATAATCTCCATCATGTCAGGACAACCTTATGTCAGGATGATTTCAATTAATCTAACCATTTAGAACTAATCTAAAATAGGTTTGATCATTTATACATCTCATATATATTTAGATCTAATAACATATGTTGGGTATAAAATACCCCCAGTCGAAGTTTGTAAAAGGCCGACCCTTCCAGGGCTTTTCCGGCTTCCAACCTTGTGTGGCGTCTTTCCGAACTCCTTCGACCGTCTGAGCTTCCATATTACTATCCAGACTTCTCCGATAATGAGCTTCTCCATTCATTTATCGGACTGCTCCAAACATCCTCTGAACTCCGCTATCTGCTGATTTTCTACAGTGATCAACTATTCTCTGAATCCCTTCCAGACTTCTTCCGACCACGGATGACTCTACTTCGAACTTCTTTCGGACTTTATCAATATTCGAGCTTCTCCGACAATGAGATTTCTATAATAATCAAACTCCATTCAAGTTTCTACGATGGTCGATCGCCTTCCGGATTCCATCCGAACTCCTACGAGAATCGGATTTCAGTCGAACTCCTACAGTGGATGGATCTCAGATGAATTTTGACAATGGAAGGGCTCCACCAGTCGGATCTCTACTCTGAACTTTTACCACAAGCAGTCTACTCCGAACTCCTACTGCAGGCGATCTACTCCGGATCTCTACTGTAAGCAAATTCCATTCGAGCCTCTACTGTAAACAAATTTCTTTCAAACTTCTATTACAGGTAGACTTCAGTCGAGCTTCTTCGTAGCCAGATCCCAGATGAGCTTCTACAATGGGACAGGCCCCACCAGCCAGGTCACTACTCCGAGCTTTCATGACAATCGATCTTCGATCGAGCTTCTACAATAAGCGGCCTTCTTTCGGCCTTCTACAAGAACCGGACTCCGTCTGAACTTCTATAGCGGATGGATTCTGGATGAACTTTTGCAACAGACGGACTCTAGCAGCTGGATTTCTACAATGGCCGACCGCCTTCGGTGTCTGCCGAACCTCCCCAGCCATCAACCTTCAATAGCGCCATCCGGACTTCCACAGGATCCCCAGACTCCTCCAGCGGACGAACCTCCCCAACGCCATCCGACGTCCACCGCCGACCGACCCTCTATCAGATTCTTCATGAAATCGGACTTCTCCAACAGAAAGCCCCCATCTGAGCTTCTACAACAGATGACTCCCACCTGCAACATTAGTGCTCTAGGCACCCAACAACAGTAGGCCCGTCAGCAACCTTGAAAATATTCGAGCTTCTCCTAGATCGATGAGATAGAGAGCCATTCCGCTCCATCAGACATCCCAGTCGAGTTTCAACCGACAGATCCAAACTCTCTGGCAAGTCACGATAATGGCCACTACTCTACTCCACTCTCTGTAACGGATTCTGCATGGCTCCACCACTCTCTAGCAAGTCGCGATAATGGACACCACTCCACTCTTCGTAACAAACTCCACGTGGCCCTGAACGGTCCTCTGATGCCACTACTTTCTGTAACAAACTCCACGTGGCCCCGAACGGCCCACTACCGGGTGGTTACAGACGTCGCTGTCAATCAGTTACGCCCTCCGTCTATAAAAAGAGACCTCCAGATACGTTCTTCTCTAAGCTCTAAACTCTATCTCGAAACTCTTCTAAAATTTTCACTCGAGCATTCCATTTCTGTTGAAGCAGAGTATTGACTTGAGCATTAGAGGGTCTTACCGGAGCACCCCCAACTCTGGTTTAGACTTCTCTTGCAGGTCCCGACGGCGGACGCGGTCATCTCAACTCCAGCTTCTCCGACGTTGATGGAATTCTGTACCAACAGAATTGGCGCTAGAGGAAGGACGTGTATCTTCGCAGTACCCTTATTCTTAAAGGAGTGCTCAACGGGACTGTCTCCGGTCTCCTTCTTCGATATCTACTTCTCCTTCTCCTACCAGATCTCCACTTGATGCCTCCCCGAAAGGCATCCACCAGGTGATCCACGACCTTCGTGGCCAGATCTCAGCGAGCTCCGCAAACTTCGATCTCGTCTCCAGTTTCCCAAGCTCCTCCTCCTCTGGCAATGGCAGTCAGCATGGAGCAGTTCGACTTGCTGGTTCAGTAGGTCAGGGGCCTCACCGAAGCAGTGCAGGCAACGCAGCAGCAGCCGCAGCAGCCGCAAGCATCAGTGCGGCTGGAAAGAGCATCGTCGGAGTTTCAGAATCCAGCAACTGGGTGGGCCACTTGGGCAAGTCGCCCCATCTTCCCCGAAAAGGGGAGAAGATGGTGGAGAGCCCTCCGTCCGATCATTATTCCACCCCCGGAGGGTCCCTACCTCCGTTCTGCTAGAAGACCCTCGAGACTCGCAGTCGAGAGGGCCTCCTAGATCAAAGATCCCAAGAAACGAACTGACGGATCGAGGAGCTCATCAGACGAGGTCGGCTCGACAGATTCATCCGACGCCGACCTAAGGGTAGGGAGGATCGATCGAGGGCCCTACCACAGCTGGAGCCGTCAAGGAGGGAGGAACAGCCTGAAGATTGGCCTCCAACTAGGATCGTCAACACCATCAATGGAGGACCCCGACGGAGAGCAGCCAGTGGACCGGTCGTACCACCCAAGCGGCAGAGGATGGAAGAGTCTATAACCTTCACTGAAAAGATGTCCGGGAGATTCAATTCTCACATAACAATGTGGTTGTAGTTTCTTTAAATATTGCTGACTATGATGTACGCCGCATTCTTGTTGATAGTGAAAGCTCGACCGACATTCTGTTTTATGATGCATTCTCAAAAATATCCATTCCGGATGATCGATTGGGGCTGGTAAACTCTCCGTTGGTAGGGTTCACTAGCGATGCTGTGCCAGTGGAAGGGGTAATAACTTTAACCATGATTGCTGGCTGATACCCAAAGCAATCGAGAGCGCAAGTGGATTTTCTGGTGGTAAGGGCGCCGTCTGCCTACAACGCAATACTCGGCCGACCTGGCCTCAACGCCCTCCGAGCTGTGGTATCGACCTACCACTTGAAGCTAAAATTTTCTACTAGCCAAGGAGTCGGAGAGGTCAGAGGAGATCAATCCTTGGCAAGACACTGCTACAACATTGTCCTTCAGAGAAAGGGACAGTCCGACCCCTATCCGATTGATGGATTGGACACTCGCGACGGCCTTGCTGAAGAATGGGGTGAGCCAATTGAAGATCTTGTCTCAATTCCTTTGAACGATGGGAATGAGGAGCATGTGTGAAGATCGGCTCTAACCTAGGAGAAGAGGTACGGACACAGCTTATTAATTTTCTGCAAAAGAATGCGGATGTTTTCGCTTGGGTCCCGACGGACATGCCAGGGATTGATGTGGGAGTCATGGAACACCGTTGACTGTTGATCCCAAATATCAGCTGATGAAGGAAAAAATCCGAAGTCATGCACTGAAAAGGCAAGTGGCAATAGCTGAGGAAGTTGATAAACTCCTGAAGCCGGGTTCATCAAAGAAGTCAACTACCCGAGCTGGGTCTCCAATGTGGTTCTCGTCAAAAAGACGAACAGCAAGTGGAGGATGTGTATAGACTTCAAAAAGCTAAACAAAGCCTGCCCGAAGGACAGTTACCCTCTATCCAGAATTAATCAATTAGTGGATGCAACCTCGGGCCATGAGCTTCTCATTTTCATGGATGCATTTTTCGGCTACAATCAAATCAGGATGGCACCGGAGGATGAAGAAAAAATTGCTTTGATTACTAACCGTGGTCTTTATTGTTACAGGGTCATACCTTTTGGCCTAAAAAATGTAGGGGCGACCTACCAACGGCTGGTGAACAAGATCTTCAAAGAGCAGATCGGCCGCAATATGGAGGTCTACGTGGATGATATGCTTGTAAAAAGTAAATCCATAAAAAACCACGTTGCCGACCTTGAGGAGACCTTCAGCGCCCTCCAAAAATATAAGATGAAGCTGAACCCGGCCAAGTGCGCTTTTGGAGTAACCTCAGAAAAATTCTTGGGCTTCATGGTGTCGGGGTGCGGGATCGAGACAAATCCAGAAAAGATTCGTGCCATCCAGGAAATGACCGTCCTGAAGTCAATAAAGGAAGTTCAGCACCTTACTGGGAGAGTAGCAGCTCTGAATCGCTTCGTCTCAAGATTGGTCGAGCGATGCCTGCCTTTCTTTCAGACCCTCAAGCAGCTGAAGAACTTCTGTTGGACCATGAGTGTCAGCAAGCATTCAAAAAATTAAAGAGCTACCTCAGCTCACCCCCGCTGTTGGCAAAGTCCGAACCCAGAGAGGAGTTGTCCTGTACCTGGCGGTCTCCCCTGTGGCTCTCGCAACAGTCCTGGTTAAGGAAGAAGCAAAGTTCAACGGCCGATCTATACATTAGCCGAGTATTGAGAGACGCCGAAACCAGGTATACTAAGTTAGAGAAACTAACTTATGCCTTATTGATTGCAGCTCGAAGGCTCCGACCTTACTTTCAAGGGCACACTATAACGTGCTCACCGACCAGCCGATCAAGACGGTTCTGCATCGAGCGAATGCTTCCGAAGGATAACAAATGGATAGTCGAGCTCACAGAATTAACATCAACTATCAACCTCGATCGATGATTAAAGCTCAGATATTAGCAGACTTCATAGTGGAGTGTATTATTCTGGAAGAGACCAAACTTGAACAAGGTGAAGCCGACAACTCAGGGCTCTAGTTGAATTCCCCTGAAGAAAGAATGGATCTCCCTGATGGTTTTTGGGCTCTCTACGTGGATGGTTCCTCCAACATGTCAGGCACAAGCACGGGCCTGATCTTGGTTAATCCAAAAGAAATTATTGTGGAGTACGCACTGCGCTTCGAATTTTCTGCGATAAATAATGGAGCAGAATATGAAGCTCTGATTGCAGGATTGAGGATCGCCAAAGAGTTAGAAGTAGATCGGCTCCAAGTCTACAGTGACTCCTAGTTGGTGGTGGGACAAGTCAGCGAAAACTATGAAGCTCGGGAGGACAGTATGGCCAAGTACCTTGAACAGGTGAAAGAGATCGTCCCTGCCTTCGGTAGCTTTGACATCAAGCAGATTCCAAGAGCAGAAAATACCAGGGTCGACCTTCTCTCCAAGTTAGCTACACTGGCTCCGGCTGAACTGCCCAAGGAAGTCTTCTTCGAGGTTTTGAAGTGTCCAAGTACGGAAGAACCACAGCTTATGATGGAGATCAACCATGAACCCAGCTGGATTGACCCACTGGTTGCATACCTCAAGGATGGGGTTCTTCCTCCTGATGCAAAAGAAGCTCGGAAACTTAGGAACCAGACCTCCCGATACATTCTTTATGAAGGTAAGTTGTACAAGAGGTCGTACTCTTTGCCCCTTTTGAAATATCTCTGGCCTTCTGAGGCCGACTTTGCCTTGTGGGAGGTATATGAGGGAGTTTGCGGAAGTCACCTGGGGGCTAGATCTTTATCCCACAAGCTGCTCCGACAAGGCTATTACTGGCCTACCATGCACCACGACTCCATCGAATATATCAGAAGGTGTGATCGGTGTCAGAGATATGCAAGTATCCAAAGGCAACCTGCCTTCGAACTTACGCCCTTGAGTGCCCATGGCCGTTTGCACAATGGGGGATGGATATTCTCGGACCTTTTCCCATGGCATCAGGGTAGCGGAAGTTCCTCCTGGTGGCAATTGACTACTTCACCAAGTGGGTCGAAGCTGAACCTTTGACAAAAATTACAGAAGCTAAGGTGCAGGACTTCATTTGGAAGTCAATTGTCTGTAGGTTCGGCCTACCCAGAACTCTCATTACTGATAATGGGCGACAATTTGCTGGGACAAGGTTTGCTGAATTTTGTGAGGACCTAAACATCTCCCACAACTTCACGTCAGTAGCCCATCCGCAAGCAAATGGTGAAGCCGAGGTTACTAACAGGACTCTGCTGCAAGGGATCAAGGCGAGACTTGAAAGAGCAAAGGAAACTTAGGCAGATGAGCTTTATCATGTATTGTGGGCATACCGAACTACCCAAAAACTACCCATAGGGGAGACCCCCTTTGTCTTAGCCTCCGGAACAGAAGCCGTAATCCCGATCGAACTCAAACTTCCATCAATGCGAGTTGTGGCATTCGATGAGCAGCGCAACTCACAGGATCTCAAAACCAATATCGACTTATTAGAAGAGAAGCGGGAGACAGCTCAAGTTCAGATGGGTGCCTACATGCAGAAAGTGGCCTGCTACTACAACTCCTGAGTCAAGAGCAAGGCCTTCAGAGCGGGGGATTTAGTACTTCGACGAGCTACTGTCTCACAACCTCAGAATCAATGAAAACTCGTCCCTAATTGGGAAGGCCCATATGAAGTCAGGGAGGTGGTTTGGCCCGGAACATACTATTTGAAAGAGCTCGGAGGAGCAGACCTTCCGCGACCATGGAACTCAAAAATCTACGAATGTATTACCAATAACTTTGCCTTAAATAATTTTTTTTTCATATTTGCATATCTTTTCTTTTGGCATGAGCTCATAACGACAGGGAGTAGCTCCTTCCGGCAATCGAAACTAAGCGTGTTAGGAACAGGAGGAGGATCTCATCCTAACACGAGCCAAGTCGAAGGCCCGATTATTTAAGATCGGATAGGGGGAGAGGCCCTTACAATGGCCCTTATGTGCCCCCACAGCCATGTTAGGAACAGGAGGAGAACCTCGTCCTAACATGAGCAAAGTCGAAGGTCCGATTGTTTAAAGATCGGATGGGGGAGAGGCCCTGACAACGGTCCTTATGTGCCCCCACAGCCATGTTAGGAACAGGAGGAGAACCTCGTCCTAACATGAGCAAAGTCGAAGGCTCGATTATTTTAAGACCAGATGGGGGAGAGGCCCTTACAACGGTCCTTATGTGCTCCCACAGCCATGTTAGGAATAGGAGGAGAACCTCATCCTAACATAAGCAAAGTCGAAGGCCCGATTATTTAAAGATCGAATATAGGAGAGACCCTGACAATGGCCCTTATGTGCCCCCACAGCCATGTTAGGAACAGGAGGAGAACCTCATCCTAACATGAGCAAAGTCGAAGGCCCGGTTATTTAAAGATCGGATGGGGGAGAGGCCCTTACAATGACCCTTATGTGCCCCCACAGTCATGTTAGGAACAGGAGGAGAACCTCATCCTAACATGAGCAAAGTCGAAGGCCCGATTATCCAGAGATTAGATGAGGGGAGAGGCCCTTGCAGCGGCCCTTACGTACCCCCACAGCCCTGTTAGGAACAGGAGGAGAACCTCGTCCTAACATAAGCTGAGATTGACTATGTCGGAGATAGGAGGAGAACCTCATCCTGACACAAACGAAGATCCGATCGATCAAGATCGGACGAGGAGGAAAGCCTCCTCAACGGCTCCTCTACACTTCCACGACCTCGTTAAGAGCAGAGGGAAAACCCTTGCCCAAATGTAAAAAGAAAAAAAAAGGAGGAAGAGATGAAAAGAGAAAGTGACGAACTACACCAGTGATAAGTGAAAAATAAACTACATCAAAGACATAAGGGACCTCATCTCAATGAGGAAGGAGACTCCTATCAAAAGCCCTCAGTCGCTAAGAGGGAACTCAACACAAGTTGAGGAAAAATCGACTTCCTCAAGGTAACGAGAAGTTCGGACCCCCAAGCTCGAGCATCAGGAGGAAGCGTCAAACTCAAATGGCCTCGAAAAGACCTACGGTCATGAATAAAAAGGGTAAATCAACACGACGGCGACCAGAAACCTACAAACAACGCCGACATCGAACAAGACGGAAGACAAAAGAAGTTCGGTAAATGATAACTTAATACAAGAAGGGACAAGATAACGAAATTTTTTTTTTTCATTTCATTAGTAAAGTATGCGTTACAAAGCCTTTGAAGGCCAAAAAAAAAGGGGGCAACAAGAAAGGAAAGGAATACATAGGAAGCTCGGCACCATCAGACTTCGAACTCTCGATTCCAGCCATCATCGAGGGTTGCTTTAAGTACCTAATTTCTTCTTCCAGTCCCCCTTTGGATTAACAATTACTCCAGCATTATCTTCAAAGTACATATAGACGTCATCCTTTCTGCGCCATGGCTTCCGCTGCCTCACAATGACGGTAGGCATGACCTTCTTTCTGAGATCAGGTTTCTCCTTCTTTCTGACTTCTTCTTCTAGTCCCCCTGCGGCTTCTCCCTTCTACAGGATCGGGAAGTACTCACGATCGAAGATGTGTCACAAGCACGGGCTCTGGGCGATCAAGGTGAAACACGGCTGGATCTATCTCTTCTACCCTCGCCTTCTTCGCTGATCCGAAAGTTGCAGTGCTTTCCCTCTTGTGGGCTTTGAGACTTTTGGCTAACATCCGAGCCGTGTCCGTGCCCATATCTGCAACGAAGGAGGATTGGCACAGTCTAAAAACAGAGCCATGAAAACAGAGAAAGTTTTGGAGCTAACCTAGGCTGGTCTGAGGGATGCAGAGATGCAGAGACGGGGACAACTCGAAGAACGCCTAAGGCCGAGAAGGATGCTGAGGAAGAGCGGAACTCTCAGAAAGAAGGAAAAACTGAAGAAACTCCCATGCAAAGTGAGATCCTCGAAGGGGGGAGGTGGGTTTAAATAGGCGATGGGGTCCGATGCAATAATAACTGCAGGTCTCCGCTGGCCGATCTATAACCGCCGCGTGGCCCACTCACCATGGCAGGCGGCTGAAAGTGGCCGACAACTGACAAAATCATTATTTCACCGTACCTAGGGCAGCGCTCCAGCAGTAATCCTGAAAAAACCTTTTCGGATCACCTTGATTTGAAAAGGCTCTAGCACCAGCGTGCCAAACGTCAAAATATCTGAAAACCTTCGAGTGCGAAAATCAAGAGAGGCAACTTTGGCTGTGAGAATTTTTCTGTACTTTCTTCATTCGAAATTCGAACTCGAAAGTAGAGAGACTGGTGTTGGGTATAAAATACCCCCAGCCGAAGTTTGTAAAAGGCCGACCCTTCCAGGGCTTTTCCGGCTTCCGACCTTGTGTGGCGTCTTTCCAAACTCCCTCGACCGTCCGAGCTTCCATATTACCATCCGGACTTCTCCGACAATGGGCTTCTCCATTCATTTACTGGACTGCTCCAAATATCCTCTGAACTCCGCTATCAACCAATTTTCTACAGTGATCAACTATTCTCCGAATCCCTTCCAGACTTCTTCCGACCACGGATGACTCTGCTCCGAACTTCTTTCGGACTTCGTCAATATCTGAGCTTCTCCGATAACGAGATTTCTACAGTAACCAGACTCCATCCAAGTTTCTATGACGGTCGACCGCCTTTCGGATTCTATCCAAACTCCTACGAGAATCAGATTTCAGCCGAACTCCTACAGTGGATGGATCCCAGATGAATTTCGACAACGAAAGGGCTCCACCAGTCGGATCTCTACTCTGAACTTCTACCGTAAATAGTCTACTTCGAACCTCCACTGCAGACGGTCTACTCCGGATCTCTACTGTAAGCGAATTCCATTCGAGCCTCTACTGTAAATAAATTTCTTCCGAACTTCTATTACAGGTAGACTTCAGTCGAGCTTCTTCGTAGCCAGATCCCAGACGAGTTTCTACAACGGGACATGCCCCACCAGCCAGGTCACTACTCCAAGCTTCCATGACAACCGAACTTTGATCGAGCTTCTACAATAAGCGACCTCCTTTCGACCTTCTACAAGAATCGGACTCTGTCTGAACTTCCATAGCGGATGGATTCTGAACGAACTTCTACAATAGACGGACTCCAGCAGCTGGATTTCTACAACGACCGACCACCTTCGGTGTCTGCCGAACCTCCCCAGCCATCAATCTTCAATAGCGCCATCCAGACTTCCACAGGATCCTCCAGACTCCTCCAGTGGATGAATCTCCCCAACGTCATCCGACGTCCACCGTTGGCCGACCCTCTGCCAGATTCTTCATGAAATCGAACTTTCCCAATAGAAAGCCCCCATTCGAGCTTCTACAACAGATGACTCCCGTCTGCAGCATCAGCGCTCTAGGCACCTAACAATAGTAGACCCATCAACAACCTCGAAAACATCCAAACTTCTCCTGGATCGACGAGACAGAGAGCCATTTCGCTCCATCAGACATCTCAGCCAAGCTTCAGCCGACAGATCCGAACTCTCTGGCAAGTCACGATAATGGCCACTACCCTACTCCACTCTCTGTAACGGATGCCGCATGGCTCCACCACTCTTTGGCAAGTCGCGACAACGAATACCACTCCACTCTCTGTAACAAACTCCACGTGGCCCTGAATGACCTTCTGACACCACTACTCTCCGTAACAAACTCCGCGTGGCTCCGAACGGCCCACTACCAGGCGGTTACAGACATCGCTGTCAATCAGTTATGCCCTCCGTCTATAAAAAGAGACCTCCAGACACGTTCTTCTCTAAGCTATAAACTCTATCTCAAA
Source organism: Elaeis guineensis (assembly GCF_000442705.2). NCBI lineage: Eukaryota > Viridiplantae > Streptophyta > Magnoliopsida > Arecales > Arecaceae > Elaeis > Elaeis guineensis. Next base: position 31,694,514 of record NC_026000.2, on the reverse strand, counting down.
ATTTTGTTAAAATTCTCACTCGAGCACTCTATTTCTTTTGAAGCAGAGTACTGACTTGAGCATCGAAGAATCTTGCCGGAGCACCCCCAACTCCAGTTTAGACTTCCCTTGCAGGTCCCGACGGCAGACGCGGTCATCTCAACTCCAGCTTTTCCGACGTCGGCAGAATTCTGCACCAACAACATGCATCTCATACAATGTCAAATCAGATTATGTATCTCATACATAACTACAGCCGCACATATCACATATGCATATCAATTATACAACTCATGTATAAACAAAATATAATACATCACATATATTTAAATTAGATCTAATCTAATTTTCAGATCTAAAGATTTAATTTTCAGATCTTAATAACATGCATGTGAAACAAAATCTAACTCTGATACCACTTGAAGAAAGTCTGACTTTTGAGATATACATGCAAAGATCAGAATGTATAGATTTTTAACTTTTAAAAGTATGAATGCAGCGAAAATTAAAACTGATCTAGATTTAAAACTATTTTAAATCTAACATGCATAAATATAGATCTAATCTACACATACCAAAAAAATTTACATGCTAAAATTAAGATATTGAAAAATAAAAATCAGATTTAGACCTTTATCTTTGCACAGATAGATCTTCACTATGATCTGATGGTCCTTGATAATTTAGTGAGGTTCCTGTAGAGCCGTACACTCATCCAATCTTTACGAATATCCATCGAGACTAATCTGATCAGGAGGACTCGATCTCATTGGGGTGCTAGCTTCCTTGTAGAGATCGCTCTCAGGATTGTCGAATCGGATTGGTCTTTTGATTCTCTTCTCAAGAGAATCAATCAGATCTATAAGAGGATGATGAAATCAGATCACATCTGATTTTTTTTTCTACTTTTCTCTTCTCAAGAGAAAATCAAAAATCTATTGAAGAAGATAAGAGATTAAATCTCTTTCTCTTTTTTTTTGTCCAACTTTTGGACTAGATCTAGAAAAGATAGAGGAGAACCGTCCATCTCATGGATCAAAAAAATTAAATTAGATCAAATATGATTAAACCATATCCAACTCTTGGACATCTTTAGGAGAGAGGAAGAGGTAAAAATCAGATCAAATTTAATTTTAATTATGTCCAACTCTTGGACAAGGGAGAGAGAGAGATTTATATCCATCGCATGGACCAAGAAGGAGAGAAAAAATCAGATCTAATCTGATTTTATTCATGTCCAACTTTTGGACATCTTTGTAAGAGAGGAAAAAGGAGTGCCCAACTCTTGGACAAGGGAGAGAGGGAGGAAGTTTTTTAATAATCAACTTTTGAATGTAAGAAAGAAGAGATATTAGAGAAGGCGCCATACCTCTTTTCTTCTTGTAGAAAATTTCACGCCATGCAATCTCCATGCCACACCTTCCTCTCTCTCTTGGGGCATCCCAATCTGATCTTATCTCTCTAGGTACCACCCCATCTAATCTCTATTTAAACCCTAAGAGGCTGGGGTTTGTTGGGAGTCCAAGATCACTTGGACTCTTGGAGATAAGTGCCGCCCTTCCCTCTTGTGTGCCACCTTTCCATGCTATATTTTCTATGGTGAAACAAGAGAAGGCACCACATAATTAGGGGAAAATCCTTCTGTAGGTAGAACTCCTCTTTGGATTTGGTTAATGGATGGTTTGGGTTCAAATCCAAATTAAATTTGGAGTCCAACATAGATTAGGTTTCAATAAAAATTAAGTCCAATCCTATTAGGCTAATAAATCCCAATCCAAGTCAAATTCAAATCAAACTAATCAATTTAAATCTAATTTAATTTGACTAAGATCCTATCCAAATCAAACATGGCTAAAGATTAGATCAAATCTAATCAAATAGGTTTGGATCAAGTATTCATTAGATCTAATCTCATTAAACTTATAAAACCTAATTTGAGTCAAATTCAAATCAAAACTAATCAAATTAAATCTGATTTAATTTGATCAAGATTTAATCCTAATATTTGATCAAATCAAATAATATGCAACAATTGTAATTTAGTCATCCTATAACTTACTAACTCTTAGTAAGTCCTTATATAATTTTTATATTTAAATTCAATCATCAATTAAATTGATAATTATATTTTTTTATAATTCAAAATTATGATTTAACAATCTGATCAGTCAGAAATTTTTTTGTGTGTGATCCCATAGGTTCTATTCTGTCTGATAGTGAAAAATATTTTGATCTTTATTAAAATATTATTGAAACTTTTTTTAATAGATTGGAATAATTCTAACTCATCAATCAAGAATTATTAACCATCAAAATAATTTTTATTGATCCCACAATCTACCAGTGATGCCTAACTGTATGTAGTGGCAATCCAGCAGAGCAAAGGGATGAACCTCTAGGTGTAGTTACTGTACGATTCAGTTTCTCTATCGTGAGTCTCGACAAGACGGAGATCATGAAAAACTCATTAAATTTCATCGTCTATCATATATAAAATTTATTCGATTTGAGTTCATTTATAAAATCTGATGGAAACTCTTTTCCATCATTCATACTGTCCTGGCCAAGGTCTTCCAAACTCAATATCATAAATCACATAGAACTACTCCTTTCCTACTAAGATCGATAGATCTCATCTTGGTACACATCATTTTCCTCCAATGAATCTACTGTAGCCAACATACATATTAAAATTTTGTATGACTAGGAGATCAAGTTATAGTGTAGTCAAACTACAGCAACCTCATTATGAATAGTCAAAGCTTTACAGGTCTAAGAACCACTCACACAACTACAGCATCGAGAATGTCACTGATAAGTGAGTAGATATCCAAATGACTTCTAATGTTGGTCATACTCGATACTTTTATTTTCTAATACATATATACTCTCACTCCAGTATCTCCACACTGTAGATTTGAGACTTGTCTATCCTAAGAAAAATGATCCGTACATCAATTTTATCGGATCAATCATCATCCCCATGATGATCCTTCTATCGAAAGTAATTTAGGAATTAACTATCAATGACACATGTCTCAAATTTTTAACTCTTGAGAATATGTATCATCATCTATTAATTTATTGGATGATTTTCATAGACATATACACTACATGAATAAAATTTACTATCCTAATTGATTAGATCAAGTACAAAATTATGTTCTAAAAAGAATTAATGTGTCAGTTCGATTGACTTCTAGGGCAGATATCTAACAAGTGATTCTACAATTCTGTTATCTCTCCCAGGACTATAGAACCTATAGCTTTTAGTATGTTCTGGATATCTAATGAAATAACAATGATTGATTCTAAAGTCAGACTTTTTCTCTATCGGATATATATTTTTACTTCTGCAAGACAATCTCAAATCTAAAAATGGTTTAAGTTAGATTTTCAATTAGTCTAAAGTTCGAAATGTGTTTTAGGCATAGATTTACTAAAAACTCTGTTAAGGATATACAAGATAGTTTTAAATATCTCATCCCATAGATATTCTGACAAGTTAAACTTACTCATCATGTTCCTTATCATATCTTTAAGGATGTGATTATGTTTCTCGACCATACCATTCTGCTCAAGGCTATCAAATATGGTATATTGGACAACAATCCCATAATCCTGTTAAGTATTTGACAAATAAACCAATATGCTATTCTGACACATCATGTTTGCTATAATACTTACCCCCACGATCAGATCTTACAATCTTGATGACCTTTCATAATTATTTTTCGACTTCTATTTTGAAGATTTTTAATTTTTTAAGAGCATCTAATTTTTTTAATTAAATAAAGATAATTATATTGAAAAAAATCATAAATAAACATGATGAAGTATTTATAACCACAGATTGTAAAGGAATAAGGTCCACTAATGTTAGTATGAATTATTTTCCAAAAGGCTTAAACTACGAATCACCCCTTTCTTTTTAGTCTTAGTCAATATACCTTTAGTACAATCAATATAAGTCTTCATATCTCCAAAATCTAAGGTGGATAGGATATCATCTTTAATCAATCTATCAATTTTTTCTTTAGATATCGCTCTAAGTGCTTGTGCCACAATATAGAGCATCTATCTTTAATCTTAGAATACTTTGTAACTACATTCTCAATATTTAAAAAAGCATATGGATTATCATGAGCTAAACATAATTTATATAATTCATTATTCAGAATACTATAAGCAACAATCTGAGAGTTCATCATCAAATTAACTTTTCCATCATGAAAATCAAAACCAAATCTAAACTTATCTAAAGAGGAAAAAGAAATCAAATTCCATCTAAAAGAAGGTATATAAAAGGTGTTCTCTAAAATAATTTCAAAATGAGACTCTAAAGATAACTTGACAACTCCTATATATTCTACTTCAACTTCAAGATCATTTTCTACTTTCAACTTGACCTCCGTCAAACTTGGTTTCTGCTTGCTTATGAATTCCTATAAAGAAATGACAACATGAGTTGTAGCACCACTATCGATCCACCAGGAATCAACAGGGATATTGTATATGTTTGACTCACAACAAGCAAGAGCTAGGGCTTATCTTTTTGTTTGTCTTTCTTTTCTATACAAGACTTGAACTTATGGCACTGATTCCTTTTATGACCTTTCTACTTATAGTAAAAATATTTGATATTTTTTTCAATGGCAGCTTTGGGGTCTCCTACAGAATGATTCTGACCAGAGTTGTTACCATGTTCTTTAACACTCTGAGACTGTCTAGGAGCAGTAGGTTTACACCTTTTTTGATTCACAAAATCTTGCTAGAATGGGGTTTGGATTAGATAAAAAGAAGGGCACTCTTACTCTTTTCTTTCTTAAACTTTTCTTCCTCAGTAATATATTTGGTGATCAAGTTATTAACACTTCAGATTTAATTCAAAGAATTATAGGCAGTTTTGATCTGGAATAATTTAGCAGATAAGAAATTCAAAGCATGAGGCATAAGAAAAGAATTAGACAGTTCAATTTTGAGACCCTTAAGCTTGATTTGGAGATGAACTATTTTAGAATATATTCCTTAATACCCCCAATATTGTCATATCTCATGGTTGTCAATTTTTTCATTAGGCATCCAGACTCAGCATCTCAGACATAAGGTATCTCTGTCCTATAGCATCGATCAATTCTTTAGTATTATTGGTCTTTAGTAGGCCACTCAGAAGATGCTCAAAAACAGACCTCTTAATAGTAATCAAGCTAAGCCTATTAGATTTTTTTTATTTGGCAAAATGATCGTTTTGTTCAAGTGGACTCTGATCATTGAGATCATCAGATTTATTCACACACAATACTAGGTCAATATCAGCAATCTCAAGAGCAAATTCTATATCTTGCTTCCACCTCTTATAAGATCCAATCAAGACCTTAATGATAATATTGTTATTATTCACACTAAATGAAACTGTACAATCAAATAGCAGAAATACAAAATATTAGTCAATGGGTATATACATAAACAATATAAGCTATAATAAGAATCCAAATACAATATCACATATTCTCCTTTAGGTGGAATATATTTGGGCAGAATATATAATATACATAAGTGTTGTTCACATAAAGCCACAAGAAGAAATATCCTAGCATTTAGAAGTCTATCCTTAATCAAATTTTGAAAGCTAGAGCATCCTCACGACACAATACTCCATGTAATTCCCAGTTAAAACACATAATAACCCCCTTTGGGTAGGTGATTGTATGCCATAACCAGAAAATATTCCTCTCATGATGAAAAATCCCATGGACTGATACAAATAAACCACTTTCATGATAAATATTCATACTAATCCACAAATTTATCTATATAGAGAAATAAATGCATAAATAAATATAAATTGGCATACTTTAGCCATATATATGTCCTTAAACGATCAAGTTCAGAATTGGATAACAACATGCACCCCATTGATCATATTATAGCATAATATCACATTCCAAAGCTACAGTAACATATTTATATAGCTCAAATAAATAATTTATATTTTAACCTATTTAACCTCCTAAAAGAAAACTAAAAGTAATATATATATATATAATATTATATTAGGAAAAGTATATATTATCAGAGGATCTATCACATGCCAAAATAATTTTTTAAGATATTATGTCTCAGAAAATATTTCATAAACTGGCATATTATGTCACACATTTATAAAAATATCAAAATTAATTTTCTGAGAACTATCATTAGAAATAAACCTTTGTGAAGGACTAAACTAAAATTTTGAAGGACTATTATGAAATAATAAACTTCAGTAGGAGCCAAACAGTAACACAAGGATCTTTATACAATAAATTACATTATAGGGACTAAAATATAATTTTTGTTAAATTGAAATCAAATTTTGTATTCAGCAAGGACTAAAATAAAAAATATCTTATAACTAAATGAAACAAATCGGGTTCAGATTTTAGGTTAAAACCCAAAATCCGAAACCCGTTAAAGCCTTCTCCCTCATGATTGTCCACTGAAGAAGGGGTCAAAATTGATGCCCTTCTCATCTGATTCCGGTCAAGCGGCTGGTAGAAGGCCTCAATAGGTGAACCATCGACCTCTCTCTGCCCATGGCCATCGATCGCCGGCTTCACACCGCCGCCTACCACCGATTAAGGTGGGATCCCATGACCCCTCTTTTTTTGTGTGGATAACCGATCGGTCAGCGAGCCACGTCCGATGCCGTCGCTTGCCCGAATCACCATGCTTCCTAGTCGAACTGCCGCCTGTGGTGGTAGTAAGGGAGGAGGAGAAGGGCACGACGGTGTGAACCACTAACCGATCACCCCTTTTTCTATTTTTTTTATTTGTTTGTATCCATAGATTGGGATGGAGATTGCCGTCCCCTCACCGTTGGCTCCTCCTGGTCGCCGATGGCCGTCAGGATCGCCACCAGCCTGTGCACAAGGACCCCCTGCGGTCACTACAAGGTAGAAGGAGGAGGGCATGGGGGTGGGAACCGTTGCCCCTCCCTTTTTTTTTATTCTTGATTGTTCTTGTTTGGATCCTTGGATCCGAATGAAAAATGCCAGCCCCTGAGCATTGATTCATCCCGGTCGCTCTGGAGATTGGTCCAGCTAGTGAGAAGAAAAGGAGATGAGGGCATAGCCATGGAGATCCATCATTCTTCTTCTTTATCTTCTTTTTTTTTATTGATTGTTTCAAAATAAATTAATTCTTTATTTGATTCTAATCCCCTACAAAAAATATCATTCTAATACCAATTATTGAGATTTTTTTATATATCTTATGTAGAAGATTAGGATACAAAAATTATCATTCAAGAATAGATCTTCATATGTAAGAGATTCATAAATCAAGATTTAGGATGCATGCATATGTTCTCCATAGATTACGAATAATTGATCAATCATAGATGTTCAAACGAACATCAAAAGCTAAGTCCTTCTCTTCAGCTTTCTCTTAACAGATGGCTATTCGATGGGGGGTAAGTCTGAGAACTAATCTTATGATATTTATAAGAAGTAAAAAGAGGACTTAGCCATTTAAAACTAATCCTAACAGGCCCTGTCATCATGAGTTTAAGTTGGGCTTATATGCATGTCCATTAATCTGGATCATATAATTAGTTTATTTTTAATAAAATAAAATAAAATAATTAAAATAAAATAAATAATTAATTAATGGTAGTCCATAATTAAAAAAAATTCATAAAAGTCAGATTAGATGTGGATTCGATTTTATTTGATGAATATAGATACGAATATAGATATTATTCGGATGTAAAAGTTTATATCCATATTTATTTTAAATAAATATAGATATAAATTAGATACTAAAAGTATGGATATAAATATAGATATAAGTTGGATAATTAAATTTTATGATCACAGAATCAAAGAAATTATTAAATAGATGGTAAATCAAATTAATAACATGTTAATGTGGTTATATATTTTTTTAAAAATTTGTTGAGTGATATATAAAATTAAATAAAATTAGAAATAGAATCAGATATTCAGATATAGATCGAATAATTGTCTATCTATATCCATATCTATTTTTTTTTGATGGATCTGAATATGCATATAGATATTAGTTGAATGTTCAAATTTCTATCCATACCCAGATAGATTTAAATATGAAAACAAATCCAATCGAATATTAAGTTGCTTTTTATGCAGCGGAGCACTTGAGTAAAGTCATTTGGATGAACCATGATATTATTCCTTCTCTTCGTAACATTTTATTTTCTTATCTTATTAGATATATTTATGGTAGAGTAGTATTGGAGTAGTGTGACTCTTTAAACTTCAAACTCAATATAGAAGAGTTATCTGTTATTTCCAGGGCTCCATATGTAATTTTTCTTAATACTAAAACGAGTCTCGTCACCTAGCTTGCTGGGACTTGTTTAAACATGGCGTAAATAACAATTAGCAGAAGTACCTATGAGTAATTGAGTATTTGGTATTTTATGGGAGCCCTTAAATATTTGTGATATCCTGCTGCTTCTTTCTTCGCCATTTCCGAGTCCCTAATCGAACTAAGAGTTTCATTATATAAACCAGACTCCAAAACAACTGGAACATGATTTGGTGGTCATGATTACATTGAGTGGAAATCATTGGGAAGTGTAAGTCCTAGAATAACCCATCACAAATCAACTACATGGTGATGAAATGTTGCTCATCACTGACTTCGATTTTATCACATCCATCTGCTGCGTTCTCCCAAAACCAATGAAGTGGCACCATAACAAGTGTCCATATTGCTTGATTCCAGATGTAAAGGGGCTTATGGTAAAAATTATAAACCATTTCATATTTTAGCTTGTCAACTTCATGGCCTCAAATTGTATATCAAAAACCCATGGAGCATGAATTATTTAGTGGCAGGGAGATTTTTGATTTCTTCTATAATGGCAAATCACAAAATGCAGGATTATAAACGCTAAGAAAGTACCCGATTACTTGTTCATTTATGTTCATTTGCATCATGGGTTTGGTAGAGCGGGACCGAGGGGAGCACTAAGAAGCAAGATCTTGCTAGGAGCATTTGTAGATTATTCGAGGGCAAGAAACTCCCTGGAAGCAAAGACCAAAGATTTACATCAAGGATTGCTCATGGCTTGGGATTTGCAACTGCATTAGATGGAAATATTGATTGACCATCAAAATTTGGCGAGATTAATCCAAAATTTAAAATGAAAAGGCACGTAGTATTCACTAGCAAACCTAGAGAATATCTTGACGATGGTACAGCTTTAAATCCAGAGTTCTAGCATCTAACCAAGGGATAGCTAGCTGGCCAGTTTGCAAAGATGCAGACCAACGCCGGCTCACTTTAACTGCAAGTTTGGTATTCAAGAGTAATTTAATTATGGTCAGAGATTTAAATATCAAAAAAGAATATTATGGATATATAATTATGTTAATTAACAAAAATAATAAAATTCTTTTTATAATATACAGTAGGTGGTACCCATCCTCCAATGCAAAAAGATAAGATCCGACCTGATATATCGAAAAAATACGTTATCAATTTGGTAAGCTAGGATTTTCACATAGCTCTTTTCTTTGAAATGAGAGGAAGAACATTCGCACTATAATTACCTAGGGTCAAATATATGGATTGTCCATCTAAGACTCAAATTTATATCCATTTATTACTAAACAAAAAGTATGATCATTGATATAAACCCTAATGAAGTTCAAATAGTTCATGTACATGCAACAAATAATATTGTAATAAAAAAACCACAAAAATGTATCAGTAATAGCAATCATAGTAAATACTAGGTTGTAATCCATAGGTTTATCGGATATAAGGCATGTTTAGTTTGTGAACGTTAGATTTTGAAATAAAAATAAAAATAAATAATTTCTATTTCAATCATTTGGTTGCAGAAAATCTCAATTTCATTTCGATTCTAAAGGGAATATCCTAAGTCTCTCAAATTCAATTTCCACCCTTTTCTATTATTCAAATAGTAGTTTTCAAACCAAACATACTTAGAAATACGATTATTCCAATTCACATTCCAATCAATTTTGATTTTAATTTCGATTCGAGTTGCCAATCAATTACATTAATAATATTCAAAAATTTGATAAAATTTATGTAAATTATCCCTTTTGAGAGGAATTCTTGTAACTTATTCATTTTTTTTTTTTTTTTTTGACTGGTTCAATTAAGTAAACCATTCGTCCAAAGGGGAAAAAAGCCATGAGTCATGAGTCATTCAAGAATTTTTCAACAGAGAAGAATGTAGTTGGGGTAAATAGTAAAGCCACTTGAACGGCGAGGATGAACTCAAAGCCTTCCTCGAAGCATCCCGCGGGGGCGGAACAAAACCCTTCCTAGAGCAAACGCCATCCTTTTCTCTGCTTTCGCCGGCGGCCATCTCCACTTCATCGACCTCCTTCTTGCCGCAGGCGTCGTCTCTCTCTCCATCTCTAATGGCGGACGGAGTCGAAGCAGCGGTGGAAAGCGTTGGCGGCCTCTCCATGGACTCATCTTCGGCCGGAGCCCCCAGCAAGAAGTATTGTCTCTGTCGCGGTCTCCTTCTTTCTAGAGCTCTTCTTCCATCCATTTCCATCTCTTATTTCGTACATATCTTTCTCTGCCTCTTTCAGCGCTCTCAAGAAGGAGTTGAAGAAGAAGCAGAAGGAAGAGGAGAAGCGGCTCAAAGAGGAAGAAAAGAAGAAGAAGGTCCCTCCTTATCTATTCTTGATAACGTTACCCTAATAAAAATCTCTCCTTTCCTTCTTTAGTTTCACGGCTTCATGCGACTGAATTCCAACAAAAACTTCTTCTTCCTTGCTAGGATACTTTTATATGGTTCTATCGATTTTTCTCCGAAATTTCACTCATTGCTGCTGTTTCTTGCCATTTTTTAGGCCGCGGCTATGGCGAATTCGCAATCTCAAAAGCCAGCTGCTGCAGAAGATGAAGATATGGACCCTACGGTTTGTTTTGCTGCACTTTCTTTCTGTCCTCTGAGAGAATTTGGGATTTTTTTTTTTTTTTTTTGATGATGATGATGAGAGTTCAAGGAAGTTCTTCGGTCTGATAGAATGGGGATTTAAATTGTTCTACTATTTGATTGCAGCAATACTATGAGAATAGGCTGAAGGTCCTTGCATCCCTGAAGGCAGGTGGAGTGAATCCATACCCTCATAAGTTTCATGTATCCATGTCCGTTGTGGAGTATGTTGAGAAGTATGGAAGTTTGAGCGATGGGGAGCACCTCAAGGATGTTGAAGTCAATTTAGCGGGTACTTTTTTCATGGAATATTTACTTAGAAACTTGTTTGCCTTGCATACCTCCATCTTTTATAGATATGCTTGTAGGCTATGTTAATGAAAAAGGTTTGCCTGATGTTAGGGAGAATTATGAACAAGCGTACTTCTTCATCCAAGCTTTACTTTTATGACTTGTATGGTGGCGGTGTTAAAGTTCAAGTCATGGCTGATGCTAGGTATGAATGACCAAGATAAATTCATCTATATGTTTTTTTTTTTTTCATTTGTACATTTGTGTTGTGATATCATAAATCTAAGTACTAAATGTCATTGGAACAAACTTCTTGTATGGAATTACTTTTGTGCTAATCATAGTACTTTCTGTAACTCGTCTTGCATAATTGTTTATAATTGCTACATCTGCCCTTTGCTTTATTCCATTTCCGAATTTACATTAGATATCATTTTCCTACTCATGTTGGCATCTTAAAATACATTTACCTCCAATAGAAAGTGCACCTTGGCCATCCAGCTTGATGAATGAATAACATGTTTAGCAGTTGTTGTGCTAGTATATACAATTATATAGAAAATCTTCAATATTGAATTAACATATGTGATAAGATAGTTTATAGTTTTCGCCATTGTGGCATCGTGGTTACCATTACTTCAACATGAAAATCAAATGCAGCTTGAGATCAAAGATCAAGACCATGACTCCATTCATACTAGAGTGTTTTACTACTCTGATCTTATGACAGATTATCATAAATCTAATTTTTCTTTTTATTTGCACTGAATTTCCACAAGTTAGTGAAATTCCTCAGCTCAACAATGAGGTAAAGATTTAAAAGACCAATCAAAGGTGTTAAAAGGCATCTATTTGTTGTTTCCAGAAAAAGATAAACAATTATGGCCCTCTGAACATGGACAGATGGTCTCTTTCTATACTTTTTTTAAGAAAAGAAAAAAAGGAAAGAGCAGGTAAATGAGAAAAAGATTTTGTCAGAGACTCGCAGTCAAGAGAATGGGGAAAAGCACGAGTTTGGCCACTATGATTTGTCTCTTTTGATCTGCTGTAAAGAACTGCTGTGGCCTTGACTGATATTAACTGGAGATATGAGGACCTATAGTTGTGATCCCATGACTAAAAGTTGGTGCATCCTATGAATAATGACTGTTGCTCCTAGTCTCTTGGTCGGTGCCGGATCAGCTAGAGAAGAGGCGTAGGGGGCGTTCAATGGCAACGGATCGACTTGTAAAACAAGTTCTTGACTGGAGTTGACTTTGGTGGAGACCTCCCGATACTCGAGTCAAGAAACTAGGGAAGAGATAGGAAGGAGCGTGTGTTGGAGAAAGAGATTGCATACCTCGAGGGTTTCCCTTGGCCCTCTATTTATAGATGAGGATGGAAGTGTCATGCAAAATCAGGAGTATCTAGTTGTTAGTCTTGCCTTTTTGAGCGGAATACAATTATGATGTCATGCCTTATCTGGAGAGGTATGTTGTTATCCTCTTTTCTTATCCGCTAAGGGCAAGTTGTTCTAAGAATTTCGTAGCCTCATTGACTTGAGTAAATTGGATGAGTATATTCGGCATTGAAGTTTCCTGAAATGCTGTACTGGGTTGGCTTCGAAGATACCATGGGTTGGTTGAGGCTATGGTCGGCCAGGGTTAGAGTCGGCCAGAACAAGCGTCGGTCAGAATTAAGGTCGGTCAAAATTGAAGAAAAAATTTCTCTCCGTATCATATGCCCCCTACTCTCAAGTCCGAACTAGTGTTAGGTCGGACGAATAGAGTACCTCAAGTCAGTGGTGCCGATATTGTGGGGACATGTGTTGCATCCTTATTCCTTTAGGTAGAAAGACACGTCCGAGCCCCTTGGACTAGGTGAAACCTCGAGTTCGAAGGTCATCACGGTTCACCAGGGATTGCTAGGTGGCAATCATTAGTTTCACATTGGTTGTGAGTCAAGAGGGACTCGAGCTTATATAGAAAGGGACCATTCTTTCCGTATGAGGTGCTTTTTGAAGGACAAAATTATTAAGCTCATGAGTTAGAGTGGATAATACCTCATGTGTCGAGTCATGAGCCTTTGACTGCAACAGTAGTAGGGGATCATTCCTACAACTGTGGGGCTCTTCTTGCCTGTACGTTAGTCTGTGGTAAAAATAAGGAGGACATCACCCATCCGTACACAGACATCTTTACTGAGGGGTTGTGGTAAAAATATGGAGAACGCCTCCCATCCGTACATAGATTCTTCCTTGACTAGGGGGCTATGTTGTGGTGTAAAAGGGAGGGCATCATTAGTTCCACATTGGTTGTGAGTCAAGGAAGATTTTGGTTTATATAGGAAGGGACCATCTTTTCCACATGAGGCGCCTATTGAAGGATAAAACCGTGAGGCTCATAGACCAGAGCAGACAATATCTCACATGTCGAGCCTTGAGCCCTTGGCCGTAACAATGACCATGACAACTTGTAAGCTTAAAGCTCTATCATCTAAATTCTAAGAACCCAACATTAGCAAATAACCCCACTAAAACCTCAAAATTAGATTTGGTCATTTAATTAGCAGAAAATACAATATTTTAAACTTGATTGATGACTTCCCAACTCATATTAGCCATCAAATCAAGATTGTTTTCCCCTTCACTACATAAAAATGCATCTTGCATCTAAAGGCAGTGACACTTTTATCGGGTATATGTGGTTCCCATAACACATAGGATTAGGTCATATTAAGTGTTTCTATAGGAAGATTGACATGCAACATTTGCTTGTTGCATATGGACATTATTCAAATATTTAGGCCTTCATTGTTTTACCCTCTCTCCTGTTCATTTTAGCGATAGCAGTGTTATTGGTAATGTTATCTGAGAAGAAGAGTAATGGTACATACCACAGATGAAACTATTATTTGAATTACATGCATGCTATACAGTCCCTTTTGCTTTATAACTCACTTCTTTTGCTGTAAATATTTAATTGTTGGTTTTGTTGTATATAATGAAATGATTGCTTTACTACCGCTCCAGGCTGTGCTTTTGTATGTGAGTATATTATGTTTTCCTGCAAATATAACGTACAAAATGGGTGTCGAATCACCATTTATGAATCCAATTAGTGTAGGTGGCTATATGGAAAAAAAAGTTATATGAATGCTTGCTTTTCTTTTACATAGTATGTTAACCATATTGGCTAATATGTTTATTAGGGACTCAGACATGGATGAGGTTGAATTTGCCAGATACCATGCCGGTGTGAAACGTGGTGATATTGTTGGTATATGTGGATATCCAGGTTCGTGAGTTTGCAATTACATTCCTACATCCATGAGTCCCATATGTAAGTGCTATCATTTTAGTGTACAGTAACACGTTGATTCAATGCTTAAGACACTATTGTGGCTTCTTTTTTGGTATGTAAAAACAAAATTTTCTGGTGACAAAAATGTAGGAGAAAAGGAATTATACATAAATTTTAGTGAAGAGAATCTATTTTGAACTTAAAAAATTGCTGATGATGAAATTCATAATACAATTGTATATTTGGCATTGTGGTTCTACAGCAATAGATATCATCCATATTTACTTTCCATGCAGTAGATACAGATAGTTCTTAAGAGATTTTGCATATATGAATTTCAAAATATGTTGATTTAATTGTTCTTTTTGATTACACTGATGATAACTTGCAAAGCTGTTTGGGGATGTGCATGTATGTCAAAGTAAGATAGGTCTATTTGATTGTAAAATGCTCAAGTTAAAAAAAAAGTAATTTCTAACTCCTAGGGAATTTAGGTAGGATTATATGTCAAGATAAAACAACTCTTAGACTCTTATACATAGCTTAGACTGCACTGTCTGCTTTTTGATTGGAATTGGTGATAATAGACCTCTGACAGTGCAAGTTTTGCATGCATTTGGCTCTTCTCCCAGCTTTTGATTTTTTTCTTATACATTCTTGTTTTCTGTTTGTGGTTGCAAAACCATTGAAGATCAAAAAAATATGAAAAATAGATTCTTAGATGTTACCCAACCTCTATATTTTTATTTTTCTGTTATAGTAACATTCTTCATTGTTGATGCTATGGAATGCATAAATGTTCAATTTTGATTACTAATGCTGGATTTCTTTTTCCTTTACCTTTTTAAAAAATCTAAAAGTGCTTCACAATATTAAGTTAGTTTTGGTTTATCACAAGCAAGATTATCGTGGATAAAGACTTGCACTTTGGTTTCTAGCTCCTTATATAAAGATATTAGTGTTTCTATGGAGTTATTATATTCTAGCAATGGCTTTTGACAGAGGATGCCTTTTCTCATGGAGTAAAATGTTGATTGATACTAGTTTTAGATTGTGTAGGAGAGGGGAAAAGAGTTGTGGTTGTTCAGAAAGGTTATAGAGGCGTTGATCGTATGTCTCATCCTTAATGTATGCTTACCCCTCTTGGGAACAGTTTGGATAATCTGGTAATCTTCAGTTTACCTCTTTCTTATTTTGATTGGATGGCAAGGCTCAAGTGCAGTATGTAGCAGTTCTCTGACAATTGTGTGGGGGGTAATAGGCTCAGGTAAAGTTGTTTTTTTTATTTTTTTGGACATAAGATTGATAAGAATCATAAGATGCCTATGGGCTAAGTGCACTGTATTGTGATTGAGTTTTGAGGATCCATTTCTATATGATTAAATTCTGAGGATCCATTTCTATCTTTTTGCATTTAGCTAGTTCCTTTTGCCGTTTTTGATTCTTCTAGTAGCCTTCTCTTCTTGTGTGCCATTCTACGAATGTGGATTGAGATATTCTTGTTTGTAGACAAAATAAGGGCCTAATGGTGAAGCCCAGAAATAAGGAGATGATTGAAATACTGTAATGTAAAACTTTAATCAGAGGTGGGGTACGCTTCTCTGATTAATGCAGTAGCATCTAGTTGCCTGGTGTATTATACATCCATCCTCAATTCCCTTGTCTATATTCTGGCATAGTTTAAGGTTATTCAAAGGGATTTCTTTCAGCAGCAAAGAAGGGGACAAGGGTACCACCATATTATGGATCTCCAATCAGAAGATACCATGCGAATTTTTGACATCTCCATTTTGTTGGGTCTATTATTGCTTTGTGCAGTCAGAAGACTATTAAGTAATGAATTTCATCTTCATCTTCTTTTGGTGAACACAGATGCTACTGGATTTTTAATAAATTAAAGTTATGAAGGAAACTAGTAATCCTGATAGTGTAAATCATTCTAACGAAATTTTTGACATCTTGACCAGTCAGGCCAAGCACTGTCTGTGATTTATTTCTCCATTGATCCCAATGTTTTAATTGATGTACTTATGCAAGTGCAAATACACAATAATTATTTTATGCAGAATAGTTTAGCCTTTTTCACACATCTTACTGGCTTCATAAGTTGAGGAGTAGGAGAGAAAATGATGCACATAACATTGAAGTAGTTGGCTAAGCTATATCACCTAATATTATTGGTGAATAGCTTAGTTTTGATTGACTTATTCGTGAGCCTAGTTGCCATGTCAACAACTTTTAATTATATAAGAATAACTTTACCTTCACATGTTATGTGTGTGACACATAATATGGGTATTTCAATTTGCTAGTAATAGATCCTGTATGTGAAAAATGTAGTAACTGGTGCCACCATTAGTGCTGGAGCAACAGACTAGGTGACTCTAGGATGGACCATTAACTGATCAGTGCAGGAATCTCCCCCTTTTTTTTATTTAAGAGTTATGCTATCTTCTCCAAAGAAACAAGCTTTGTTGTCATGTGAGTGAAGGTCTTCTTTCTTATGCTACAGGAAAGAGTAAAAGAGGAGAGCTTAGTGTCTTTCCAAAGAAGTTTGTTGTCCTATCCCCTTGCCTTCACATGATGCCAAGACAGAAATCTGCCCTCGGTGCTGATAATGCTGGTGCAAAGGTGAAAAATATGCAAATATGAAAACCTTCACACTAGCATATTATATTGTTTAATGGACTTGTTATCATGTGGATATTCCTTTCTTTTTATGCAAATGATTTCAACTTGGTTTACAGAAGAATGAAGGGAAAACAACAAATTTGTGGGTTCCGGGAATGCCAAGGAATCTTGAAACATATGTCTTGAAAGATCAGGTAACTCTTACAGTCTTCCTTGTTTGCTTGAAAATTCTCCTAGAATAATGCCTTGAATAATGACATATTATAATATTCATTGTTTATTTTAGAGGCCGGTTTCAGGTTGCTTCATTGTAATCCAAGCATCATGGTTTCGAAAGATGGAAATAGCCTCTCCGGACATGGGGGAGAGGCTGCATGAATTTGGCTCTCCCCAGACCCCTCAGTGGCGAGCTTTGTGCACTGGGATATCTTTTTTTTTTTTCTCTGGATACTTATGACTGCATTCGTGTTGATAAATAGGGATCATGAACTTAACAGTGTCAAACCCATTCCATTGTACTCACTTTTGCTCTTCTTATATTCCTGTAGCTTCATTTGACCATGAGGAACACAAAACCTTTCACCCTCTGGGGAATTTTGTTCATGCTCTTGCTTCCATGACTATTTCTTAATGAAGAGTTGTGATAACACCTCTTCATTTAAAATACTTATTCTTGAAAAGCTAGGCATGAAACTTCTACTATATTTTCCGTGTAATTTCAATATTCTCACAATTTTTTACCATCTAGGGGTTGTTTATTAGAACCAGATATTAGACATTCTTAAGTTCGCAGGGTTTCTGGTACAGGTTGGTTCTTGTTTTCCGGTTGGCATGCTCTTAATCAATTTAGTTAGAACATCTATTAATCCTTGTTTGCATGTTTATGTGTTTGTTTCACTGCCTTGAGTGCATGTGTTTTCCCTCTTTTCTTTTCTTTTTTTTTTTTGGGAGGGGGATGCTGATGCTGAGAGAGGGGGTTATTCTTTTCGCCTCCCACTCTTGGGACTTTTCTCTTTTAAGGGTTTGAATATCAGGATTATGCCTCACTTTTGTGAAGGCACTGTATGCTTTTCCCTAAGAAAAGCCTAGCCAAGTTGTTTTTTACACCAGTATTCCACCGGTTCTTTTCAGTGTGAATTGTTTGATTTTGCTGTTCTTGTGAATTTAATGATGTCATTGATTGTCCACATTAAGTTAAATCTTAGGGTTCAAATCATTACTCAAGTAAAAAAATGGTTAGTGTACTTGGAATATGTGAAACCATCCTAAGAAGTTAGAAAGGTTGGATAAGGTGGTAACATAATTCATGGGTGTAATGTTGACATTATTATGCATAGTACATAATATAACCTCAATCATTTTATCTTATAAGATATGGTAAAAAAGTTGTATATTTGAAATTGTTTACTGCTTGCAATCTTAATATTGAGGAAAGCTTGTAAAATATGGAAGTTATTTTATTAACATAAAGTAGTTCAGACAAATTTAAAGAATAGGGCTTGGCTTGATCAGGTGGTAATGCACTTCTTTTATGCAATGTCCTTGCCAGAGGACAACGGTTTTATTTTTTAACTTTTTTTAATAAATATGAAACTAAAGTTTGAGGAGTTCTATATTTTTGTGGAGACTTGATATGTTTTACTGATTGGGAAACTTAGACAACGAAGAGAGTTTTGAATTGCATAACGTGGGACAATAAGAGAGATGGAAGTTGTATATTACATAAGATGGAATCACAAGAAATATACTGCCATGGAAGAATTTGTATATGTTAAAATGCAAGAAAGCATTGGAGTTGCGCCAATAGATATATAATGAGATGGAGAGCTGATAGAGGTTTGATGAAGTTCTCAAAATACCAAAATCAAGATAAACTTGATTCTGACTAAAGTATAAGAAGACCTGCATGAAAATTAGTAGGAAGGGCATCTGATAACTTATGAGACCAAGGATATGGCCCAACATTATAATAGAATGGCAGACATTGTTGATTTTACCAAATTGATTCAAATCAGTGGGACAAAACTTGTCAGATATGGTTATTTCTTACGGCATGTTTGTTGTGAAAACTCAAATAGACTTTCAGTGCTTAGAAAACTTGACTATGAGATAGTTTTTTTTCCCCGGTTCTGGTTGAGTCAAGTATGACTAGTGAATTAAAGACTAAGCTGTATGAAATTGTCAGAAGTCTGAAGAAAGCATAGTGTACGTCATGGATAGTCTTATGAACATAGATTTGTTATTAGATGCTCTATAAGGTGGACTGTAAAACTCTGACAGCATAATGGAGATCATGCTAAGAAGCTTTTTCTGCTTTGGAAGAATAATTTCTTTGTTATTTTGAACACCAGTCATGGTAGCGTAGATTGTCTTCCAAGGAGCTGGGAAGAGGCAATATGTACAGTGAAGATGTTTTTTTTATTTTTTATTTTTCTTTAATACATTTTCTTTACAATCACACTTCTTGGGGTACCTTTTTCTCGTTATATCATGACTAAAGTCAATGCATAGTAAGTTTTGAAGTCTTTAAATATCAGGTCAAATGTATCATGTGCCACAACTTGATCGGTTTGCCACCTTTATCATATTCTCTCCAAAGTCTATATTAGTAGTTTCTTAGTGATCCTATATTCAAAAAGTAGTATTTCGAAATCTTCGATTGGGCCGGATGGATGTAATAGACGCGATTTCGTAACAGAAGGCTGCCGAATCTGACATTCGAATGATTTGGAACAATCCGGATGAGTTTGATTAGATGACGTTAGTCTGGATTGTTCGGATACACGAGATAATGTTCATCCATCTACATTGCATTTGTGATGCTTCTTTCAGTTTCTTTGCATTTTTTTCATGCTGTTTTAGGTACGAAATATTATATGATTATATGTGCCACTTACTAGTTGAATCTCACTGTTTTCAGTAATATTTCAAGCATGATTTAAAAACTCCGAATGCCAGGGGAATATCATCTTGAACATACAATTCAGTTGCATAGTTAATCAATGCATATTTGATTGACTTCCATTGAAATATCTACTCCCTTTGTAGGAAACAAGATATCGTCAACGGTATCTTGATCTGATGTTGAACCATGAGGTTAGGCAAATATTTAAGACCCGGGCAAAGATTATCTCTTACATCCGAAGTTTCCTCGACAATCTTGGTTTCTTGGAGGTTATGTTCTGGACTTACATTTTCTTGTCTTGATATCATCCGGAGTTTTCACTTTCGTATTCAATTTTAAAACATTTTTCTTGTATTGTCAGGTGGAAACACCAATGATGAACATGATTGCTGGTGGAGCAGCTGCAAGGCCTTTTGTTACTCATCACAATGAACTGAACATGACGTTGTACATGCGTATTGCGCCAGAGCTTTACCTAAAGGAGCTGGTTGTTGGTGGGCTGGACCGTGTTTATGAAATTGGAAAACAGTTTAGGAATGAGGGGATTGATTTAACTCATAATCCTGAATTTACTACCTGTGAGTTTTATATGGCTTATGCGGACTACAATGATTTGATGACACTCACTGAACAAATGCTATCCGGTAAGCACAATGACTCTTTTTTTCTCTATTTTTTTTTCTAATATATTGTGGATGCACTGCCCCAGAATTGGACCTGGATGCTTCTCCAAATGGAGGGGTATTTTTGCCATTAGGGCATCATGCAGTTCACAATGGTGGCCTTGAAAATTGTGAATCTAACTTGGTTAAATAGGTGAACCTCTGTGGCGCTATGATTATGGATTACTTATTCAGAAAATTCCAAACAGGAATGGTCAAAGAGCTAAGAGGTAGTTGTAAAATAAAATATCATGCAAATGGGGTGGACCAGGATCCAATAGAGATTGATTTTACTCCTCCATTCAGGTATGCCTTGTAACCACATATGTTATTATTCCAGGTTAGACCAACACTTTATATAAGTGTCATCCGAATATGAAGTGATTGATGGCATTTTCATCAGACGAATCGACATGATTGAAGGATTGGAAGCTATGGCCAACCTCAATATACCAAAAGATCTTTCAAGTGAAGCAGCAAACAAATATTTGTTGGATGCATGTGAAAAATTCGATGTCAAATGCCCCCCTCCTCAGACAACTGCAAGGCTGTTGGACAAGGTCTATACTTTAGGCTTTGTTATCATCGTTAGCAATAGGAAATCTGAGATTCTGACTGATAATGAACAGCTGTAAAGAAGGGATTTACCTGAGATGTCGAAGTATTTGCACTGTAATATGCCACATTTTTCTTCTGATTGGCCAACTTTAGAAATTAATGCAGGAGAATAGCAAGAGGAGCAAAAAATGAAAAACTGAAGGGGATGAGTGAAAAAAGCTCACAACCTTAACAAAATATACAAGAAACCCATGTATACATGGTTCATATATTAAAGTTTATATACTTTAATAAATAAGGAAAATCTCCATTTCTATAAGAGAGTAATTTGCTGTTTATTCATTGAATTTTGATAAATTAATTTGTCTTATTCGTAGTGCTCCTAGTTATTGATCCAAACAAAACTAAAATTCTGTTCATATTTGATTGGCAGCTTGTTGGGCATTTTTTGGAGGAGACGTGTGTAAATCCAACTTTTATTATTAACCATCCAGAGATAATGAGTCCATTAGCCAAGTGGCATAGATCAAGAGCAGGCCTGACTGAGCGGTTTGAATTGTTTGCTAACAAACGTGAGGTTTGTGATGTTAATCTTTATTTGTGCTTGCAAACTCATTCTTCATTTTTATTCATGACTAACGCTATCTTTATATAATATTCAGGTATGTGATGCATACACGGAATTGAATGATCCTGTTGTACAACGTGAACGTTTTGCTGAACAGCTGAAGGTACTGTTCTACATTGAGTTATGAATTTTGAAAAAAGAAATGTCTGAAATAATGCAATGGTATAGTTAATTGATTTCACACTTCAGATTCTTGCTTGTTGGTACATGAAATTGCCTACCTGTAGTTCTGACCTGGCGGCAATGGTTGCAGGATCGACAATCAGGTGATGATGAGGCAATGGCTTTAGATGAAACATTTTGCACTGCTCTTGAATATGGGCTGCCACCAACTGGAGGCTGGGGGTTGGGGATAGATCGGCTAGCGATGTTGTTTACAGATTCTCAAAACATAAAGGTTGGCTGTTTTAATATTTTTCATGTTAATTTCTTTAACTTCTGGACATTTATAGTTGTTAATAATTGTCAAATAACACAATGGATATATTGAATTATGTGAATGCAGGAAGTTCTTCTCTTTCCTGCCATGAAGCCTCAAGATGAGCCTTCTAACAAAGGTAATTAAACAACACTTTGATTGAATTTGTATCTCCTTTCTCTTTGTGAACATGAAAATGGAGATTAAGTGTTTAAGTTTTAAACCAAAGAATGCAGGGTCAAGAAAAAGAAACCAACAGCTTCTCTGAATAATAATTACCCTAGTTCGATTTCATGCCCTAAAGTGTTGTTTGGGATGATGACTTTAATAGAAGGATGTGGTTCTAGAGAATAATGATCTGCACTATATGATATACACTGTTATTTTTTAAGGGTAAGGCACTGGAGTTACAGGTTATAGTTTTTCCATTAAATCATTAGCAACTGTTACTAAAGAAATGTGGAGTTCTTGTTAATACAAATGCATTTCTCAGTTAAGCTATGTGTTTGAATGAATGCTTATCATTATTCAAGTAAGCTTGGTGAATGGGACAGATTGTGGGGAGATGGTTCTTTGAGGAGGGTGGAAAATTGTTTGACTCTAATGAGCAGCAGGATTCTTAGATGAAAAGTATGGGTATTGGTACAACGTCACTGAGTGAAACAACTCCAGTCAGCTGAAGAGGATGGGAAATTGTAAAGAGTGTAAAATTGTTATCCCATGCTAGAATCAGTTGATTGAAGAGGATAGGGTTGAAACTGGATTAGATACGGATCGGATACCAGCATATCCATATCTATATTTGTTTTATTTGACAAATACAAATACGGATGTGGATATTATTCAGATGCAAAAATTCAGATCTATATTTGTTTTGAACGGATACGGATACAATTTAGATATTGGAAGTATGGATATAATTATGGATATTACTTAGATAATTAAACTTTATGACTATAGAATCATGGATATTACTAAATAGATGATAAATCAAGTTAATAATATGTTTATATGGTTATATATTTCTCTTAAAAACTAATAAGTGCGATATGAAATTATAGAGGGTTACATGTAAATTTGGATATTCAGTTACGGATCGAATAGTTGTTTGTCCATGTCTATATCTATTTTTTTTGACGGATATGGATACGGATGTTAGTCGGATCATCAAATTTTTATCCATATCCGAATTAATTTGAATATAAAAATGGATTTGACGGATAATATCTATACCACTTTCGCTCCTAGAAAAAGATGTTCAATTGACTAGATCGAAAGGAAGTGGATATTGCCACAAATTTCCAAATGTTATCTAATGATAGTTTGCTAACAAAGGACTCTTGAAAGGGACAAGGTTGGCAATTCTAACCTTGTTATAAGATTTTGCTCACATGCATAATAGATTTTTTTAAGTTGGGGAGAGAGAGGGGGGTGTAGGCTTTGTTTTTGGCTTCTGATACCTATGATAGACTTTTGTTTAGGGATGGCAATGGGGCGGGTAACTTGCGAATCCGACCTGCTCCAGCCCACGATGGGGCGGATAAATGGATCAGTTAAATGGGTCAAGGGGTGGGCCAGATCAAAAAATTAACAAACTTGCTGGTTAGGGCTGGAAGTGGGCTCGGGCCGGGCCAACTTCGGGTCGGGCTTTGGGCTTGGCCCGAAACCATTCAGGCTAGGCTGGGGCCCAAAAAATAGAAAATGCCTTTCGGGCCGGGCTCGGGCAGACCTTTGGCCCGGCCCAAGCTCAAAACTCGGCCCAAAGTCGGCCCGGGCCCCCACACTACTACGAGCAACAGAGGAGAATTGGCGGTAGCAGTGGCGGGGGGGAGGGGATGATGCAAGGGGGGCGATGAGGCAGCCGCGGTCGAAGGAGGAGAAGGAAAGGACGAAGCTTAGGGAGCAACACCGGCGGGTGATCACTGCGAGGATTCTGTCTGGGCTCCGACGGCACGGGAACAACCTCCGGGCATGAACGGACATCAACGAGGTCATCGTCGCTGTCCCTAGGGAGATGGGTTGGATGGTGCTCCCCGACGGCACCACCTTTCCCTCTCGCTCCTCCGCCTCCTCTTCTCCCTAGGTTTCCATCTCTCCCTCTTTAGTCTATCCATCTCGTTTCCCTCACCTCCTACGGCTCCCTCGAAACCCCAAACGACCCCGATCCCCAGCTCGCCACCGCCTCTGCCTCACCCACCGTCGTCCTCAATGCCTGGGACCTCATGGATGACCTCGACAACCTCCTCTCCCCCACCTCCACCTCCAAGAAGCCCTACCTCCCCCGATCCCTTACGCACCACCACCACCATCGCCCGATCAAGGCCAAGGACAAGCATCCCATCGTTAAACCCCTCTGGAATCATCTCGCTGATGAGCCCAAGTGCCCCAAGGTCGTCCTATTCTCGACATCCCTCCGTGGCACCGTTCGCACCATCCTCCGTGGCTTCCGCATCGCTGTCAACGAGCGGGGCGTGTCCATGGATGCCGGGGTAGGGGGTCAGGGGAGGGGGATCGAGATGGAGAAGCCGTGGGTGGAGCTGCGGACGGGCGGAGGAGATGCGGGTGGTGCTGGATGCGGTGGTTGGGCGTGAAGAGGCTGAACCGCGATTGAATGCAAGCCGGTTCGATTGGGCTCGGGCCGTTCTCGGGCCCGGGCTCAGGCCTGTATTTTTTCAAAAAAATCGAACCTAAGCCTGGTCCGAAGTCCGAAAAATTATTTCAGGCCGGGCTCGGGCTGGGGTAGGGCCCGATCCGGCTCAGTTCCAGCCCTACTGCTGGTGAGATGGAGCGGGTCAGGGTTTGCTCTTGCTTCGTCCCGCGAACCCGCCCCATATATGTCAAAAGTTCCAAGTACAAATAGTTATATGTATATATACATAATATATCTACACTGTTGGTTTTTCACTTGAATAAATGATTAGATCTTTTAATTATAATTATTTTATGAAAACATGGAAATATAGGAATTTTGGCAGAAAATTTGTTTATGAGATGAGATCTATGAATAGATCAAAGATATATAATATGTTAGGGGCGGGTTGGGTTAGGATGGAGCAGGTTGAGTTGGGACAGGTTAGAGAGGGGCGGATTGGAAAAAAATAACATCAATAATGAAAATTTAGATTTTATAAATTTATTTAAGTTTAAATGGGTTTTTATGGAGTGTGTCAGGATCCAAGTTTTTGAAAATTTAAAGGATTTGGATCAAGTTTATAAACTCATCAAGGGTTGATGGAGCGGAATGGATCTATGTATCTAACTCATGGAACGGGTCACGGAAAGGGCCGATCCGCTCCAAACCCGCCCCGTTGCCATCCCTACTTTTGTTTGGTGATTGTATTGTCCAAAGGTCATTGGAGGGTTGATGATCTTATCAATGATATGTTATGTCCAAGCTTTTGTGTTGAGGAGAGGTGGCACTTATATGCATTTGGTTTTGTGACCTTTCTGGTACTTTTCGATCTTTATAGAAGGTGGACTATAGCAAATAGGGGTGCATGTGGTATAAGACCTGCATAATTTTGTGGGAGAGAACGGTGAAAGCACCTCAGGTTGTTTTTCTGGCTGTCAGTCATTGTACAAAGAGGTCGAGGTATAAAGTGTCGAGGAGGAAGAGATGGCCTTCCGAGCAAGGGGAATGATGACTTGGGCTATATCACTGGGTCCATGTTCTAAGGATTGGGGTGGGGCGGTGATTGACAATGATTTTGTGCAGAACTTCTAGGTGCCCCTGAGGGAAGGATCGAAGGAGGCTGTCTTGCAATTTGAGGGCTATATGGCAATTCAATGGTGGTTATGATCGAATATACCAGTGATGGCCAAATGTTGTCGGTGGATATGTGCCCATGGAGTCAAGGATAGTCACACCATGCAAGCAGGCAAGCATATTTATGTTGTAAATCATCCTACCAAAAAGAAAATGAACATTTCTTGCCAATGTTTGGGGGCAGTTGGTCTATCATGCTGCATATGGCCGATATCTAGTGTTTTAAGCTGTGTTTATTTAAAAGCAGCCTAACCATCCTGAGTTCATTAATCTATTTTGGCAACAATTAGAGCTGTATTCCTTTCCACCAACTAAATTTCTCCTGTTATGCAAATGGTTGATTTGTGGATTGGAAGCAGAAAGTAATTTAGTTTATCATGCTAAACAAAATCTTAATCAATCTGTTAAATGATCTGACAGGTCATGGCTTTGACCTAACTTATGTTTTCAAACTGGAATTTGGGTGCAGCTTAGTTGGATCTCTAACAATTGGACCTGATGATGAAGTTTTGCCCACATTTATTTTGAGGAGGCATATGACTGCTGGCACCCACACTTTACTGCATCAAGGATCGGTAATATTATAGTCTCCAGAAACGGCAGTTGTGTTTATTCAATTTTCTGAGTATAGAAACTGTTCTTATGCTTCTTACACATCCAATTGAAATATGTGCTAATACTTGTTACTTCACTTCTATTCAAGTTAATGTGAGCTTTATTTACCCTAGTGTGGAATATGTTTCTTTATACGAGTATATTATTTGAGTTTTGTTTGAAATGCTTGTGTATGTGAGACAAGACAAAAGGACATCTCCCATTGATAATTGGGAATTCACCCCACTGATGCAGGAAAATTGATGAGGTGAATAACCTATAAACCAACAGAAGAATGCTATGTATTCATTGTCTTGTAACGACATGTAAATGAGGTTGGTGGTTAACTAGGAAAGTATAGTTGTACACTAAGAAGGGGAGGTGGAACGTAAATGAGCAAACGGACTGGTGCTGCCAGAGGGCATTTGGTATTTACCTTCTTGCTGTGACTGAGAACAGGATTAATATTGGGATGACGCATAAGGTTTATATCCCATCTGAGATTATAGCAATGCGGCTGGTTTTGTTTTTGGGGTTTGGTAACCAACGAGGTGTTCCTTTCATCTAATTTTGGGCATCTTTTTCGTCCTTGTCTTAATTGAGAAAAAAAAAAAAAAAAAGGGTCCGGTATCTTGGAGTGAATCCCGTCATAAGTTTTTTGAAGAAGTCCACAATCAAGATAAATTATTTCGTAATTATATTTATTGAATAACGTCCTGTGCATCGATTAATAGCCTTTGAACAGCTACTTAATGTCCTGTTTGACTCAGAAGCCGATGAGAGCCAAACAGCACAACTAAAAGAGGAATATCAACACTTCGGTTTCACTTGGTCCCATCTGAAGGATAATATAAGTGTAGCTTTAGGATTTAAAATGCCTCTAATTTCTACTGCCTACTTTGCATTTTGTATTCAAGCTCTTTTGGACCCAGTTTAGTATTGCCATGTGTAGTGAAGTTCTGTATGGAACTTGGGTGGTAGAGCTTTTGCTAGCAGAATTGTTAATAAAAAAAATAGTTTGCTGCTTGTTAACTATATTTATGAAATGCTATGAAGCTTTAAAAAATATATTTTTTAATATGAAAAAAATGATAATAAAGGATATTGCGTAATATATTTTCAATTATCTAACTGAATGTATCATCAAAATTCTTACCATCAAGTATTTTAATTTATAAATTATTTATCTTGACATCTCGTTTTAAATAATATAAAAATGATAAATTTTATATTTATTATCAAATATAATAATATTTTATATTATATATAACTCTATAATTATAATATAATAATTATGAAATTATTTTAATTAAAAATTATAATAGTACTATATTACAATTTTTATAATGTAATAATTATTATATTATATTCTTATAAAGTATTCCCAATTTATATATCATTTTATATTTTGATCTAAATGATATAATAAATAATGCAATTGTTTTTCAATGAGTGATTATCAAGTAATAAAGAATATTGCAATAGTAGCTTGGATAGTTCTTGATTCTAGTACCAGCATAAATATTTGACTTTGTTCATTCAAATACAAAACAAAAATAAAATTATTTATATATCCATAATCATAATAGCAATACAAATGTTCCTCAACATTTTTTAATATTATGTTACAACCATAATATCCTAGATAAATAAGTCAGACTCATAAAAAAAGTAGCAATATAATCATGCAAAATATCGATCTCATGGTTAATCAATGTTTGATTACGTTCTATTCTCCTTTTCTCCTATGATTCATCAATTTCTAAACAATCAAGAAGAATCCTATCATTATCATTACGTTAAACTCAGAATCCTTGGTTACATGATTATGACAATAAAAAAGAGATCAATTAAATAATTATGGCAATAAAAAGTACAATTGCCAAGGCTAGAACCTAGGTCACTAAGTAAAGCTTTTGCCCAAGAGCTTTTAATAGATTTTTCAACTTCTAGAGGAGCCAAATAATTATTTTAAAATTTTCATCAAGCATCTTAAAATTATCCAAAAGAGCTTTTGGTCCTCTAATGGTAGTACTTAAGGGGCCTTCATGCCTTTATATACAAAATCCCAGCTTAACATTCTGATAAAGTCTCCAGGCCCTATTTGGATGCTTGATTTAGTTATGCACCAAACAATACCATATGTGGTAGAGGCTGAGAACAAGTTGATGGAAGGATTAGTTTAGGAGAAAGCGCTTTTGCTAATTAAGGAAACTTTGGCTCATTGAGGCTTGAGCACCTTAATTTAGGATTTTGGAGGACTATCGAAAAAAAAAAAAAAAAAGAAATCACCTCTCATTCCATTATCCTCAAATTTTCAAATTGCATGATCAGCAAGGTCTCTGATTCCATTGATTTCTTTATGGTGGCTGCCTTTTTCTCTCTTAAAGATTTGGTTATGCGAGACTTTATCCTTGGATTGTTAATCCTGGTTCCAATTTTTTGATAATTATAATAAATTCAATAATGTGTTGGAATTTTTTGGATAAACAATTTTTATCTTTGTATAATAATTATATTGTACCATAGTAAAATACAAAAATACCCTTTTACTGTTTGTTGATAAAGGGTTATCTTGGATATTTCATAAATATATGTTGGATAGAATATGTGGATAATAGTGATTCAGTGGTACCTTGGCTATTGTTGATTTCCTTTGATCCTTGGTTTACATGACTTAGCCACAAAAAAAAAAAAATGTATACCCAGGAAACAAAAAACACAAAAGTAATATATAAATGAAAAAAATTAAATACAAAATTAATATAATAAAAATTAATAAAATATATTAAGTAAATGTAAAATAATAATTAATACATATATCTACAAAGAAAATTCATACACATATGTAATATTTATTGGCCTAGCCATTTTGTCTAATATATGTATTTAGCCAATCATGTTTCTTAATTTGCATTAAAACCATATACCCTATCTCTCTTGTAAAAAAAAAAAAAAAAAAAAAGAAGAGAGGAAAAAAAAGAAAGCTAGGGTCTCATAAATTATGGTCCAAAAAGAAAAGTCGGAGTAGGACATTCGAAATACATGTGACCTTGTAAAAGAGTTCTAACTTTACTTTGCTATTCCAAAATAGTCATTAAAAAAAATAGAGTTGAAGGGAGAAATTATTGTATCGGCCACACCAGTGCACACCATCAATCATTATGTGCTCACATATGGATTCCATTCATTGTGTGTTTGTCTCAGTAATTAGCTTCTTGTAATACACCATGATGATTGGTGAAGTACAGTAGTTTGGTTGTGCATGTAATAATTTTTACCATGATGGGGTCCAAACCTAGAATTAACCTTATAGTTAATCATCACCATTGCTTGAGAAAGGAATTGGTCCTAAATTTCTTCTTGTTTAAATCAATTTTTTTTTTAAATAGGAAGAGCAGTAGGACACTATTCAATTGGCGCCAAAATAAGAATGACAAAGAAAATTTTTACTTGAATTGGGCATGCCATTATAATTAGGAGTTACCTTACTCTGAACACAATGAACAATATAATTTTATATAAAGAAAAATTAAATTTTGAAAAAATGTTGAAAGTGTGAAATGGAAAAGAAACATGAAAAAACATGGCAAACTTTTATCAAAAAAATAAAAGAACATGACACACTAGCAAGTTTAACGTAAAAAAAATCTGAAAGATTGAGACACACGCATGCATGAGGAAAATTAGAGAGAAACGTTAAGAGAAGAAAACATTGATGTGAAGAAATGCTTTAACCTTTTTGGACTTGTTCATTAATCTCTTCATATTTCAAATAGAAGTCTACATTTCATGTTTTAAGATGATCAAGAGAGTTGTGCCCTTTAAAAAAAAAAAAAAATCAAGAGAGAAATAACTATATATTTTGTTTATTTATTTATTTATTTTCCGTTTGGGGGGGGGGGGGGGGTGCGGGTTTCAAAGCCCAAAAAAACTAAAAACATGGAAAATGAACTCCAGCTGTATTCACCGAAACCAAAGTTCTGATTTCAAGCGAAAGGAAGAAATAGAAGAAAAATCTACATTATCTAGCAATCTTATGAATCTATTCATAGGCTAATTTGCTCTTGTGAAATAGTGAGTTACTCAGAAAAAATCCAATGATGACCAGAGTGATTGATATCCACTAGAAAAAGGGGTGAATGTACTCATTTCTGCTTGATGACTACAGCAGGGTCTCCTTTCAGCCATATTGCTTTGAAGGTAAGATGGGGTGCACTGCCATACTAAGATTTCTCCATCCCGCTTGAAGCTTTGCCATAGGTATTGAAGCTATTTGATAATTTCTTGATCCAGCACGTATTATATCACCTTCATAATTTCTTATAATATAGAACAACCCAGCATTTCCTTCCAAAAAGCATCATAGTCTACTTTGACTGGGCCACAAGGAGGTGTAGCCGTGAAAGCAATAATGGATAAGGGTTAATGGAGCTCATAGAACTGCTGGTATCTGAGTTCTATATACTTTGATTTTCGCTGATTTTGACATATAGCTACAGTATTCCTCTGCAAGGCGATGAGTTAGATTGCCAGTCCTGGTGGGATTGATCTCTTTCTTTTGGAATAGGCACTCTTTTTTGCAGTTCGGTGTTTTAGAGAATTCATGAATAAAGCTTTTATTGCATAATCCAATAAGCAACTGAATGGAAGTAACTGAAG
Organism: Elaeis guineensis; assembly: GCF_000442705.2. Taxonomy (NCBI): domain Eukaryota; kingdom Viridiplantae; phylum Streptophyta; class Magnoliopsida; order Arecales; family Arecaceae; genus Elaeis; species Elaeis guineensis. Next base: position 31,663,185 of record NC_026000.2, on the reverse strand, counting down.
GGATATTCTAATATTGGCAGTACAACTCATCCCATGTTCGAGCAGCATGAGATCACTCAAACAAACAATGCTGGATATTCTCTGTGAATGTATGGCATCACAAATTGTGTTTTGACGAGTTGTGTCTTGATTGGATCAAAACACACCTTGCGAAATCTGCAGCATAATCCGCATTTTTTCATCCCATTATCTGTAGTGCACTCAGCCACCCAATAAGAATAGGTACACGAGTGGATAGCCTCAAGAACTTTCAATATTCCAAACAAAATATAAGAATAGTTGGTTAAGGATTTTTTTTTTTTTACTCTATTGTAAATCCTGTTTTGTTTTGATGAGACAGCCAAAAAAGTTTCATTTGATAAGCTAATTATACTAAATATTATTTGGTATATAAATTGTCTTATCTAACTTAAGTAAAATAAATAAATAAATAAAAGAAAAGGCATCAAACAAATTGGATGAAATTCTTGGTAATTAAAAATTATTGATCTAAAAGTTTCAGTAACTATGCCAAGCACATATGTATTCAAAAAACCTAAAAGTAAAAGTAGATTCTATCTTGTTTATACATGATGCACAATACTTAGATCTAAGAAAGTTGCACTTTATATTATCATATGGTTTGAAATCTACCAAGTTCAGCATGACCATGATGTATTACATGTCTTGACTTTGTCAAGTCCTTCTCTTGTGACAGAAATCACGGTCTCCATCTATTATGGATGAAATTCATCCTGGGTTGGAAGCGCTGGAGCATAACAAAGCCTGGCAAGTCGACCGCTGTCGGATTTGTAAAAAAAGTCCCCACTAGAGATGGCTCTGACGGGAACTCTCCGATACTCAAATTAGATTTTTCGCAATAGAAGGGAAAGAGCGAGTGCTTTTTGAGAAGAAGAGAGGCATACCTTTTGGGATCCTCTGTTTACCTTTTTATTAGTGAATTGAAGCCTTGGGAAGATGAAAGGCTATAAAAAATTTTTTTGTCCCTCATGATGCTCTTGGGAATCACATCTAACCCTTTGGTTGTCCAAAGGCTGGAGAGTAGTGTCATCTCATAGTAAGTGAGAGCTGTCCTCATTAATTGTTTGGATTGACAATCAAGGGATAGGAATGGGACTTGCTTGGCTTTATCCATGACTATTATCCTTTTAAAATGGGATGACGTGACAGGACTATTATGAGGCCTCTTGGAGACCAACGACCAAAGCCAGGGGCAAGAGGCCGATGTTAGGATCCGTAATCAGTGCGAGGGCCAAGACCACCACGGAGCTCGTAGGTTGAGGTGGAGGTTGGACGAGTGTAGAGGGCATGGGCACTTGCGGGTAGAAGCTGGATATACAGGCACATTCTCTATCACCTTTCCTCTCTCCTTGCTCTTCCATTCCTACCACCTTTTTGTCTCATTGTATAGTCCATAGGAGAATGGGATCAGAGGGGGAGAGATGCATTAATGCCTCTGTCACATTCTAGTGACCCAAGGCAATCTTTGTAGTATGTGCACAGTGGATGATGCATAATTGGAAATTAATAAAATACTCGGGGCGGTATGGCCATTGAAGACCTTTTAGCATGGACAGAGATCGAGCCTCGAGGGTCGATCATGCACTGTCGGATGGCGTACTTCGACGTGAACTTAGCTGATGCATAGTCAACCATTTGGAGGGGCATAGCTTGCTGCAGAGTGTCATGATCTGATGGGACCACGAAGGGATTAACTTTCTCCAGGATATTTTGTCATAATTACTGGGGGGACATATGATTAGGAGTAAAGATTGGCTAAAGATTCTTGAAGTTGTGGTATCTCTTGGATCGACATCTGAGGTTCGACAGTCCGACTTTGGTCTCGACAGTCTGACTTCAACCTTGGCCATGCTCGCCTTCGGCACAGCTGGGGTATTACCCCCAACAGTTGTATTATCTCTGTCTTTTTTTCTCTTGAGCGCTCCTTTGGAATACCTAATCGGCGAGCATCCAGATGAGCCATCAATGAAATTTAAACAGTACTCAGGGCACATTACTCTAGACGAAGCCAAAGGCACCGACTTCTATTATTTTGTAGTGGCCAGGGTATTATCCCCCAACATATGCCCCTCTACTCCCTGACCTGAGATGGGGTCAGGCCTAGGGAGTATGAACCAACACTTTGCTTCGAAAGACACAAGTCAGATTAGGTCCCATCTCTTGTGCCGGATCTGCTGCAAGACTTGGAGTGGGTTACTTGGTTTATTTACCTTTGGATTGGATAGTTGATATGACCCTTTTGGTCTGTGGTTCATCGCTCCCATGAGTGGCCTATGCTCGAATGCTTCAGTGACTGTGGTCTGGATCAAGGGTTGATGCTCGAAATGCTTTCAGCGATCATGTTATCCAACGCTTCGGATCGACTTTCCCATGTGCCACTTTTGAAGGTGGAAAGGATTTATTACCTACAATATATTTGCTCGCAGACGAACGTGATAAGTGACATATTTTTATATTTATTTTAGATATTTTTGATAATTTATGGTGCTAACATCTTCTAAAAAACTTAATTTCAAGAATAAATTAGATTTTTTTATAAAAATAAATAATTTTAAAAAAATATAAAATTAGAGCATATTTATAGAAAATAGATGTTGATCTAATTGAGTAATTTAAGCACCAAAATAATGAAAAAATTTTGAAAAATTTAATGTGTATTTTTTAAAAAAAATTTTAAACAAAAATCAGAGCAAAAATTGAATGAAAATATCTTTAAAAATAATTTTTATTACCTTCGGTGCATGGTGGACCAGCCGCTCGGTCCATCGAAGTAGGGGCGCGGTCCACAGAACAGTTTCGCAGTCCACAGGTGCAGTTCACAGGCGAGGTGAAAAAAATTTGCGTGATCCAATGGTCCAAATTCAAACTGAACCAGATCCGACGATCCACATTTGTTGTCAATTAAAAGAAAGAGATTTGAGTGCGATCCGACGGTCGAAAATCCATCCAATGGCTGATCCGACGGCTAGCATTCATCCCGACTTTGAATAGGAGATAAAGGGCGCTGATCGACGGCCCAGATCTCATCCAAAGCACGATCAGATGGCTGTGGTGGAATCCAACCCTGATAAGGAGATTAACGTTGATTTTTGGAGCGATCTGAGTGGTCCAAAGGCAATCCGATGGTTAAAAATTAATGTAACAATTATAATACATTTTTAAGGATTTTAGGACTCTTTTTTCTATCAAAAAAAGGTAAAAAATTCATCTATAAATAGGGAGTCCAGAAATAAATTTTGAGAGAAAAAAAATCAGTAGAATAGCAAGAAAAAATTAGAGAAAAAAATAATATAGGTTTAGAGACCCAAGGAGAAGAAAAAAAAAGTCGGTTCACTCTATGGAGTACGAAGGAAGGCGGAGAGATCATCAACCATCTTTCCGACGAGACTGAATTGATCAACTTCAGATTCTTGTTATAATTTTATTTTTATTTTATTTTATTTTATTAAATTTTTTATACTTAAATTTTAATTTTAATTAATGTAAAATTTATTTTTTTATACTTTAAATTTTTATCTTTTAGTTTTTTTATAATTAGATGCTAGGATCTAATTAGTAGATCTTAGTTCTAATTTATTTTATATTTTTTAAATTCTTGTTATTTATTTTTATTACAAGTAGATGCTAGAATTTAGTTAGTAGATCTTAGTACCGAATTTATTTTTCGTACTTTTAATTTTTATTTTTTGACTTAAATTATTTTCTTCAAAATTTTATTTTTTTTTATAAAATTAAAGATTTCAAATCAAAATCCTGCCTTTTCTATGGATTCGACCCAACTCGCTGCCTTCTATATATTTTTAACTTTTATTAAAGTCAGAATTAGATTGATAATCACGATGTCCTAACGATAACATCGCGATCATATCAATTTTTGACGCCATTGTCAGAGAAGACAACAATTTTAATATTTGATTTCTTTGATTTTTTTGTGAATATAGCTTACTAATTTTTCTATTTTTTTAATCTTTGTACAGAAAAAAATCAAAAAAGAGATAGAAAGCTTTCAATTTTGCTTGGTGAGATCAATCCTAACCCTAATCCTAATTATTTTTTTTATTATTAATTATTATTATTTTTTAAATTAACCTAAAATTCACCCACATAAACCTAATAAAAATCGTATGACAAGAGTAGAAACTAAATTGTTAGAAGCATTCATCATCTTAGATTTATTTTTGGTGATCGCTGGAGACAAGGTAAGCTTTCAAGTTTGATTAATTTCATGCATCTACTTTAGTTGCATAGAACCTCTTGTTTGAAATTGTTTGTGCATATTCATCTCAAATCAATTTAAGGGCAGCATTCATAACAAGATAAGATGGAGATTTCATCACCCTTTCTTAGCTCAAAAACAACCAACTAGCATCCTACATTAACCCTAACCTAATTAAAATTAAGTAGACATTGGCCCTTAGGATCAATTGAATTCAGTTTGAGTATTGTGGTGAAGTCAAGTATAAAGTAAGTTTGGACTCACCCCTGAAACTGGTGTCTAAGGCTAAAGGTTACAAAGACTCAGCCTAAGTGGACTCGTGGTTATTTAATTGGTTCCGTTAGCTTACCTGACCAATCCAATTGATGTCTAAGGCAAGCAATGGGGGGACCCCCACAACCCCATCTCTTACCTGGCTAGTTGAAGGAAGTGAGAACAAACCCAATTTGTATTTAGGCTAAGCCGCTCTACATCGAACTGTTAGGTATAAGAAATCCATAGATGTCTAGATTTAATTATTTGCTAACTTGATTGTAATTAACACTTAATCATAACTAATTCTTCTCATCTTTCGTCTTTAGGTCTAGAGTTTTCTTAAGGACTCATCTTTAGAACTTTTCTCTTTCTTTCTCTTCTCTTTTCTTTCTCCTTCTTCTTTTAAAAATAATAATAATAATATCTGAACTACACACATTAGGATTTACACTAGTACATGCACGGTATAATTTTTTATCTTGATCTAGTTGAACCTAATCTTGAAATTGAATGACTGATCTATGTTAAATCTGAAAATCAAATGGCTGAAAATTCTGAGAACCACCTAGGCAGATGAAGAAATATTTTATTCCTTTCACCTATAACCCATCGATGTTTCCATCATTCTATGGGATCAAACATTCTGACTCTAGTCCTGAGGTCGATTTAAACTTGCTAGCCCAAAAATTAGATAAAATCGACCTTTTTATAGATAAATGCCTAGCCCTAAATTAATAATCTCCTGCGTAATACACATCACCTTCCAATTATCAGGAGAATTATTTTATCTGTAGTAGCTCAGTCCATCATGTGAGTGAATATCCCACGACTGCACAGTTTTCACCTTTCATCTAAAAATAAGTTTAAGCTGCTCAAGGTTACTCCAATCCTGTCAATGACACATTCTTAAATACATATAATCAAGATTGGAGGAACCATCCTAATTTTTCTTGGAGACTCCAACAGATTCAGGCTCATATCTAAATTTTTTCTATGTAAAACTTTCAGAATAAGCCCCAATACCAAAATTATGCTTATAATAGAGGTCAACCTAGTCAGTCTACTTAGCCATCCTATTACAATCAGTCTCCATACCCACCTCCTCAATAGACCCCTCTAGCCGATGATAGGTTTAGCCAACTTCAATAAATGATTATGATCCAACAGCAATCTCTCACCAGATTAGAAGCACAAATAGGTCAATTAGCTGAGTCTACCATGAGGAGAGAACTAGGTCAATTATTGAGCCAATCAATACCGAATTTTGAAAATAACCCATCTGTCCACCAACCACCTGGATCTCATTATCAATCCAATATCCCACTTAAGAATCTTCAATTTGAAAATGACAAAATAATCTCTAAACTTAAAAGTGATAGGATTCTTAAGGGCCCATACCAAGACCAGGTGAAAGAGGCTAGTGTTGATGCTAGCCAAAGTGTGAATTTAGAAGAGGAGGTTAGTATTAAGGCTAACCTAATAGAAAAATCTGAGTCTAAAATTGTTACTGATCTAAGTGATAAAGAGAAGAGAGCAGACGAGTTATCCGAGATATATAAACCAAGAATCCCATTTTCTTCAGCCCTTAAGGCCGGTTCTTCCACTTTAGAATTACCACCTCCTCCAGAACTGAAGTCATCTTTGATCACACCTAAGTATGCATGTGAATCAAGTAATACCCTTTCAGCAGCCATTGCTTCAAACTTAACTCCTAATCCAAAAACTCAATTCATGAGTATTTTAGAAGAACAAATAGGAGAAATTCTCAATAAATAAAGGTCTTTGAATGGGTTTATGAATTATCTTTCTAAAACTAAGAATGGGGATGTGAAATACTTTTTGAAGATTGACAATAAAATATTAAAATTCATTATGGATCATCTTCCTGAGATTGGCAATTCAAAATCATTAAAATTTGTCAATCCCATATTTGACACAGGATAGGTGAGAATCGGCATGGTCTGGCCGAAGGCGATAAACTTAGCGCTTCCTGGGAGGCAATCCAGTTTCAGTTTTAGTTTTAGCTTTTATTTTTTGTTATCTTTTATATTTTATTTAGGTTAGTCAATTTTTGCTTAGTGTCTTTTATAGGAATCTGAAGACAATTTTGGCTAAATTGGGGGGAGAACTAATTTTGAAAAGATTTCTGGATCAGGTGGTATCTCTTCTTTTTCTTTTCTTTATATACATCCTTCATTTTTCCTACTCTATTGAGGACAATGTCGATTAAGTTGGAGGAGAAAGAATAATAAATTTTTTAAAATTTTTAAAGTCCTCAAGTAAGTTAGTATTTAGCATTTAAGCACATGATTATACTTAAGAATCGAGTTAAATCAAATATTTTTTAAAAAAAATTAATGTACAGACTAGAGAGTTTGTGAGATATTGAGAGATCAAATATTAAGAAAATCCAAAAAAGAGTTAAGTTTAGAACTTAAACAATTTTTTTTGAGTATTTTTAGATTTTTTTACTAGTATTGAAGAAGAGTTTACTTCTTATGGACTTGTGTAGGATAATTATACATTTCTTTATATATTAAAAAAAAAATTTCAAGTACTTCATACTGAGTAACCGAACCTCTTTGCCTAAGTAAGTATTGAGTTTCGCATCAAAAGGTATGAAGGGCAAAAAAGCTTGTTGTAAAGCTAGTTTTAACTCATAGCCTGTTTGATTCGAGCAAGTAGATCCGAGGGGTATTCTATACCTAGTGCCCTAAAGCCATCTGGTTTGGGAGTCATTGATTAAAAACTCATTATATGAGTCAAACAGAAAGCTTAAGGGGTTAAGACATTCAATAGCAGTACAACGTTAAAAAAAAAAAAATTCAATCAATAAATAAAGGACGGAAGTAACAATATACTTGTCCAAATGAAGGTTAATGATTTAAAAATAAAGGTAGAAATAATTTGAAAAATTTCAAAAAAAGTTTAATATTTTTAGTTTAACTCTCATATTGATTAGTATTAATACTCTAATGACATACCTCACTCATGCTCTACTGGACATGAGTGATCCTTTTTAAAATTATTTGGTAAAATTTAAAATTTTAAGTTAAACGATATTTAATTTTAAATTTTTTCTTTACTCGAGGATGAGCAAAGTTTAAGTTGGGGGGTGTGATAAGTGATATATTTTTATATTTATTTTAGATATTTTTGATAATTTATGGTGCTAACATCTTCTAAAAACTTAATTTCATGAATAAATTAGATTTTCTTATAAAAATAAATAATTTTAAAAAAAAAATAAAATTAGAGTAAATTTATAAAGAATAGATGTTGATCTAATTGAAAAATTTAAGCACCAAAATAATAAAAAAATTTTAAAAAATTTAATGCATATTTTTTTAAAATTTTTTAGATAAAAATCAAAGCAAAAATTGAGTGAAAATATCTTTAAAAATAATTTTTATTACCTTCGGTGCATAGTGGACCGACCGCTCGATCCACAGAAGTAGGGGTGCAGTCCACAGAATAGTTTCATGGTCCACAAATGCAGTTCACAGGCAAGGTGGAAGAAATTTACGCGATCCAACGGTCCAAATTCAAACTGAACCAAATTCGACGATCCACATTCGTTGCCGATTAAAAGAAGATTTGAGCGTGATCCGATGATCGAAAATCCATCCGATGGCTGATCCAATGGCTAGCATTCATTCCAACTTTGAATAGGAGATAAAAGGCACTGATCGACAGTCCAGATCTCATCTGAAGCATGATCCGATGGTTGTGGTGGAATCCGACCTTGATAAGGAGATTAACATTAATTTTTGGAGTGATCTGGGCGGTCCAAAGGCAATCTGATGGTTAGAAATTAATGTAATAGTTATAATATATTTTCTAAGGATTTTAGGACTCCTTTTGCTATCAAAAAAAGATGAAAATTTACTTATAAATAGAAGGTCCGAAAATAAATCTTGAGAGAAGAAAAAATCTATAGAATACTAAGAAAAAAAAATAATAATATAGATTTAGGGACCCAAGGGGAAGAAGAAGAAAAGCCGGTTCGCTCTATGGAGTACGAAGGAAGGTGGAGAGGTCATCAACCATCTTTTCGATGAGGCTGAGTTGATCAACTTCAGATCCTTATTATAGTTTTATTTTTATTTTATTTTATTTTATTAATTTTTTATATTTAAATTTTAATTTTAATTAATATAAAATTTATTTTCTTGTACTTTAAATTGTTATCTTTTATTTTTTTTACAATTAGATGCTAGGATCTATTGGAAAATATCTCCTAAAGCCAATCATCTAAGTGGTAGATGATTGAAATTAGTATATGAATTATCTAATAATAATAGTTATTTGGCAAGTTCATCATAAAAGTTCTATATTCCTTAAATAAACTTCTAAATTATGTTGAAGTCCTTAGAACCACAATCAATCGATAAAGGAGGATTTATCAGATGGTTCTTAAATTGTTCACGATCAAATGATAAGTTATTAATAAGGATGATAACTTATCAAGTATAGGTTGCTGTATGCCATATGCGTTGGTTGTCCTCGTAACCAAGTGGTGTGGAGACACTAGTATGGCATCCAGGTAAGATGTAAGAGTACATCTGCACTGAACGTGACCAATGTAACACTCTACTATCAAGAATAGCTAGCCAAGGCCAATGGGTATAAGTATCCCTCCGACCTGAGATCACCACGGTGACTTGCAAGCAACTCACTGTGCTTTGGTGTCAGAATGCCTGTATTTTTAATATAGATTCGAAAGATTTTTGGGTACAGTCAAGTACTTGTGAAGTCGGTGTGTGAGTCAAAATGGGATTGACCACTCCTGATTAACTTCAGGAAGAGAATGTCTCGCTGTGTTTCAATTTAGCAAAATCTAAGCTTGGATAATCCTCGTGAGGAGTCACGAGATTTGCAAAATTTTGAGACACAATAGAGATGACTTATATGAGTGATTGACAGCATACTCAAAGTCGTCTTGAGCATTATTGGTCAAAAGGATGAATTATACGGTAACCATGGGTTAGGGTTCTTAGAATGTTGCTTTGTATACATTTGACCTATCTGGACATCGGGAACCATTGCTAGATGGTTACCTCGACTGGTACAGAAATTGATTCCTATGCTATCAATTTAGGTTCGAACCTATAGGGTCATATACATAAGAGGTTGTAACCTAATCAGATAGTTAATCGATGATTGAGAATCGTTCTAAGATTAAATGATCAATGTGATTGATGTTTGACCTAATGCAAGTATTACAGGAGGATCAATTAGCAATTGGATTGCTAATAGGCTCAATCTGATTGAGTAATTAGACTGAGATCAAGTATAATTAAATTTGATTCAATTAGAATTAGTTTAGATGTAATTGGATTAAGTCTAATTGATTTATTAGATAAGCCAATTGCAAGGGAGAACAAGTCCCTGTTTGATTAGGACTTGTATGCACCTAATTTCTAATTAAGTTAGGATTTAAATCAGAATTAAATATAGTTTAATCTGATTTAATTGGACTCCTAGTTGGACTAGGATCACCATTAATTAGGTTGTAATTAATTTGGATTGGGTTCAAAGAGCTTGACCTAGTCTACATAAGAATCCTAGTTAGACTAGGATTCCATCTCTTATCTTGCGCCACCTAAGAAACTCCAAGCCCACGCTACATATTTAATTTCAGATAATTTTTAAATGATATCCACATCTAAGGAAAGTGATCTCACACCACTTATTCTAGAGATTTGAATCAGATTTGATTTGGTTCAATATGAAAAGGGATTTGGTTTATTATGGAAAGTGGTTTAGGTTTATTTCCTTTTTGAAAGAGTCTCTCTTCACAAGAACTCTTCTCTCCTCTCTTGCGCCAACTTCCTTCAAGCCTATCCTTTCATTTTGTCACCCCTTTTATACTTGATTTCATGCTCTCCATGAATTAGATAAGGGAAGGGGCGTCCAAGAGTTGGACGCCCCATGGACTCCTTGTTAGACTAGGTCTTATGACCTAGTCTACCTTATATAAAGTTGCCGCCCCATATGATAGAAAAACCAGAGGAGTCAAAAATTGCTGGATTATTAATAAAAAAATTAGAGGAGAAAGAGGATGGCATGGGTGGTTTGAGGCACCAATATCTATGGAGGAGAGTCTTCTATCAAGAGATCAAAAGTTGATATCTTGTAGAAACAAAAGGTAAGAGAGAAGATTATTTTCTCTTATTATTTTTTTAAGATTATTCTCTCTTTATTTTATATTTTTATATGATAAAAATTTGAGAGAGAAAGAGAGATGGCATGGTGGATTCATGCTCCAATGAGTTGGGGCATGGTGATCTAATTTTAGACATGATCTGATCATGTTCTGATGAGAGAAGAAGAAGAAAAGAAGGTCTTCTCTTAAGGTTTCTTTTAGAACTCTTCTTCTTCATAAATCATGAGATTTTTCTATGAGAAAAATCAGATATCATAAGATCTAAAAATTTGAGAAATATCTAGAGAAGAAGGTCTTCTCATGTCCTAGCATAGAGATGTTCTCAGGACATCAATCGTTGATGTACTGAAAGAGAAGATCTGTCTTCTCTTAAGACCCTTTTCTTTTACATATTATTTTTGATTTTAAGGAGGTCAAAAGGTTTGACTTCTCCCTTATTCCTTCTCATATTCTTCATCTCTTGAAATATCCAAGAGATCCGAAGAATATTTTTAAATTAACCATCCGAAGGGATCTGCAAGAAGCTAGCACTTCGAGCGGATCTTCGTTCAACGAACCTTTGATTTTGTTGCAGCCTCGTGTGGATCACCTGTAGAGGCCAGATACGTGTTCGACTCCAAAGACAACAAAAAAAATCAACCATGAAGTTCTTGACCCGCATGAAGGTAAGAGATCTGATCTCTTCTCTTATCTAGATGTGATCTAGGTTTTAGATCTAAAACTGTTTGAGATCTAGGGTATTGATTTGATCAATACCAAAGCTTTTATTTTTTGATTTATAAATATAATATGATATGTTATAGGTCCTAATTGTAGAATTTAGTAATCTGATTACATATATTTATATATTAAATTATTTAATTTACATATTCCATTGTGTTATATTTCAAAATTATTTTGAAATTCATGCATGAAACCTTGCACCTTTTCCAACAGGATCTAATTAGTAGATCTTAGTATCAATTTATTTTATATTTTTTAAATTTTTATTATTTATTTTTATTGTACATAGATGCTAGGATCTAGTTAGTAGATCTTAGTATCAGATTTATTTTTCATACTTTTAATTTTTAATTTTTTTTTTACAAAATAAAAAATTTTCATACTTTCTTATTTTTATTTTTATTTTTATTTAATTTTTATGCTTTCTTCAAAATTTTATTTTTTTTTTGCAAAATCAAAAATTTCAAATCAAAATTTTGCTTTTTCTATAGATTTGACCCGACTCGCTATCTTCTGTGTATTTTTAATTTTTATTAAAGTTAGAATTAGATTGATAATCACGATATTCTAATGACAATATCGCAATCATATCAGAATGCTCTGGTTGTTATGGATCCAGATCCATTTGTAGGTGGAATAAATGGTGATGAATTCGCAGCAGCCACCAGTAGTAGAGAGGATGAGGAGAGGCTCCGGATTTAGCTTCCTGATACTGCCGAAGATGAGGTAGAAGTAGGGCTGGATTTTGGAAACCTAGATTTAGGAAGGAGTCGACGGATAGATCTGATCTATTATATTTTACATATATTAGGTGTAGTACAGAAAAATGTTGATATAATCAACATGTAGTTCTTGCTCTTTATATTTTAATTTTTGATTTAATGTCATGTAATAATTATATAATAAGATTTTAGATTTAGAGATTCTCTAATTTTATAAGATAAATTTTGATTTATTTTAGTCTTTCGCTGTCTGACCTTGAAAAAGTTTCAAGATCTAACCCTGAAACCGTAGATCTAGTTCCTTCAATTAGTATCAGAGTCAGATTGTTTATTATATGATTATTTATACATGCTTAGATTATTTTTTAGACTAGATATAATTAATAATCTGATTATTAAATCTGAAATTAAAATTTTTAAATCAATCACGAACTGTAGGTTGTTCTGCTGTAAGGTTTACCCCTTACAGTGCAAAAGTTATCCTAGTTCGTGTAGATCTATCTTTAATCATAAATTTGTTAGATGTGATCTAGATTAAATTTATGATTTATTAGATTTAAAAGATGTTTAAATCTAAAATAAAATTACTTTGTTAATAATTTCTATGCAAAGAACCATCAAATATTTGTCTAGAAAATTTGTGTAGTTTAAAGTTGAAATTGTTTCAATTACATGAACCTATTTAGATTAGATCTAAAGTAGTTTTATACTTATTTCACTTGCATTTTGATTATGAATCAAACATGCAACTTGATCGGTAGAACCATGTTATAAAAATATTTTATAAATATAAAAATTATTTTTGAAAAGCCGAACCCCAACCCTTAGCCCAAAACTCAATTGAGAATTAAGAAGTTATTTGATTAGGTTCTAGGATTGTGAATTGAAGAACCTAAGACACAAACCATAACACATTGGGTTAATGGGTTAGTGAAAATTAGGTCCATTAATTGGGTTAGACCTAAGGTTAGATTAAAGATGGACTTAATTAGAGAATTGATTAAATCTAATCAATTGTTGTCTTAGATTAGGTCAAGGATTCTCTAGATCAATTACAATAGTTGTAGTTGGTCAAGTCCATATCTTTAACGAGAATCAAATGAACTTGATTCTTGGCTAAGCGGTCTAGCATGAACTGTTAGGTTGATCTAATCGAAACTAATTAAACCAGTTGGTGTCTAAGGTAAATCAGACCGGTAGTTTTTAATTGGCAGCCCACTTACTTGATCATTTCTGATAGTGTCTAAGGCAAGCTATGGCAGATCCTCCCATCGATCGAACTTACTTGGCCTCTTGGTGAAATTATGTTTTGATCGGATCACTTGACTATTCGAGTTGACCCATGTCAGCTAGGTAAATCAGTGTGACTGATTTAGGTGCTCCTAGACCAGCCCTTTTAATGGTCTCCCTTAAGCTGACTTGGTGAAGCCAATGGGAGGATCATGATAAGCTGGTTCATCTGACCTCCTCCTCTAAATCAATTAAATCTTCTAAAATTATTAGGTCCTTAAAATAAAATAGTTATGGTGATAACTAGATCATAGCCTCCTATTAAGTGGATGATAATAGGCCCATCAGTTGGAAAATCATTGGAGATCCAAAGGCCTGGTGCTTATCGACTGATGGAATTGTTATTCATAATATGATTTCTTGACTGCATCTTTCTAAATGATGGTTAGGTTAGCCAACCAAAGTTGGACCTAATCATTCATTGGCTAGATGGGCCAAGTATGGTCATGTTAATGGTTGGACCCAACTAGACCTTTTCAGTGGAGGCCAAAGCCTACTAATTAGAGACTGGGGCAAAATTAAAATTACTAGAAATTGTTTAGAGAAATAATTGGTTATGAACCTACCCTTAGATGTACATGGGTTAGCCAACCAAAGTTGGGCTTGTGTACAATCTAAGTGGATTCTAGTACCCACTAAGAAATTAGGATAATTTCTCGAATTAGAGGTAGAGGCTACCAATTCGAATAAAATAGTGAGAGAAACCTTTTGATTAAAGTCCAAATCTTTAGGTTTAATAAATCAATTACTAATTAGGTTATGATTTTCTTTTGTGCAGATATGGCCACTTCCCTATCGCTCCGATCATTGTTGGACAATGATAAGTTGGTGGGACCCAACTTCGGTAGCTGGTATCGAAAGTTGAACATAGTCTTGGAGCATGAACGGATCCTATATGTGATAACAGATCTTGCACTTGAGGAGCCAGCTGCCAATGCATATGGAACAGTCAGAGACACTTACCAGAAGTGGCCCAGTGACCGGACCACAGTGCGCTACATCATGCTGACTGCCATGAGCGACGAGTCTAGTCGCAGATTTGAGATGACTCAGTCAAAGGACATACTTTAAGTGTTGGAGGATGTCTTTGGCACACCCAATGACGTGGAGAGGCACAAGACTAGTTGTGCCATCTTCAATGCTAAAATACGGGATGGTGCCTCTGTCACTGATCATGTATTGTACATGATTGAGCTGATGGGGCGTTTGAGCAAGCTCGGCTTTCTCTTGCATGAGCAGCTTGGGAAAGATGCAATACTGAACTCGCTGCCCAAGTCTTATCTCCCATTCCTCACTCATTATAGAATGACAAAGCCTAAAGTAAACTACCACAGGTTACTGGGGTTGCTTCAGAACTTTGAGGAGGATCACCAACTCCACAAGGAGTGGGTGAACTTAGTGGGAGGTTCATCTTCTGGTTCTCGATCCTTTAAGAAAGGAAAGAAAAACAAGAAGAAAAAAGTAAAGAAGGTGCAAGTTCAGGCTGGGACATTAGTGTAGGGCTAGACCAGAAAGATCAAGCCCAATAAGAGTCAAGCTGAATGCTTCTTTTGCAAGAAGCAGAGGCACTGGAAGAGGAACTGTCCTCAGTACATTGCCTCCCTGGATCCGAACAGGCAGAGAAAGAAGCAAGCTGTTGCTGGGCAAGATATTTATATGATAACTCCTTGTAATTTCTCTATTTGTGATATAACTGACTGGGTATTGGATATCGGTAGCCCTTACCATATTTAAAATTTATTGCAGGGGTTGCAGGTCAGTAGGAGATTCGAGCAAGACGAGAGGTTTCTGAATATTGGAGATGGAAGATCAGTTTCAGTTCTATCATTAGAAATCTTGAAACTTGTATTTGAGTCCCATACCGTTGTTCTTAATGATTGTCATTTCTGTCCCAGTTTCTTTTTAAATATCATTTCTGTAGGCATTCTGGCCAAAAATGATTATGAAATTTCAATAAAGAAACAAGTTTGTAATATCATTATGAATGATGTTACTATTTTTTATGGATATTTGAACAATAGTGTGTATATGTTATCACAATCTGTTAACATAGTCTATTCCACCGGCAAGCACCCTAGATTAGATAGTGTATCAGATATCTACTTATGGCACTGTAGGCTAGGTCATATAAACAAGAATAGGATAAATAGGTTGACTCAAGAGGGAATCCTCGAAGTCAGTAATTGTGAATCACTTCCAATCTGTAAATCCTGTCTTCTTGGTAAAATGACCAAATCACCTTTTACTGAAAAAGGTGAGAGAGCTACTGAGCTCTTGGGCCTAGTATATACTGATGTATGCGGGCCCATGAGCACAAATGCTAGAGGTGGATATTTCTACTTCATCACTTTCACAGATGATCTATCCAAATATGGATATGTCTATCTGATGAAATATAAGTCAGATTCATTTGAAATGTTCAAACGATTCCAAAATAAGGTAGAAAAACAAACTGGAAAGAGTATTAAAACTTTTCGATCTGATCGAGGAGGAGAATACTTTTCTGATGAGTTTCTCACATATCTAAGAGAGAATGAGATTCTCTCCCAATGGACTCCTCCAAAAACATCACGGTATAATGGTGTGTCTGAAAGGAGAAATCGAACTCTGTTAGACATGGTTTGATCCATGATGGATTTTGCCAGCTTACCAATATCCTTCTGGGGACATGCACTCGAATCGACCTGTTATCTGTTAAATAGTGTTCCAAGTAAGTCTGTAATTAAGACCCCATATGAGATATGGACAGGGCATAAGCCAGCACTTTCACACCTTAGGGTCTGGGGATGCTCGGCCTATGTCAAATGATTAGTTACAGATAAACTTGGACCTAGGTCTGACAAATGCACATTCGTCAATCTTATGGCAACCTTTTTAGAAAAAAAAATTCCTTGATGAAAGAACCGTTGCCTCTAAGGTTAAACTTGATGAAGTTCAATAGGTAGAAGGACTGACACCAATAGCTGAACCTGAGTCAGATTTGATTAGATCAGATCTGGAGCCCAATGTACCTGCACCATTAAGATGATCCGGTAGAGTACCGCGTCAGTCAGATAGATATTATGATTTCTTGATCCGGGATGGTGATTCCATTGAACTCGATGAGAACGATGAGGATCTGATCACCTATATGGATGCAATGCAGAGACATGATTTCAAAAAATAGCTTGAAGCCATGAAATCCAAAATGGAGTCCATGAAGGTCAACGATGTATGGACATTGGTTGACCCTACCTGAAGGGGTTAAATTCATTGGGTGTAAATGGATCTTCAAAAGGAAGAGGGGCACAGACGAAAAGATGGAGACCTATAAAGCCCATCTGGTTGTCAAGGGATATCGTCAACATTATGATATTGACTATGACAAGACGTTCTCCCCTATGGCAATGCTCAAATCCATTCGGATAATGCTTGTAATAGCTATCTATCTGGATTATGAGATCTGACAGATGGATGTAAAGATAGCTTTCTTGAATGGAGAGTTGACCAAAGGGTGTATATGATACAACCTGAGGGGTTTACATCCACAGATGAGTCCAAAGTGTGCAAGCTTCAGAGATCCATTTCTGATTTGAAGCAAGCTTCTCGGAGTTGGAACATGTGTTTTGATAAGATGATCAAAACGTATGGCTTCGTTAAGAACGGAGAAGAGCCCTGCATCTATAAATGGGCAAATGGTCCAGTTGTGGTATTCTTTATCTTGTACGTGGATGATATTCTCTTAATTGAAAATGACATCCCCACACTACAGAAAATAAAAATTTGGTTGTCATCGCAGTTCTCCATGAAGGACTTGGGTGAAGCATCCTAGATCCAAGGGATGAAGATCTATAAGGATAGATCTAAATGGATGCTTGGGTTATCCCAGTTCATGTACATAAACACTGTGCTGAAGAGGTTCAGCATGGAGAATTTCAAGAAGGGCTATCTACCAATAGGCCATGAAATTTTTCTCTCTAAGAAGGATTATCCGACAACTCCTGAAGAGAGAGAGCGTATGAGTAGAGTCTCATATGCTTCGACCGTGGAATCTATCATATACGCCATGATATATATAAGGCCAGATGTGGCATACTCACTAGGAGAGTGAGTAGATACCAATCTGATCCTGAAGAAAATCACTGAAAAATGGTTAAAGCCATCCTTAAGTATTTGAAAAATACTAAGGACCAATGGTTGGTTTATGACGAGTCAGATCTGAAACTTGTGGGGTTCACAGACTCCAGCTTTCAATCTGACCATGATGACAACAGAAGCGTGTCAGGTTATTCTTTACTCTGAATAGTAGAGCCATCTGCTGGAAGTGTTTCAAGCAGCATACTGTGGCAGACTCTATTTGTGAGGTGGAGTACATCGTAGCATCGGATGCTGCGAAGGAAGCTGTGTGGCTGAGAAAATTCATCATCGAGCTTGGAGTAGCACCCTCCCTCGATGGTCTGGTTCTGCTCTATTGCGACAGCACTGGTGCCATAGCTCAGGCGAAGAAACCAAAAGCACACTAGCGGATGAAGCATATTTTGTGTCGCTTCCACCTGATCCGGGAGATTGTGGATAGAGGTGACGTCGACCTTCAGAAGATCGACGGAAAGGAGAACATGGTCGACCCCTTCACTAAAGCCCTAGTGATAAAGGAGTTCGACAATCACAAGTTGAAGATGGGTATTGGATACTGTGCCGAGTGGCTTTAGGGCAAGTGAGAGTTGTTGAAAAATATGTCCTAAAAGACAATCGTTAATCTGTTGACAGTTGAGCAATCTTATATTGTAATTGATTTGTTAATAAATAAAATATATTTTTGATATTTTTTATCATAAATTTTTATTTTCTAATGAACTCCATTGTTATGATGAAGTCCTTAGGACTATTTAGGTTCGATAAAGAGAGGATTTATCGATTAGTCCTTAAAACTATTCACGATCAAATGATAGGCTGTTAATAAGGATGACAGCTTCTATCGAGCATAGGTCGCTGTAGGCCATATGGATTGGTTGTCCTCTTAACCAAGGAGTGTGGAGATACTGGTATGGCATACAGGTGAGATGTAAGGGTACATCATCATTGAACGTGACCAACTCCAGAGCATTCTGCTGTCGAGAATATCTCTGATGGGATATAGGTATAAGTGTCCCTTAGACCTGAGATCACCTCAGTGACTTACAACCAACTCACTGTGCTTTGGTACTGGACTAACTGAATTTTTAATTCAGTGACGGAAGACTTCTGGGCATAGTCAAGTACTTGTGAAGTCAGAGTGTGATCGAGATAGGATTGACCACTCCAAGAGTTGGAGAAGAATGAGTCACTGTATTTTAATTTAGCAAAACCTTGACCAGAATAATCCAAAAGATGGATTTGATATTTTGAAATATAATGTAGATAACTTGATCAGAGTTGACAGTTGAACTCTGAGGTATCTTATGATTATTTTGGTTAAGGGGATGAATTATATGGAAATTATATCCGTATGGGTTCTAAGGATGTTGTTCTACACATTCGACCTATCCGACCGTCGAGTATCATTGCTAGATGGTCATTTCGATTGGTATAAAAATTTATTTCTATGCTACCGACTTAGATTTGGACCTATGAGGTCACACACATTAGAGTTCATGATCCGATCAGATGGTTGATCAACGATTAAGAATCGTTCTAGGGTCAAACAATCAATACGATTGACATTTAACCTAGTGCAAGTGTTGCAGGAGGATCGATTAGCAATTTGATTGCTAATTGGCTTAATTTGATTAAGCCAATAGACTGAGACTAAGTCTAATTAAATATAATTTAATTAGATTTAGTTTGGTCTTGATTGGATCAAGTCCAATTAGTTTATTGGATAAGCCAAGTGCAAGGAAAAACTAGTCCTAGTTCAAATAGGACTTGGGTCAACCTAATTTCTAATTTGATTAAAAAATTAAATATAATTTAATCTGATTAAATTAGGCTCTTAATTGGGTTAAGATCTATTTTAATTGGATTTATTTGATTTTGGTTTGATTTGGTTTGAGAAACCAAAATTGAACAAGTCATAGATTGAATCTTAGTAAGACTAGGATTCCACCTTGCGCCACCTTAGCCCCCCACACCCACTCTCTCTTATCCCACATCCACTTTCTCTTATTTTGTGCAACAAAACCCTCTCTCCCAGGTCTTCACATATGTCCAAAATTTTTCTCTCTTTCTCTCTTACGTGGAATGTGGTTGTAGATCAAGTCAAAGTAGGAATTAGTTTCAATTTCAAATTCTATGAGATAGAGTTTTAGGAAACCAAAACTCTTTCCTTATGGCACTGATTTTATCTAGATTTTTTTTGAGATTTTTATGGATTTTATGGCACATAATATGCGCCCTTTGTTGGTGGTCCATGGCAGAAAAAGAAGGAGGGGATGCCCAAGAGTTGGGCACCCCTTGTCTTGTCTTGTTTGGATAATCCTTGACTAGGTATTTGACCTAGACAAGAACTCTTCATATCTCTCTATTTAAAATAAATTTCTTCATCAAAGTTTTGTGAAACACAGATCATTGAGAGATCTTTGGGGCATCCAAAAATCAAGGAGAAAGAGTCTTGGGGCATGGAGATCTAATAGACACAAAACTAAGTGTCTAGGTTAGAGTAAAGAGAAGAAGAAGAGGGTCTTCTTCTAGAGTTGCTGGGTTCATCTCTTTCCTTCCTCCATCTGTCAGTTTTTTAAGAGTATCTCATCTAAAACTCCTTCTACTTCTCATATTTGGAAGAGTACAAATCAAGAAAAAAGAGGCATCTGATCGACCATCGAAGAAGGATCAGTGCAGTACTAGCATACTGTGCTGATTTTCTGGATCAAGACTTCTGATCGTGATTCGTGGGCTCGTGTGAATGATTTTTAGAGGTCGGATGCATGTGTGGCTCACAACATCATCCTCAAGACTGGATCAGTAAAGTTAGAACGTCTAACTTGTAAGGTAATAGATCTGATCTATTATATTTTACATACATTAGATGTAGTATAGAAACATGTTGATATGATCAACATGTAGTTCTTGCTTTTTATATTTTAATTTTTGATTTAATATCATATAATAATTATATAATAGAATCTTAGATCTAGAAATTCTCTGATTTTATAAAATAAATTTTTGATTTATTTTAGTCTTCCGCTGTCTGATCTTGAAAAAGTTTCAAGAACTAACCCTGAATCCCTAGATCTGGTTCCTTCAATTAGTATCAGAGCCTAGGTTGTTTATTACATGATTATCAGTATATGCTTAGATTATTTCTTAGATTAGATCTAATTTATAATCTGATTGTTAAATCTAAAATTAAAATTTTTAGATCAATCACGAACTATAGGTTGTCCTGCTGTAAGGTCTATCCCTTACAATACAAAGGTTGTCCTAGTTCGTGTAGATCTATCTTTAATCATAAATTTGTTAGATGTGATCTAAATTAAATTTATGATTTATTAGATTTAAAAAATATTTAAATCTAAAATAAAATCTCTTTGTAAATAATTTTCATGCAAAGAACCATCATATATTTGTCTGAAAAATTTACGCAGTTTAAAGTTAAAATTATTTTAATTACATGAACCTGTTTAGATTAGATTTAAAGTAGTTTCATGCTTATTTCACTTGCATTTTGATTATAAACCAAACATACAGCTTGGTTGGTAGAACCATATTGTAAAAATATTTTACAAACATGAAAATTATTTTCGAAAAGCCGAACCCCAACCCTCAGCCCAAAACTTAATTGAGAATTAAGAAGTTGTTTGATTAGGTTCTAGGATCGTGAATTGAAGAACCTAAGACACAAACCATAACACATTGGGTTAATGGGTTAGTGAGAATTAGGTCTATTAATTGGGTTAGACCTAAGGTTAGATTAAAGATAGACTTAATTAGAGAATTGACTAAATCTAATCAATTGTTGTCTTAGGTTAGGTCAAGAATTCTCTAGATCAATTACAATAGTTATAGTTGGTCAAGCCCATATCTTTAACGAGAACCAAATGGACTTGATTCTTGACTAAGCGGTCTAGCACGAACTGTTAGATTGATCTAATCGAAACTAATTAAACTAGTTGGTGTCTAAGATAAACCAGACCGGTGATTTTTAATTGGCAGCCCGCTTACCTGACCATTTCTGATGGTGTCTAAGGTAAGCTTTGGCGGATCCTCCCATCGATCGAACTTACCTGACCTTTTGGTGAAATTATGTTTTGATCGGATCACTTAACTATTCAAGCTGATCCATGTCAGCTAGATAAATCAGTGTGACTGATTTAGGTGCTCCTAAACTAGCCCTTTTAATGGTCTCCGTTAAGCTGACTTGGTGAAGCCAGTGGGAGGATCATGATAAGCTGGTTCATCTGACCTCCTTCGCTAAATCAATTAAATCTTCTAAAATTATTAGGTCCTTAAAATGAAATAGTTATAGTGATAACTAGATCATACCTCCCATTAAGTGGATGATAATGGGTCCATCAGTTGGATAATCATTAGAGGCCCAAAGGCCTGATGCTTATCGGCTGATGGAATTGTCATTCATAATATGATTTCTTTACTGTATTTTTTTAAATAATGATTAGGTTTGCCAACCAAAGTTGGGCCTAATCATTCATTGGCTAGATGGGCCAAGTATGATCATGTTAATGGTTGGACCTAACCAGATATTTTCAGTGGAGGCCAAAGCCTACTGATTAGGGACTAGGGCAAAATTAAAATTACTAAAAATTATTTAGAGAAATAATTGGTTATGAACCTATCCTTAGATGTACATGGGTTGGCCAACCAAAGTTGGGCTTGTGTGCAGTCTAAGTGGATTCTAGTACCCACTAAGGAATTAGGGTAATTCTTCGAATTGGAGGTAAAGGCTATCAATTCGAATAAAATAGTGGGAGAAATTTTTTGATTAAAGTCTAAATTTTTAAGTTTAATGAATCAATTACTAATTAGGTTATGATTTTTCATTGTGCAGATATGGCCACTTCTCTATCACTCCAATCATTGTTGGACAATGATAAGTTGGTGGGACCTAACTTCGGTAGTTGGTACCGAAAGTTGAAGATAGTCCTGGAGCATGAACGGATCCTATATGTGATAACAGATCCTGCACCTGAGGAGCCAGCTGCCAATGCACGTGGAACAGTAAGAGACACTTACCAGAAGTGGCTCAGTGATCGGACCACGATGCGCTGCATCATGTTGCCTGCCATGAGCGACGAGTTTAGTCGCAGATTTGAGACGACTCAGTCAAAGGACATGCTTCAAGCTTTGGAGGATGTCTTTGACACACCCGATGATGTGGAGAGCCATAAGACTAGTTGTGCCATCTTCAACGCCAAAATGTGGGATGGTGCCTCTGTCACTGATCATGTATTGTATATGATCGAGCTGATGGAGCATTTGAGCAAGCTCGACTTTTCCTTGTATGAGCAGCTTGGGAAAGATGCAATACTGAACTCACTGCCCAAGTCTTATCTCCCATTCCTCACTCATTATAGAATGACAAAGCCTGAAGTAAACTACCATAGGTTATTGGGGTTGCTTCAGAACTTTGTGAAGGATCACCAACTCCACAAGGAGTGGGTGAACTTAGTGGGAGGTTCGTCTTCTGATTCTCGACCCTTTAAGAAAGGAAAAAAGAATAAGAAGAAGAAAGTGAAGAAGGTGCATGTTCAGGCTGGGATATCAATGCAGGGCCAGACTAGAAAGATCAAGCCCAATAAGGGTCAAGCTGAATGCTTCTTTTGCAAGAAGCGGGGGCACTGGAAGAGGAACTGTCCTCAGTGCATTGCCTCCCTGGATCCGAACAGGCAGAGAAAGAAGCAAGCTGTTGCTGGGCAAGGTATTTATATGATAACTCCTTGTAATTTTTTTATTTGTGATATAACTGACTGGGTATTGGATAACGATAGCCCTTACCATATTTGTAATTCGTTGCAGGGGTTGCAGGTCAGTAGGAGATTCGAGCAAGGTGAGAGGTTCCTGAACGTTGGAGATGGAAGACCAGTTTCAGTTTTAGCATTAGGAATCTTGAAACTTGTATTTGAGTCCCATACAGTTGTTCTTAATGATTGTCATTTCTGTCCCAATTTCATTTTAAATGTCATTTCTGTCGTCCTTCTTCCCAAAAAATGATTATGAAATTTCAATAAAGAAACAAGTTTGTAATATCATTATGAATGGTGTTACTATTTTTTGTGGATATTTGAATAATAGTGTGTATATTTTATCACAACCTATTAACATAGTCTATTCCACTGGCAAGCACCCTAGATTAGATAGTGTATCAGACATCTACTTATGGCACTGTAGGCTAGGTCATACAAACAAGAATAGGATAAACAGGTTGACTCAAAAGGGAATCCTCGAAGTCAGTGATTGTGAATCACTTCCAACCTATGAATCATATCTTCTTGGTAAAATGATCAAGTCACCTTTTACTGGAAAAGGTGAGAGAGCTACTGAGCTCTTGGGCCTAGTACATACTGATGTATGCGGGTCCATGAGCACAAGTGCTAGAGGTGGATATTTCTACTTCATCACTTTCACGGATGATCTATCCAGATATGGATATGTCTATCTGATGAAACATAAGTCGGATTCATTTGAAATGTTCACATGATTCCAAAGTGAAGTAGAAAAATAAACTTAGAAGAGTATTAAAACTCTTCGATCTGACCGAGGAGGAGAATACCTTTCTGGTGAGTTTCTCACATATATAGGAGAGAATAGGATTCTCTCCCAATGGACTCCTCCAAGAACACCACAGCATAATAGTATGTCTGAAAGGAGAAATCGGACTCTGTTAGACATGGTCCGATCCATGATGGATTTTGCCAGCTTGTTGATATTCTTCTGGAGATATACACTCGAATCAGCCTGTTATCTGTTAAATAGGGTTTCAAGTAAGTCTGTAATTAAGACTCTATATGAGATATGGATAAGACGTAAGCCAGCACTTTCACACCTTAGGGTCTGAAGGTGTCCGGCCTATGTCAAACGGCTAGTTACAGATAAACTTGGACCTAAGTCTGACAAATGCACATTCATAGGATACCCCAAAGAGACCAAAAGATATTTTTTCTACCATGCTGCTGAACAAAAGGTGTTCGTCGGCCTTAAGATAATTTTTTTAGAAAAGAAGTTCCTTGGTGAAGGAACCGTTGCCTCTAAGGTTGAACTTGATGAAGTTCAACAGGTAGAAGGACCGACACCAATAGCTGAACCTGAGTCAGATTTAATTAGATCAGATTCGGAGCCCAATGTACCTACACCATTAAGGCGATCCGGTAGAGTACCGCGTCAGCCAGATAGATACTACGGTTTCTTGATCCAGGATGGTGATCCCATCAAACTCGATGAGAATGATGAGGATCCGATCACCTATATGAATGCAATGCAGAGACCTGATTTTGAGAAATAGCTTAAAGCCATGAAATCCAAAATGGAGTCCATGAAGGTCAACGATGTACAGACATTGGTTGACCCACCTGAAGGGGTTAAACCCATTGGATGTAAATGGGTCTTCAAAAGGAAGAGGGGCGTAGACGGAAAGGTGGAGATCTATAAAACCCATCTGATTGTCAAGGGGTATCGTCAATATTATGGTATTGACTATAATGAGACGTTCTTCCCTATGGCAATACTCAAATTCATTCGGATAATACTTGCAATAGCTGTCCATTTTGATTATGAGATCTGGCAGATGGATGTAAAGACAGCTTTCCTGAATAGAGAGCTGACCGAAGAGGTGTATATGATACAACCTGAGGAGTTTACATCCACAGATGTGTCCAAGGTGTGCAAGCTTTAGAGATCCATTTATGGATTGAAGCAAGCTTCTCAGAGTTGGAACATGCATTTTGATAAGGTGATCAAAACGTATGGCTTCTTTAAAAATAGAGAAGAGTCCTACATCTATAAATGGGCAAATGGTCCAGTTGTGGTATTCCTTATTTTGTACGTGGATGATATTCTCTTAATCGGAAATGACATCCCCGCACTACAGAAAATTTTTCTCTCTAAGAAGGATTGTCCGATAATTTTTGAAGAGAGAGAGTATATAAGTAGAATCCCATATGCTTCGGTCGTGGGATCTATCATATACGCCATGACATGTACAAGGCCAGATGTGGCATACTCACTAGGAGTAATGAATAGATACCAATCTGTTCCTTGAGAAAATCGCTGGAAAGTGGTTAAAGCCATTCTTAAGTATTTGAGAAATACTAAGGACCAATGGTTGGTTTATGGCGAGTTAGATCTGAAACTTGTAGGGTTCACAGACTCTAGCTTTCAATCTGACCATGATGACAGCAGAAGCGTGTCGGGTTATATATTTACTCTGAATGGTGGAGCCATCTGCTGGAAGAGTTCCAAGCAGCATACTGTGGCAGACTCTGTTTGTGAAGCGGAGTACATCACAGCATCGGATGCCGCGAAGGAAGCTGTGTGGCTGAAAAAATTCATCATCGAGCTCGGAGTAGCACCCTCCTTCAATGGTCTGGTCCTGCTCTACTGCGACAGCACTGGTGCCATAGCTCAGGCGAAGGAACCCAAAGCACACCAACAGACGAATCACATTTTGTGCCACTTCCACCTGATCTAGGAGATCATGGATCGAGGTGACATTGACCTTCAGAAGATCGACGGAAAGGAGAATCTGATCGATCCCTTCACTAAAGCCCTGGCAATAAAGGAGTTTGACAACCACAAGTCGAAGATGGGTATTAGATACTGTGCTGAGTGGCTTTAGGACAAGTGAAAGTTGTTGAAAAATATATCCCAAAAGTCAATCGCCAACCTATTGACGGTTGAGCAATCTTGTATTGTAATTGATTTGTTAATAAAATAAAATATATTTTTGATATTTTTCATTATAAGTTTTCATCTTTTAATGAACTTCGTTGTTATGATGAATTTCTTAAGACTATTTAGGTTCGATAAAGAGAGGATTCATCGATTAGTCCTTAAAACTATTCACGATCAAATGATAGGCTGTTAATAAGGACGACAGCTTCTATCGAGCATAGGTTACTGTAGGCCATATGAGTTGGTTGTCCTCTTAATCAAGGAGTATGGAGACATTGGTATGGCATACAGATGAGATGTAAGGGTACATTGTCATTGAACATGATCAACTCCAGAGCATTCTACTGTCGAGAATGTCTCTGATAGGATATAGGTATAAGTGTCCCTTAGACCTGAGATCGCCTTAGTGACTTACAAGCAACTCACTGTGCTTTGGTACTGGACTAACTGAATTTCTAATTCAGTGACGGAAGGCTTCTGGGCATGGTCAAGTACTTGCGAAGTCAGAGTGTGATCCAGATGAGATTGACCACTCCAAGAGTTGGAGAAGAATGAGTCGCTGTATTTCAATTTAGCAAAATCTTGACCAGGATAATCCATTAGATGGATTTGATATTTTGAAATACAATATGGACAACCTAATCAGAGTTGACAGTTGAACTCTGAGGTGTCCTATGATCATTTTGGTCAAGGGGATAAATTATATAGAAACTATATCCGCATGGGTTCTAAGGATGTTGTTCTACACATTCGACCTATCCGACTGTCGGGTATCATTACTAGATGGTCACTTCGATTGGTACAAAAATTTATTTTTGTGCTACCGACTTAGGTTCGGACCTATGAGGTCACACATATTAGAGTTCATGATCCGATCGGATGGTTGATCAACGATTAAGAATCGTTCTAGGGTTAAACGATCAATACGATTGACATTTAACCTAGTGCAAGTGTTACAGGAGGATCGATTAGCAATTTGATTGCTAATTGGCTTAATTTGATTAAGCCAAAGGGTTGAGATTAAGTCTAATTAAATATTATTTAATTAGATTTAGTTTGGACTTGATTGGATCAAGTTCAATTAGTTTATTGGATAAGCCAAGTGCAAGAAAAAACTAGTTCTTGTTCAAATAGGATTTGGGTCAACCTATTTTTTAATTTGATTAAAAAATTAAATCTAATTTAAATCTAATTTAATCTGATTAAATTAGACTCTTAATTGGATTAAGATCTATTTTAATTAGGTTGATTTGATTTTGGTTTGATTTGGTTTGAGAAACCAAAATTGAACAAGTCATAGATTGAATCCTAATAAGACTAGGATTCCACCTTGCGCTACCTTAGCCCCCTATGCCCACTCTCTCTTATCCCATGCCCACTCCCTCTTATTTTGTGCGATAAAACCCTCTCTCCCAGGTCTTCACGCACACCCAAAATTTTTCTTTCTTTCTCTCTTACATGGAATATGGTTGTGGATCAAGTCAAAGTCGGAATTAGTTTGGATTTCAAATTCTATGAGATAGAGTTTTAGGAAACCAAAACTCTTTTCTTATGGTATTGATTTTATCCAAATTTTTTTTGAGATTTTTATGGCTTTTATGGCACATAATATGCATCCTTTGCTGGTGGTCCACGGTAGAAAAAGGAGGGGACGCCCAAGAGTTGGGCGCCCCTTGTCTTGCCTTGTTTGGATAATCCTTGACTAAGTATTTGACCTAGACAAGGACTCTTCATATCTCTCTATTTAAAATAAATTTTTTTATAAAATTTTTGTGAAACATAGAGCATTGAGAAACCTTTCGGGCATCCATAAATCAAGGAGAAAGAGTCTTCGAGCGTGGAGATCTAATGGACACAAAACTAGGTGTCTGGGTTAGAACAAAGAGAAGAAGAAGAGGGTTCTTCTTCTAGAGTTGCTGGGTTCATCTCTTCCCTTCCTCCATCTGTAGGTTTTCTGAGAGTGTCTCATCTAAAACTCCTCCTACTTCTCATCTTTGGAAGAGTCTAAATCAAGAAGAAGGAGGCATCTGATCGACCATTGAAGAAAGATCAGCGCAGTACTAGCATACTGTGCTGATTTTCTGGATCAGGACTTCTGATCATGATTCGTAGGCTCGTGTGGATGATTTTTAAAGGTCGGACGCATGTGCAGCTCGCAACATCATCCTCAAGATCGGATCAGCAAAGTTAGAACGTCTAACTTGCAAGGTAATTGATATGATCTATTATATTTTACATACATTAGATGTAGTATAGAAACATGTTGATATGATCAACATGTAGTTCTTGCTTTTTATATTTTAATTTTTGATTTAATACTATATAATAATCATGTAATAGGATCTTAGATCTAGGAATTCTCTGATTTTATAAGATAAATTTTTTATTTATTTTAGTCTTCCACTGCCTGATCTTGAAAAAGTTTCAAGATCTAACCCTGAAACCCTACATCTGGTTCGTTCATATGTTATGGATGAAATTCATCCCGGTTCGAAGGCACTGGAGCATGACGAAGCCCAACGAGTCAACGGTGGCTGGACTTGCAAGAAAAATCTCTTTTGGAGGTGGCTTCGATGAAAATCCTCTGATGCTCAAGTCAGATTTCTCGCAATAGAAGGAGAAGAGCGAGTATTTTTTGAGAAGAAGATGAGGCACACCTTTTGGGGCCCCCTATTTACCTTTTTATAGGTGAATTGGA
This sequence comes from Elaeis guineensis, assembly GCF_000442705.2. Classification (NCBI taxonomy): domain Eukaryota; kingdom Viridiplantae; phylum Streptophyta; class Magnoliopsida; order Arecales; family Arecaceae; genus Elaeis; species Elaeis guineensis. The sequence continues at coordinate 31,634,293 of NC_026000.2, read as the reverse complement.
GCCTCGAGAAGATAAAAGGCCATAAAAAATCTTTTTGTCCCTCATGATGCTCTTGAAAATCACATCTGATCCTTTGGTTGTCCAAAGACTAGATAGTGGTGTCATCTCATAGCCAGTGAGAGCTGTCCTCATTAATTATTTGGGTTGACATTCAGGGGATAGGAACGGGGCTTGCTTGACTTTATCTATGGCTATTACCTGTTTAAAATGGGATGACATGATAGGACTATTATGAGGCCTCTTGGGGGCCAACAATCAAAGCCAGAGGCTAAAGGCCGATGTTAGGATCGATAATCAGTGCGAGGACCAAGGCCACTATGGAGCCCATAGGTCGAGGTGGGGATCGGATAAGTACAGAGGGCGCGAGCACCTACGAGCATAAGCTGCATATACGGGTGCATTCTCTGTCACCTTTCCTCTCTCCTTGCTCTTCCATTCCTACCACCTTTTTATCTCGTTGTATGGTCCATAGGAGAATGGGATGAGAGAGGGAGAGATGTATTAATGCCTCTGTCAAGTTCTAGTGACCCAAGGCAATTTTTGTAGTATGTGCACAATGGATGATGCATAGTTGAGAATTAATAAAATACTCAAGGCATCGTGGCCATTGAAGACCTTTTAGCACTGACAGAGATCGGGCCTCGAGGGCTGATCATGCACTGTCGAATGGTACACTTTAGCGTGAACTTAGCTGATACATAGTCAACCATTTGGAGGGGCATAGCTTGCTACAGAGTGTCATGATCTGGTGGGACCATGAGGGGACTTTCTCCAAAATATTTTGTCATAGTCATTGAGGTGACATATGATTAGGAGTAAGGATTGGCCAAAGATTCTTAAAGTTGTGATATCTCTTGGATTGGCATCTGAGGTTCGGTAGTCTGACTTCAGCCTCGATTGTCCATCTTCAACCTCGGCCATGCTCATCTTCGGCACAGTTGGGGTATTACCCTCAACAGTTGGTATTATCTCTGTCTCTTCTTCTCTTGGGCACTCCTTTGGACACCTAGTCGGCGAGCTTCCAGATGAGCCATCAATAGAATTCAAACAGTACCTAGGGCACATTACTTTGGACGAAGCCAAAGGCACTGGCTTCTATTATTTTGTAGTGGTCGGGGTATTATCACCTAACACCACACCATCAAATTCTCCTCCTCAAATATATCTAGTGCCTTGTACCAAAAAAAAATAGTATATAACACGTGTAAAAATCAATGAACGGGAACTTTAAAGATTGAATTACACCAATTGGATGGTCCAGATTCCAAGTCACTTCACAATAAAGAATACGAGAAGAGGGGGAACTACAGGCTACAGCCAATTCCTTTCTAATATTATAAACCATTTCCCATCCAGACTCCAACTGCCTCCCCCCCCACCCCCCCCGCCTTCCTCCCCTCCCTCCACTTTCTTCTATTAAAAACCCCCAATTCTCACAACTATTCTCTAATGAGCCCAAGTGGAGAAGCTCGCAAGCTCTAGCATTGGAGGTGGTTTACCACCTCCAAACCACCTCCTCTTGGACAAGAAGTGGTGCAGGAGAGTTGGAGGAGTAGGACTTTACACCAAAACCACAAGAATAGGAGAGACCCATTTCGCAAAAGGTGTTCTTGCTGGTGAACGAGGAGATGACTGGCATTTCAGTTTACTTGGATAGAACAGCTAAAGTAGGGACCTTCGGAAGATAGGTTAAGGAGAAATTATTGCATGCACCAGGTGCAAGCAAACCAGGGCAAATCCTGAAGCATTTGCACGGTGGATAACGTGCAATCAGGAATTAGTGAAATACAAGGGGTAGCATGGCATGTCATCCACCATGACATTTGATGTCGCCCAATTGCACCTGGTGCATACAATATGGAGGCCAAGTTAAGATAGATGATGTAGTTACCTTATTGGCACAGAAAGTAAGGAGACCGGGCTCATGGTTTAACAGGCAGGTGGTTCCAAGAAGGTTCTTCATCTCCTGCCCCGGTAAGGAGATGGTTTTTGCTTTGATGGCAGAGGGACACATTAGAGGGGATCGATTTACAGCAATTATAAATCGTTAGAATCAGTTCAGTGGGGGTGTTCATCATAAATTAAAGTACAAGGTTCATGCTATCTTGAAAGATTTGTCCTTGTTCTGTTGGACAATGGAGGCCGTATTTTAGGCTTTGCGATACCTTATCGAGCCAGTCGGTACTATATCGAGAGGTGGGAAGCAATTTTTAGTTCAAACGACCATCCAAACATGAAATGTATGATCTTGCCTTTGACCCCCCTCCTCCTTGTGGAGTTTTATAATGTTAAGAAGTATGTTAATGGGAAAAGGATTGAGCACATTTCATATATTGATTGTGTGTATTCATGTTATCTGGGGACTTGGCTCCCAAGCGCAACCACAACATCATGACTACCACAAAGGGGAGGGCCAGAGAAGCTCTGGATTAATGTCACAGAAGAAAAAACACCATCTTAATGGGAATTCTTTCATGAAATGTAAGAGATTTGGGAAGGCCAGGGAAGACAAGGATGGTGAGAGAGCTGGTGCGGTCGTCCAGGGGTGTGCATCTTTTGTGTGCAAGAAACAAAGCTAAACCAATTGAGCCCTAGAATAATATGTTCACTGGGGGGGTTAGACTTCAATTCATGGGGGTACATTAATGTAGTGGGTTCGACAGGCAGGATTGTTATGATGTGGAAGTCCTCAGAAGTAAATGGCACAATGTTCCATGAGAAAAATTTCTCTGTTAGCACTGAAATTAGTTTGCTCAATGAGGTAAATGCAGAGAAATGGCTGCTAACGAATGTCTATGAGCCACAAGACATTAAGAGCCAGATGGACTTCCTCCATGAACTAGAACAAATAAGATCCAAGTGGATAGGACAAGGATGCTAATAGGTGACTTTAACATTACAAGATTCCAAAAGAAAAGATCCAAAAAAGAAAAGTGTAAGAAGGCATCTAGGTTATTTAACAAATTCATCGATGATCATCAGCTCATTGAGATTAAGTTGCAACAAAGACTTTACACATGGTTCAACTATAGGGAAAAGCCAACTATGGCAAAGTTAAACTAGTGCCTAGTCTCAATCGAGTGGCTAAATGAATGTCACGATGCAACTCTTAAACACCTGACCAAGATGACCTCAGACCACTACCCATTATGGCTGGAGTGGAAGTAGTGGCACACACACAAGAAGCCTTTCAGGTTTGAAACCTTCTAGCTAGTGGTACTTGGTTTCAATGAATTGATACATTAGTGGTGGGAGGCAGCACCCGCAACATCTGACGCAATGGCAAATATCATGAGTAAGCTTTGGTTTTTGCAAGCAAAACTCAAAATATAGAATAGAGACTCAAATGGAAACATAATCAAAAGAAAGGACATGGTAAAGAACAGGATTGATTGGCTGGACATGCAGGAAGAGAGGAGAAATCTGATCAAGGAGAAAATGAGGAATAAATGCAGCTGAAAGAATCTTTAGATAAGCTTCTACAATAGGAAGAATTGTTGTGGAGACAACAATTGAAAGTACAATGGTTGCAATGTGGGGATAAAAATACTAAATACTTTTCACCATTATGCAAGTGCCAGGAGAAGAAAAAACTCCATCAATGTCCTAGAATGAAATGGAGAGGTGGCTCAATCGCAAGATCGTATAAAAGATCTGCTACTAAGATACTATTCAGCTCTATTCAGGAAATGTGAACCAATCAAATTAGAAATTGACTGGAACAATCTATATCCGCATGAAATAATTGATCTAAACTAGTTGGATAGACCATTCTCAGAGGAGGAAAGCAAAGAGGATATATCAGTTTAACTAAGGATAAAGCCCCTGGCCCAGATAGTTTTTCGATGTCTTTTTATCAGATATATTGGGATTTGATCAAACAAGATATATACCGATTTTTCAAGGAGGTTTACGGGGTACAACTGACCTATCAAGAATCAATTATGCATACATCTGCTTGATGCCCAAAAAGTAAGATCATAGATCGATAAAAGATTGCAGGCTAATTTATTTAGCAATTGAAATCATGAAGATTTTCATAAAAATTCTTAGCGAAAAACTTTCAACACGTTTAGATAGTATGATATCCCAATCACAATCAACTTTTATAAAGAAAAGGCAAATCAATAACAACTTCTTATGTGCTTCAGAAATTGTGTACAACTACAACAAAACCAAAGATAGGGCCTCATTTACAAGCTGGATCATGAGAAAATATTTGATAACATTAATTGAGAATTCATTTTTTCAATGTTCAGAGCTAGAGGATTTGAGCCAAGATGGTACAGATGGATTAAACAAACTCTGCAAATAGTAAAATGGCAATTAATGCAAATGAAGGGATGACAAGCTGGTTCGTAATGCACAAAGGGCTAAAGCAAGGGGACCCATTGTCACCCCTTCTTTTTATTTTAGCAGTGGATATTTTGCCTAGGCTATTGGAGAAAGCAATATCAAACAACATCATTTAAGGCATTGGAGAAGAGGATACAGTGAGAAAGATTTCATATTTACAGCATGCTGATGACACATTAGTCTTCTGCAAGGCAAATTAGGAATATGTGAGGAAGTTCAAACTTTTGTTCTATTGTTTAAGATGATAATAGGGTTGCAAATCAACTAGAGAAGACATCAATGGCTAGTATTGGGCTTAGTAAGGAAGAAGAGGCATGGTTCACAAGGCTAATGGGATGCAAGCAAACAACCTTCCTAATTAGGTACCTAAGCCTCCCATTGCATTACAAAAGGACACAAGTATCAGATTGAAACTTTCTAATTGAAAAGATCAAAAAAAAAAAAAAAAAATTATGCTCTTGGAAATGTAAAATCCTGAGCATATATTGGGTGCCATCTTATCGTAACCAATTTGATGCTCGGGGCTGTGCCAATCTAGTGGATGTCATCAAAGATCATACCAGTACAAGTTATCAAAAAATAGATTTAACAAGAAGATGCTTTCTATGGGAGGTCACAACAACTATACAAGTAGACATAGCTTAGTAAGTTAGGATAAATTCTGCAGACCAAGAAAATAGGGAGACCTTGGGGTTATAAACCTTAGAATGTTCAATTAGTTCCTGATGTTAAAATAGTGGAGGTATTTCACAAATAAGTGGAGGTTGTAGAGGAAAATCATACACAATTTATATTACAAATCAAAGCTCCCCAGCATTTCTTCTACTTCCATAGCCATTCAAGCCTTCGTGCCCTGGCGAGATGTTTTGAAAAATCGAAAGCGGTTATTTCAGAGTGTGAGGTTCAGGCTAGGCAATAGAGAGCAAGTTGCATTCTAGCATGATCTCTGGCATGTGCACAGCCTGTTAAGCTCATCTTTATCTTTGAATTCGTTCTGACTGATAAACCAGCCACATCGATGGAAGAAGTGCTTGAGCACCCAGACAGAGTCTTAGGACGGTCAAGAAACAATTTTCAATTCATCAGGAAAATTCAACTAAATAGAGAAGAGGATGAAGTGGATTGGAACCGGTCCAAAGACAAAGACTTTCGTGACGAAAAATGCTTACCTCTTTTTCTTTAACGAAGGTATCAACTCTTAGTTGCCAAGATTAACTAGAGACTGCTGCTGCCAAAAAACCTTAAGATCTTTAACTAATTAGTTTATCAAAACAAGATCCTAACAGCTGACAATCTGATCAAAAAAAATGGCAAGCAACATCAGAGTGCATAATGTGCGAGTGTTTGAAAGTAACTATGGTATATATCTTCATCAAATGCATTTTCTCTAGGATGGTGTGAAAACACTTCACTGATGCATTGGCACTCCTGCTAGTAATTGGCACCATCGAAGATGTTGAAGCTCTAGTACCAATTGTTGCAGCAGGAAAAAAGAATAAATAAAAAAGGTACAATCAAATATGTGGATCAGTCCAAGGCTTACCTCCATGGGACATGCAAAAACTTTACTATGAAAGAAAATAATTACAAAAAGAAATCACACACTTAACTCTCATAAATTTTACTCTTTCAACAAGAAACTCATCATTTTACAAAAGCTCTCAAAACACCCAAGGAAAATTCCCTCAGACTCTCACGGCCGTCTCTCTTTGTTCCACAGGGCGCTCTCGCCTCTCGCTTCACGAGCCATCAGGCTCCTTTTTATAGACTCAAAATCTAGTCTGGGTCAAAATAGGGTTTCAAAAGGACTCAACTATCCTTCCAGCCATTGGATCTCCCGCAACCTTTCCTGACCCTTGGATCATGCAAAATCACACATTAGCACATTTTTGGCTGTCAGATCGCGCAAACAAGGACCATGCATTGATATTTTTCATGCATGGACCATATCAGTCCATGACGGACATGTGGACCATGCCAAGTTCTTGCGGTCCACATGGACTGCATGGACAATTCAAAATTGGGCATGCGCATGTGCCCACGTGCCTGCACTAGGCCGTGCCCGCCCATGCACCCATGCTGGGCCAGTGCGCGCCTAGGCTGCGCATCCCACGAGCCTGTATATGCCTACGGGCTGCACCCTATGCAGGCCTGTGCACATTGAGTCTCCGAGCCTTCACATCGTGCGCTGCACTCTGAGCTCCTCCATCTTGGATTTTTCTCTTGTGGATCAAATTTGAGATGTCAAATCCTAATAATCTTCATCTTGACTTGACTTTTGACCTCCATCTAACTCTGTGAGTTTTGGATGATCTCACCCCCATGTCTTGGGGCAAACATCTAACTACTTATGGATGGACAAATATGGGAGTTGAGCCAAACCACTCGATCCCATCTTCATCATGTGCTGTGACTCGTCTGACCAAAGACCTACTCGGGATAGCTTTCTGCGATAATAAAAACTTCACTCTATGACATCACCTATCATCTTCACGAGTCTCCCATCTCGTATCCAATCCATCTGCTCTTGGAGCTCCACCTCACACTAGGCTCCCATTGGCTCCGGAAGCTCCACCTCACGCTGAGCTCCCTGCCAAAAGATAATGTCCTCCATACTTCTTTTCTTCATCACAATCCTACTACCGTACATGACCTTCAGATTTCATCATTAGCTCTCCATCTATAGCCACTTAAATCTAGTCTGCTCAGTAAAATTAGATTATTACTGAAGCTGGATATATATCTGACCTCACCCA
>NC_026000.2:31431865-31627081 GCF_000442705.2 Elaeis guineensis | reverse complement strand
CCTCACCAGGGAACCCCTTAAACGTCCGACTTCTGCTTCCAATTCTCTCTCTCATTAATATCTCCATGTATCTTGGATGAAATTGCTGGCTTTCGCTCTCCGCCTCTCGACGCCTTTTTCTCAGGACCTCGGATTCTGCCTCCGCATCCTTGACGGCCTGCTGCTCGCATACCAGCTGGATCTTCAATTGCTGCAGCTCGGCCTTCCCCTCCCCAAGAGCGATGGATAGTTCTTCTGCGATCCTTCTCAGGGATTGGAGTTCGTCGGAATTTCGAGTGGAGGCGGTTTGAGCCCCCTCAGTTAGCTACCTTCGGAGGTGGGCAACTTCGTCGGTCGCCATCCGGAGCCTCCCTTTGTATTCATCCACCTGCTTGCACCAGCCAGCCCGGTACGCATCGTAGCTCGCCTCGGTATCCTGGAGCTGCTGCTGGAGGTCGGAGACCTTCTTCGACCACTCCCGATCGCTGTCGGCCCGAGTCAAAAGTCGGGATAAACTTCCCTCCAGCTAGCCAATCCTCTCCCGGGCAGCCGACAGCTCCACCCTGAGGGAACTGATTTTGGCAGCTTGAGCCCAAATTTGATCGCTGGCACGCTTCTTGTGTTCCTCAAGCTCCTTCTCAAAGTTTGTCTTCCTCCGACTGTACTCCATGATCCCCTTCACGTGGAGATTCTGAAAGTAGGTGGCCTCCGCGGTGGCTTCGGAATGACTCTCGCTCAACCTGCGAAGCTCATCTTCCATCTTCTTCGACCTTTTTATTAAATGGAGGACTTCCTTCTTCAGCCGCTGGATTGTAGACTTCAGCGGAATCCCCTGATGAAGCGAAAATTTAGTGCAGGGGCAAAATGGTAATTTTAAAACTTTTTCAAAATTACTATTTTACAGCGGAATTATTAATTAATCTCATTAATTAATACTAATTAACCTTACACTAGGATCTAAATATGATACAACAGCATGCATTTAAATTTAAAATTCAAATTTGAATCAGTAAACGTTTTACAGTACTGTGTTCAGAACACATCACCTTTTGCGGGTAGTCGATCACCGCAATCTGATCACCGTCGGAGGGCTCTGATCATCACGTCGCAGCCACACAAATGTCTGACCTCTGCGGATCATCCACACGAAGCTCCCGTCTGATCAGCTCCTCACGAATGCTAGTTCGTGATTTCACCCTTTTGATGGCAGATGTTGATCGAACTCCTTCGATCGATGTGTGCCGACTTTTTGGACACTTCGGATCGTCTGCACAGTTGCTTGAGAGGCTGATGGATCTCTCCTTGAAATTTGGTGGACTCACGACACTCGTGGCACACCAATCTCACTTCCCGAACCCTAGGTAGAAACCCTAGGGTACACACCAAAAACCCTACGCCCAATTTTCTCTCTTTTCTTTCTTTTTCTCTCGGAAGGTTTCGGACCTTCACCTTGCGCAGAAGCCTTCCTCACACCCCAAAGTTTTTCTCCTAAAATTTTTTATGCACGTCCCACCTTTCTCCTCTTTTTAAAACAACGTCGAACGTGTCTTATCCGCGTGAGAGGATAAAGACAAGAGGTTACACATTTGAATTTAAATCAAATTTGAATTCAAACGAAAACCAACTTATCCCTATCCTTTTGGGCATGAGAAGAGAAGGGGCGTGGCTCTTTGTGCATGAAAAATATTTCACGAGAAATCTTTTCTCGTGTAAGTAATGTGGCCCACAAAATGGATAAGGATGAAAGGGCAAGTGATAAGTTATCCATTCAAATTCAAACATGCTTTGAATTTGAATGGGTAACTAATTATTTTATCCATCCATATGGTGCACAAATGAGGGCGTGGGGAAGGGTTTTGCGTGAGAAAAATTTCACGAGAAGTTTCTTCTCGTGAATTCAAATGGGTGCAAGGAAGTTGGGTGTCGCAGGGAATTTAAAACAAGGTGGTTTGATTTAAATTGAGCCAACCTAGTTTAAAATAGGTTAAGCACAATTAGACCAGATTAAACCCAACATAATTAGGTTTAATTAGGCTCAATAAAATTTTAATCAAATCAGGAATTAACTAAACCTAACCCCTGATCAAATCAGGGACTAAACCACCTTAGCGATTAGGTCAACATTTAACCTAATCGGGTCAATCCAAACTGAATCCAATTCAATTGGACTTGATCCAAAAATAATTACTCAATCAAATTGAGCTAATTAGTGATTAAATCACTAATTAAACCTCTCATAAATATTGAGTCCAAATCCGATGGGCAATCAGGCATCAGAGACCATCGATATGAAACCCTGATCAAAGAGTTCAAATTTCAAATTCAAAATTTGAAATTCAAAATTTTGACCCCGGTACCCAAAATGTGTGGAACTCATGATTAGAAAATCCTAATTCTCAATCATAGAGTCCCAGATAGATAAGACTCATAATCAGCCATCAGATCAGAAAGGAACCTCTAATGTGTGTGACTCCGCAGGTTCGAACCTAAACCGGTAGCACAGGAACCAATTCCTGTACTAATCGAAGTGACCATCTAGCAATGGTACCCGACGATCGGATAGGTCGAATAATCGCAATCGCAACATTCAGAACCTACGTGAATATGGTTACCGTATAATTCATCCCTTTTGATCCCTGTGTTTAGGACGACTCAGGGTTAAACTGTCAACCCTGATGATATCATCCGAATTGTGCTCAACTCAATTAGTCCTGTGACTCCTCACTAGGACTACCCTGGCCAAGGTTTTGCTAAATTGAAACACGACTGTACACAGCTCCTAAACTGGAGTGGTCAATCCCATCTTGACACACGCACCGACAAGTCAAGTACTTGACTACACCCAGCAACCTTCCGTCACTGAATTAGAAATTCAGGTAGTCCAGTGCCTAAGTGCAGTGAGTTGCTTGCAAGTCACCGTGGCGGTCTCAGGTCGGAGGGATATTTATACCCATATCCCATCAGAACAAATCTTGACAGCAGAAATAGCTCCGGAGTTGGTCACGTTCAGTGCAGATGTACCATTACATCTCATCTGTATGCCATACCAGTGTCTCCACACTCTTTGGTTATGAAGACAACCAACCTATATGGCACACAACGACCTATGCTCGATAAACGTTGTCGTCCTTGGTAATAACGTATCATTTGGTCGCGAACATGTTTAAAGACTAAGCGACAAATCCTCCTTTGTCGAGTCTAAATAGTCCTAAGGACTTCACCACAACACAGGAGTTCATTAGAAGATGAAACATTTGTGATGAAAAAATATCAAAATAACTTTTATTTATTTATAATTCATGTACTAATACAAAAAGGAGCACAACCATCAACAAGCTGACGATTGGCTTTGGGACACTATTCCCAACAATCTCCCACTTGGCCTAAAGCCTATCGATGCAGTATCTAATACCCATCTTCGACTTGTAGTCGTTGAACTCCTTCACCGCAATGGCTTTAGTGAATGGGTCGGCCAAGTTCTCCTTCCGTCGATCTTCTGAAGGTCGACGTCACCTCAATCCACGATCTCCCGGATGAGATGGTAGCGGCGCAGAATATGCTTCGTCCGCTGGTGTGCCTTTGGTTCCTTCGCCTGAGCAATGGCTCCAGAGCTGTCGCAGTAGAGCAGAACTGGACCAACAAGGGAGAGTGCTACTCCGAGCTCGGTGATGAATTTTCTCAGCCACACCGCTTCTTTGGCAGCATCTGATGCAGCAATATACTCCGCCTCGCATGCTGAATCAGCCACAGTGTGCTGCTTGGAACTCTTCCAGCAGACAGCCCCACCATTAAGGGTAAAAATAAATCCTGACACACTCTTGCTATCATCGCGATCAGACTAGAAATTAGAGTCTGTAAACCCTATAAGTCTCAAGTCCGATTCACCATATATAAGCCACTGGTTTTTAGTATTTCTTAAATACTTCAGGATGGTTTTAACAACCTTCCAGTGATTCTCTCCTGGATCAGATTGGTATCTACTCACTACCCCTAGTGAGTATGCCACATCTGGTCGTGTACATGTCATGGCGTACATGATAGATCTCACTGCCGAAGCATATGGAATCTTACCCATACGCTCTCTCTCTTGAGGTGTTATCGGACAATCTCTCTTCGAGAGAGAAATTCCATGGCCTATCGGTAGATAGCCTTTCTTAGAATTTTTCATGCTGAACCTTTTCAGCATAATATCAATGTACGTGGACTGGGATAAGCCAAGTAACTTTTTGGATCTATCCCTATAGATCCTCATCCCTAGGATGTAGGAAGCTTCTCCCAGATCCTTCATGGAGAACTGTGATGATAGTCAAATCTTTATTCCCTGTAATGCAGGGACATCATTTCCGATTAAGAGAATATCATCCACATACAATACAAGAAATAATACTACTGGACCATTAGCCTACTTATAAATGCAGGGCTCTTCTCCGTTCTTAACGAAGCCATACGTTTTGATCGTCCTATCAAAACGTATGTTCCAACTCCGAGATGCCTGCTTAAGTCCATAAATGGACCTCTGTAGCTTGCACACCTTAGACTCATCTGTGGATGTGAACCCTTCAGGTTGTATCATATACACCTCTTCGTCCAGCTCTCCGTTTAGGAAAGCTGTCTTCACATCCATCTGCCAAATTTTATAGTCCAGATGGGCAGCTATCGCAAGCATAATCCGAATGGATTTGAGCATTGCCACAGGAGAAAACGTCTCGTCATAGTCTATACCATAATGTTGACGATATCCCTTGGCAACCAGACGGGCTTTATAGGTCTCCACCTTTCCGTCTGCGCCCTCTTCCTTTTGAAGACCAACTTACACCCTATGGGTTTTACTCCTTCGGGTGGGTCAACCAATGTCCACACATCGTTGACCTTCATGGATTCCATTTCGGATTTCATGGCCTCTAGCCATTTCTCAGAGTCAGGTCTCTGCATTGCATCCATGTAGGTGATCGAATCCTCATTGTTTTCATCAAGTTTGACAGGATCACCATCCCGGACCAAGAAACTATAGTATCTGTCCGGTTGATGTGGTACTCTACCAGACCGCCTTAGGGTGCATAATCAATGGGCTCCGGATCTGATCTAATCAAATCCGGTTCAGGTTCAGTAACATGTGTCAGTTTTTCCACCTGTCGAACTTCGTCAAGTTCGACTTTAGAGGCAACAGTTCCTTCACTAAAGAACTCTTTTTCTAAAAAGATTGCCTTATGGCTGACAAACACCTTTTGCTCATCAGCAAGGTAGAAATAATACCCTTTGGTCTCTTTTGGGTATCCTATAAAATTACACTTGTCAGACCTAGGTCCAAGCTTGTCTGTAATTAAACGTTTAACATAAGCCGGACACCCCCAAACCCTAAGGTGCGAGAGTACTGGCTTACGTCCTATCTATATCTCATATGGCATTTTGGCTACAGACTTACTCGGAACTCTATTTAGAAGGTAACAAGCCGATTCGAGTGCATATCCCCAGAGGAAGATCGGCAGACCAGCAAACCCATCATGGATCGAACCATGTCTAACAGGGTCCGATTCCTCCTTTCAGACACACCATTATGCTGTGGTGTTCCAGGAGGAGTCCACTGAGAGAGAATCCCATTCTCTCCTAGATACATCAGAAACTCATTGGAAAGGTATTCACCTCCTCGATCAGATTGAAGAGTTTTAATACACTTCCCAGTTTATTTTTCTACCTCATTTCGGAATAGTTTGAACATTTCAAATGATTTTGACTTATGCTTCATTAAATAGACATACCCATACCTAGATAGGTCGTCTGTGAAGGTTATGAAGTAGAAAAATTCACCTCTTGCACTTGAGCTCATGGTTCCACATACATCAGAATGTACCAGACCTAAGAGTTCACTGGCTCGCTCACCTTTTCCAGTAAAAGGTGACTTGGTCATCTTCCCAAGAAGACAGGACTCACAGGTTGGAAGTGATTCACAATCACTAACTTCAAGAATTCCTTCTTGAGCCAACCTGTTTATCCTGTTCTTATTGATATGACCTAGCCTACAATGCCAAAGGTAGACTTCTGACACATTATCTATTCTAGAGCGTTTATCGAATTTTTGAACCACATTAACAGGCTGTGATAGTAAGTAAATTCTATTATTTAATTGTCCAACAAATATTGTAACATCATTCAAAATGATATTGCAAATATTTATTTTTATTAAAAAATCATAACCGTACATGGCCAAAAGGCCTACAGAAATAATATTTAATAAAAAACTTGGACAATAGTGACATTCACTCAGAATTACATTACGAGAATTGATTACAAGACTCATGATTCCTAAAGCTAGAACTGGAACTTTGCTTCCATCTCCAACATTCAGGAACCTCTCGCCTTCATCAAATCTCCTACTGACCTGCAGACCCTGCATCGAATTACAAATATGATAAGGGCTTCCGGTATCCAATACCCAGGCAGTAGTATATCAAATCAAAAAGTTGCAAGGAGTTATCATATAATTACCTTGCTTCTTCTTTGGCCTGTTCGGGTCCAGGGAGGCAATGTATTGAGGACAGTTCCTCTTCCAATGCCCGTGCTTCTTGCAAAAGAAGCACTCCGCCTGGCTCTGGTCGTGCTTGCGCTTCTTGGTCTGACCCCGTGCTACTGTCCCAGCATGAGATTGCACCTTCTTATTTTTCTTCTTCTTGTTCTTCTTCCCCTTCCCAAAGGGTTGACACGAGAAGAAGACCCTCCCACTACATTCACCGACTCCTTATGGAGTTGGTGATCCTTCTCAAAGTTCTGCAGCAACCCCAACAATCCGTGGTAGTTTACTGCAGACTTTGTCATTCGAAAATGAGTAAGGAATGGGAGGAAGGACTTGGGCAAGGAATTAAGGATCGCATCCTTACCGAGCTGTTCGTGCAGAGGAAAGCCCAATTTGCTTAGGCACTCAATCATCTCGATCATGTACAGTACATGATCAGTGACTGAGGCCCCATCCCTCATTCGAGCATTGAAAATGGCACAACTAGTTTTGTGCCTTTCAACATCGTCAGGCGTGCCAAAGGAGTCGTTCAACATTTGAAGCATCTCCTGTGGCTGGGCGTTCTCAAACCTTCGACTGAACTCGTCATTCATTGCTGCCAGCATAATACATCGAACGGTGGTGCGGTCATTGAGCCACTTCAAGTAAGTGTCTCGGATCGCCTTACTAGCGTTCGGAGCTGGCTCCTCAGGTGCTGGATCCGTTACTACATAAAGGATCCACTCATGCTCAAGGGCGATTTTCAATTTTTGATACCTGCTATCAAAATTGGGTCCCATGAGCTTGTCATTATCTAATAATGACCGGAGCGATAGGGTAGTGGCCATAGCTGCTTAAAGGAAAACGAGACCTCTATTAGTACATAAATTAATACTAAAGACTTGGATTTTAGTCTAAAGTTTTTCTCAATATTTTTACGAACTGGTAGCCTCATCCTCCAATTCGAGGAATTACTTTAATTCCTTAATGGGTACTAGAATCCACACAGACTACACACGAGCCCAACTTTGGTTGGTCAACCCATGTGCATCTATGGGTAGGTTCTTAACCAGTTGTTTCTCTAAACAACTTCTAGTAATTGATTTTGCCCCAGAACCTAATCAGTAGACTTTGGCCTCCACTGAAAAGATCTGGTTAGGTCCAACCATTAACATGACTTAATTTAGTGAATCAGACCAATAAATGATCAGGCCCGACTTTGGCCGGCCAACCTAACCACCATCAGAAAGACTCAATCAAATTATCATATTATGAATAATAATTTCATTAGCCAATGAGCACCAGGCCTTTGGGCCTCCAATGATCATTGAACTAATGGACTCATTATCACTCACTTAATGGGAGGCTATGACTTAGTTATCATTATAACTTAATCATTTTAGGGACCTAATAATTTTAAGGATTTTATTAAAGAATAGTAGAGAAGAAATCATCCAACCAATTTCAATCTTCCCACTGACTTCATCAAGTCAGATTAAAAAAAGATTTAATTAAAGCTAGCATTAGGAGCACCTAAATCAGTCACACTGATTTACCTAATGACATGGGTGAGCTCTAATCACCAAGTGATCTAATCAAAATCTAACTTACCAGATTGGCCAGGTAAGTGAGATCAGTGGTGGGGATTTGCCATTAACTCGTCAATGATCGAATCAATACGAGTAGCTCCCGCTTAAGAACCACTGGTCAAAACTGCCGAACTTACCTTAGACACCAACCGGTTCATTAGTTTTAATTTTGATCAACTTAGTAAATAGGGCTCCACCGTGTAGCCATGAATTAAGTCCATCTTGGTCTAGTTAAAGACATGGACCCATTCAACTATAACTATTGAAGTTGAGTCTAGAGCATCCTTGACCTAATCTAATTCAACTTTTGATTAGATTTGACCAATTACTCCATTTAGTTCATTTATTAAACTAACGTTAGGTCTAACCCAATTATGAACCTAATTCATCTAACCCATTGACCCACAAGTTTATGCAATTGCCTTATGTCTTAATTCACAATTCTAGACCTACTAGACAACACTTAATTCTTTTAATTAAGTACTTGGACTGATGGGTCAAGGTTTGGTATTTCGAAAATAATTTTCAAATTTGAAAGATTTTATTTTCTGTTCACCAAATGTGTTAACTCATTTCACAAATGGATCAGCATATTTCATAAACAGCAATTCTATTGCTCATTTCATAACAAAAAATAACTCAAAATAAATAATAAATTTTTTTTTAGATCTAATCTAACACATTCATGATAAATTTCTTAATTAAGTCCTTTCGCTGCTTCATCGGCATGGGATATAATTGCATCGGCACCCCTACCGCCATAGGAGACCCCATCGAATGGGAAGAGAGGGCCTTTAAACTCTACTTTTCTCCTATGACCGGACGGTCATGGCAACCAACCCAATTAGATTACTTGCTACTTGGATCAAGTATATCTAAATATACCAATTTCAAAATTTAAATTTTGAATTTTAAATTTCAAATTTTAAATTTTAAATTTTAAATTTTAAATTTGAGATTTCAACCAAATTTCAAATTTCGAATTTCCAATCTTTGAATTTTAAATTTTGAATTTTGAATTTCAAATTTCAAATTTCAAATTTCAAATTTCAAATTTCAAATTTCAAATTTCAAATTTGAGATTTCAACCAAATTTCAAATTTTGAATTTTGAATTTCAAATTTCAAATTTCGAATTTCAAATTTTAAATTTTAAATTTGAGATTTCAACCAAATTTCAAATTTTAAATCTTGAATTTCAAATTTGAAACTTCTAATAAATTTCAAATTTCAAATTTCAAATTTCAAATCTTTTTAAATTTTAAATTTTAAATTTCAAATTTAAACTTATAGATTACACCTTAATCTACGCATGCATATGTATATCATATTCTAGAACCTGGCTCTGATACCATTTGAAGCAAAAATTTAGTGTAGGGGCAAAATGGTAATTTTAAAACTTTTTCAAAATTACTATTTTACAGCAGAATTATTAATTAATCTCATTAATTAATACTAATTAACCCTACACTAGGATCTAAATATGATACAACAGCATGCATTTAAATTTAAAATTCAAATTTGAATCAGTAAACGTTTTACAATACTGTGTTCAGAACACATCATCTTTTACGGGTAGTCGATCACCACAATCTGATCACCGTCGGGGGGCTCTGATCGTCACGTCACAGTCACACAAATATCTGGCCTCTGCGGATCGTCCACACGAAGCTCCCGTCTGATCAGCTCCTCACGAATGCTAGTTCGTGATTTCACCCTTTTGATGGCAGATGTTGATCGAACTCCTTCGATCGATGTGTGCTGACTTTTTGGATGCTCCAGATCATCTACATAGTTACTTGAGAGGCTGATGGATCTTTTCCTGAAATTTGGTGGACTCATGACACTCGTGGCACACCAATCTCACTTCCCGAACCCTAGGTAGAAACCCTAGGGTACACACCAAAAACCCTACGCCCAATTTTCTCTCTTTTCTTTCTTTTTCTCTCGGAAGGTTTCGGACCTTCACCTTGCACAGAAGCCTTCCTCACACCCCAAAGTTTTTCTCCTAAAATTTTTTACGCACGTCCCACCTTTCTCCTCTTTTTAAAACAACGTCGAACGTGTCTTATCCGCGTGAGAGGATAAAGACAAGAGGTTACACATTTGAATTCAAATCAAATTTGAATTCAAACGAAAACCAACTTATCCCTATCCTTTTGGGCGTGAGAAGAGAAGGGGCGTGGCTCTTTGTGCGTGGAAAATATTTCACGAGAAACCTTTTCTCGTGTAAGTAATGTGGCCCACAAAATGGATAAGGATGAAAGGGCAAGTGATAAGTTATCCATTCAAATTCAAACATGCTTTGAATTTGAATGGGTAACTAATTATTTTATCCATCCATATGGCACATAAATGAGGGCGTGGGGAAGGGTTTTGCGTGAGAAAAATTTCACGAGAAGTTTCTTCTCGTGAATTCAAATGGGTGCAAGGAAGTTGGGTGTCGCAGGGAATTTAAAACAAGGTGGTTTGATTCAAATTGAGCCAACCTAGTTTAAAATAGGTTAAGCACAATTAGACCAGATTAAACCCAATATAATTAGGCTTAATTAGGCTCAATAAAATTCTAATCAAATCAAAAATTAACTAAATCTAACCCCTGATCAAATCAGAGACTAAACCACCTTAGCGATTAGGTCAACATTTAACCTAATCGGGTCAATCCAAACTGAATCCAATTCAATTGGACTTGATCCAAAAATAATTACTCAATCAAATTGAGCTAATTAGTGATTAAATCACTAATTAAACCTCTCATAAATATTGAGTCAAATCCGATGGGCAATCAGGCATCAGAGACCATCGATATGAAACCCTGATCAAAGAGTTCAAATTTCAAATTCAAAATTTGAAATTCAAAATTTTGACCCCGGTACCCAAAATGTGTGGAACTCATGATTAGAAAATCTAATTCTCAATCATAGCATCCCAGATAGATAAGACTCATAATCAGCCATCAGATCAGAAAGGAACCTCTAATGTGTGTGACCCCGCAGGTTCGAACCTAAACCGGTAGCACAAGAACCAATTCCTGTACTAATCGAAGTGACCATCAAGCAATGGTACCCGATGATCGGATAGGTCGAATAATCACAATCGCAACATTCAGAACCTACGTGAATATGGTTACCGTATAATTCATCCCTTTTGATCCCTGTGTTTAGGATGACTCAGGGTTAAACTGTCAACCCTGATGATATCATCCGAATCGTGCTCAACTCAATTAGTCCTGTGACTCCTCACTAGGACTACCCTGGCCAAGGTTTTGCTAAATTGAAACACGACTGTACACAGCTCCTAAACTGGAGTGGTCAATCCCATCTTGACACACGCACCGACAAGTCAAGTACTTGACTACACCCAGCAACCTTCCGTCACTGAATTAGAAATTCAGGTAGTCCAGTGCCTAAGTGCAGTGAGTTGCTTGCAAGTCACCGTGGCGGTCTCAGGTCGGAGGGATATTTATACCCATATCCCATCGGAGCAAATCTTGACAGCAGAAATAGCTTCGGAGTTGGTCACGTTCAGTGCAGATGTACCATTACATCTCATCTGTATGCCATACCAGTGTCTCCACACTCTTTGGTTATGAGGACAACCAACCCATATGGCACACAACGACCTATGCTCGATAAACGTTGTCATCCTTGGTAACAACGTATCATTTGGTCGCGAACATGTTTAAGGACTAAGCGACAAATCCTCCTTTGTCGAGTCTAAATAGTCCTAAGGACTTCACCACAACACAGAGTTCATTAGAAGATGAAACATTTATGATGAAAAAATATCAAAATAACTTTTATTTATTTATAATTCATGTACTAATACAAAAAGGAGCACAACCGTCAACAAGCTGACGATTGGCTTTGGGACACTATTCCCAACACCTGAGGCAAGGAAAGCGCTTCGGCGGGGCACTGCCATCGGGAGGTCAATGCATTAAAATGCAGCTCATTACAAAGAAGAAGAAAGAAAGAAAGAAAAAGAAGAGAAGAAAAGTCCCCCTCAAGGAGGAGACCAATTTTATTGACTGAACATTTCTTGAAGACAAAAGAAAGAAAAAAAATGGTAATAAAGAAAGAATACAAGGTTAGAGGTCTTGGACCTCTGGATCAACGGGGGGACTCGGCACCTCTGGGGGGTGGACCGCGGCGGCTGCAACGACGGTGGAGGATCCGACTTCATCTTCGGATGCCTCGTCCAAGAAGCTGAGGTCGAGCTCGGGGAATTTCACGACCATCTTCTCCTGGCAGAGCTTGAACCCTCTATTGAATGCGGCTTGGCCGAACTCAACCTTCAACTTCTTTATTTCGGTGGAAGTCTTGAACTCCTCCACCGTTTGACTCCTGACCTCCGAGACTAGGGTCGGGATCTGTTCCGCCATGTTGGCAACCTCGGCCTCCGCCCTCCTCACCATCTCCTCCAGGTCGGCCTTCTATTCCATCGAGGTCTGTCTCTCTCTCTCAAGCGCCTCTCGGAGACCGGCCACCTCGAGGGCCATTTTCTTAAGGCGGGCAGCCTCGGCCTGCTGACCTTCCACCACCTTGTTTGTCGTCTTGATGTTGGCGAGGAGTTGGTGCCCGAGCTGTAAGGGCGACCGGAGAGTCAGAATGGGAGCTGGGAAGTTAATTAAATAAAGAAGCGAAAGGAAAAAGGAGGACGAATCTACTTACCTCGAGGAAGGCCCCCAGCGAGACCCAAACTCGTTGTGTAGGATCAACGTGGACGATCCTCTGGACGACTTCGGGCAGTGAGCATCTGTCTACCAGCTTTTTTATTAGATCCCTGTCACTAAAGGGATCATCCCCCTGCTCCTCTTCAGAGCCACGGGACTCTTCAGTGGCAGCCCGATGACTGCCGACCCTGCGGGCCAAGGTCTTCCTCCTTTTCCTCCTCTCACCCCCTGGCACCTCCTCAGGATGGGTCTCTGAAGCGGGGACCTCGGTAGGAGAACTCAAACCCCTCGAGGAAGCCCGAGCGATGGGACACTCAGTGTCTGGAAGGACGTCAGCGACTGAGGTCGCTTGGGCGGGCACGATCGAACTCGTCCCCTCCGCTCTGGCCCTCTTCGCCAGCCCGGAGGCTGCGGCGCCCTTTCTTTTGAGAGCCTTCAGGCCCCTAGCAAGCATCTGTGCTTCTTCGGCATCCATGCCTAAAAAAAAAAAAAAAAAGAAAGAGAAAAGAAAAGGAGGGCGTGAAAAAGAAGAAAAGAAGAGAAGTAGGAGAAAGAGAGGAAAGGAAAAGAAAGAAAAAAAAAGGAGAGATGAAATACTGGCGGGATTCAGGGGGCTCAGGCCGATGTTGAACAGAAACTGCTCCTTCAGGAGGTTGGGGAGAGAAAGAGTTTGATATTTGAGGAGTTTCTGGGAGGCTTGATGGTCGTCTCCCCCCAGGCTGGGCGCCCGACGGACGGAGTCCCTCAGGGAGCCCCAAGGGGGCAACTCTAGCCTCGATGTCGGGCATCGAACATAAAGAAACTTCCCCTTCCAGTTATGGATAGAAGAAGCGGCACCCTTCAGTAACCCCTTCCTATCGAACTGTGGGGAGAAGTACCACCAATCCTTCACTGTGGGATGATGCTTGAAGGTGTAGAAGTATCTAAACAAGGAAAGGGTGGGCTGGACTTCGGCTACATGACAAAGAGAGAGGAACCCTATAAAAACTTAAAGGAGTTCGGTGCAACCGAAGCTAGAGAAATATCCAGAAACCAGAAAAGAGCAATGACAAAAGGCGGCAGAGGAAGCCGGAGTCCTGCATGGAAGGCCTCCTGGTACAAGCAGAAGCAGTCGGGGGAGGGGCACTAGCCCGGTCGGACGGGCCAGGAAGTTCCAGTTCGTACTCCGGAGGAACCCCATACTGAACTCTTATCAGTTGGAGTTCGTCCGGAGTCAGAGAACAAGGAATGGCGTCCGGTGCAAAAACCGGACGAGGTTCAGCTCTACCTACCGGTTCATCTACCGCCTGAGGACTCTGGGAGACCGAGACAGACGAACTCTTAGAGCCGCTAGAAGAAGAACCCCTAGAAGACATCTAGAATCACACGAAGACCACTTACAGAGGCGAAATCCCTAAAAATCAGGGAAAATCATGGACAAGGTCTCGGGGGACTGATGTGCAGAGCAAGAGGAAGAAAGATTGAACGGCAAAAGGAAGAACAAAAAGAGGAAGGAGTTCCGAGACTAACCTAGGCGATTCGGAGAAGTACGAAGATGCGGAAATGGGGACGGCTCGAGGAACGCCTAAGGCTGGAAAGGGCGCTGAGAAAAATCGAAGTTCTCAGGAAGAAGAAGGATGCCAGAACAAGACCGTCGGATAGAGCGAGACTCTTGGAGGAGGAGTGCGGGTTTAAATAGGCCCTGAGATCCGGCATAATGACGATTGCGAATCCCCTCTAGCCGGTCTCTTTTCGCCGCGTGTCCCACTCACCACAGCGGACGGTTAAAAAGTGGCAGACGACTGACAGTGCCATTATTGTACCACGCCTTGAGCACCGTTCCGCTGCAAGTTCCAAAAGAGCCTCTTCGGATTGCCTCGATTTGAAAAGACCCCAGCGCACGCGCATTAAATGCCAAAATATCTGAGGACGATTGCGCACGGACATCGAGGGAGCAACTTCGGCTGTGATAATTTTTCTATACTTTCTTCATTCGAAATTCGAACTCGAAAGTAGGGGGACTGGTGTTGGGTATAAAATATCCTCAGTCGAAGTTCTTAACGGGATTGACCCTCCCAGGACTCCTCCGGCTTTCGACCACAGATGGTATCTCTCCGGACTTCTCCAACAGCTAGATTCCCACAGTGCTGACTGAATTCTCCCGACGGACGAACTCCCACTACACCACCCGAGCTCCTTCAACATGAGTTCCCCCAGTTATCTATTAAGCCGCCCTAAGCGCTCACTAAGCTCCGCCGCCAGCCGACTTTCTACGAATATCAGCTGTTCCCCGAATCCCTTCCAGACTTCTTCCAGCCAGGTTCAACTCCAATCCGAACTACCCCGGACTTCACCAACGGCTGAACTTCTCCAACGGTAGATTCCTACAACTATCAGATTTCAGCCCGGGCTCCTACGGGAGCCAGATCTCGTCTCCAGCTCCAGCTGCGGGAAGACTCCGCCCGGACTCCTACGGGAGCCGGGCCTCGTTCCCAATTCTGGTTGCACGTGGACTTCATCCCTGACTTTGATTGCAGGTAGACTCAGCCCGGACTCCTACGGGAGCCGGACTCCGTCTTCGACCCCGATTGCTGGTAAACTTCGTCCGGACTCCTAAGGGAGCCAGACTTCATCCCTGACTGTGATTGCAGGTAGACTCAGCCCGGACTCCTATGGGAGCCGGATCTCATCCCCGACCTCGACTGCGGAGAGGCTTCGCCTGGACTCCTATGGGAGCCGGGCTCCGTCCTCAACCTCGGTTGCTGGTAAACTTCGTCCGGACTCCTAAAGGAGTCAGACTTCACCCCTAACTTTGATTGCAGGTAGACTCAGCCCGGACTCCTACGGGAGCCGGATCTCATCCCCGACTTCGACTGCGGAGAGGCTTCGCCTGGACTCCTACGGGAGCCGGGCTCCGTCCTCGACCCCGATTGCTGGTAAACTTCGTCCGGACTCCTAAGGGAGCCGGACTTCATCCCTGACTTTGATTGCAGGTAGACTCAGCCCGAACTCCTACGGGAGCCGGATCTCATCCCCAACCTCGACTGCAGAGAGGCTTCGCCCAGACTCCTACGGGAGCTGGGCTCCGTCCTCGACCCCGATTGCTGGTAAACTTCGTCCGGACTCCTAAGGGAGCCGGACTTCACCCCTGACTTTGATTGCAGGCGGACTTCGCCCAGGCTCCTACGGGAGCCAGATCTCACCTCCAGCTCTGGCTGCGGGAAGACTCCATCCGGACTCCCACGAGAGCCGGACTCCGGGCTCCTCTAGATTGGGTAGCTAACTACCTCTCCCCGCTAGACACTCCAGCCAAGCTTCAGCCGACAGGCCTGCTGTTGCCCAGCTATGCAACCCAAGAGGGAGGGTGAATTGGGTTTCTAAAATTTTAGGCTTAACTAATGACTTATGAAAAATGTTCGTCAATAGCTAAATGAATGAGGAGAATAAACTTAATTCAAGACTAATTGCCAAAAGCAAGAATGCAAGGAAATAATGAAGAGTTAAAGAGAAGCAATTATGCACACCACAAACACAAGGATTTATAGTGGTTCGGTGCCAACCTTGCACCTACATCCACTCTCCAAGCTCCTACTTGGAAATTCCAATCCACTAATCTTGTATTCAACCCGAATACAAACATCGAAAACTCCGACTCTAGCTATTCCAAGCTAGTCCACTTATTTTTCGGGTACAAGCCAACCCAATACACTCCGATTCTAGGTTCGGATCAACCTTCCCTTATTTTGGAACCCTTCCAAAACAAAACCAAACACTCAAACTGAGTATAGCAATTTATAGCACACTTAAGCACAAAGAAAAGCTCCTTCAAGGAGCGAATATAACTTTAAATACACTTTACTTAAAAGAAGAAGTCCCTTTTTGGATTTCCTCAAAGTGGATGGAGACTTGATTGAGCGCTTGAGGAGTTGGTAAGCTTGGATTGATGGCTTCTTGAAAGCTTTAAATGAGCTCTTGATTAGGTCTGAAAAGTTGGCTTGAGAAATCCTTTTTCAAATTCTCTCTTTTGAATGCTCTTGAATGCTCTTCTTAACTCTTTCAATATTCTTTCTTTTTTTCCCACCTTTTGAATCCTTTTATAGCTTTAAGAGATAGAGAAAAATATTCTAGGCTGAAAAAGAGCCGTTAGACCACATTAAATGAGCATCAAAAGTACTTAAAACGGATTAAAAACTAGCCATTGCGGAGAAATCCCGTCACAGGGGTCGACTCATGCCTGGGGGTCGACTCATGGGTCGACCTCTGTGGAAGAATACCAGAAAACAGGGTTCTGTAATTTTTGGCCTAAAACTGCAGGGGTCGACTCATGGGTCGACTCATGCCTCAGGGATCGACTCATGAGTCGACTCACAGGTTGTGCCAAGCCAAAAATTCTGCGTGCCAAACAGCTCATGTGCCATGAGTTGACTCATGGGTCGACTCATGATTTTCAAACATGCATATCTTTCAAAATACAAGTCCAAAAATAATGAAATTTTTGCCAATAGATCACAAATCTTTTGTTCTACCATTTGATACTATCAAATTAGGGTTTTGATAAAATTACAATTTTGCCCCTGAAGAGCAAAAAGACTTTTTCAAATAAAAATTATTAGTACCCCTTCAACTGCTTTGTAATCATCAAAATCAATCTAGAGAGCAACAATCTCCTCCTTTTTGATGATGACAAAACACTTGAACAAAAGCATCTATGTGAATCATAAATTTCAAAAGGATGCATTATAAGTAGTTTGAAGATAAAAAGAAGATTTATTACCAACTTATAAGTGTATTTGCTTGAGAAGAAGATTGATTCTTTTGGTATGTGATACAAGTGCTCATTTGCATAAATAGTTTGCCCATTTGCTTAAAGATTTGAAAATTTGCTTATTTGATTATGTGATTTTGATATTAGAGTAAAAAATTTGTTTTTGTTATCAGAGCAAGTTGAAACTTGAAAATTTGCTCATTCTTATTTGATTATTTAGTTTTAGTATCAAAGCAAAAATAATTAAGTGTACCAATGCATGTCTAAGAATTAATTATAAAGTATATCAGAGCATGTCAAATTTAAGATGTATCAGAGCAAGTTAAATTTTAAAGCATATCAGAGCATGTTTAAGGAGTAATTTTAAAGGTTGCTCATTTGCATTATACTAAGCAATTTACTCATTATATTTTTGAGTCATTTAATAATTTTGCTTTTGCTCATTTGCATTGTACTTAGCAATTTACTCATTGTATTTTTGAGTCATTTAATAATTTTGCTTTTGATATTGTTCTTTAATTTCTCCCCAATTCATTCATTTTATTTTCAAGTCTTTTAATAATTTATAATTTTGCTTTTGATATGTTTCTTTTTCTTTAATTTCTCTCCTTTTTGACATCATCAAACATTGTTAACTCCCCCTCTTTTTCTGAATACGTTTTCTCTTTAGTATTTCTTCAAACTTCTAGTGCTAATCATTAATGTTTGCTCTCCCTGAATACAGCAATCATTAACCAAAATATGTCATAGATTACCATAGATATGAATTATCAACAAAGAGAAGATATATAATCAAGAGATGATTGACATCATTACAAAGAGTAGATATATAATTAAAAGATGATTAAAAACATAGTTGTTTCAATACATATTTCATATCATAAAAGTCAGCTAGCTAATGTCATTACATGGCCCAAAATACAGATCCTAAAAAAAACAAGAGACTAACACCTAGGATCTAGTAAAGCTCATGACTAGATGGATCGGAGTCATCAGAGATAGGGTGAGGAGATGATGGATCTCAACCAAGAGCACGTCCTCTACTCCGTCTGCCTCTGCCACGAGTGGAGGTGCTGGCACGAGCAGGTGAGCGAGATGAACTAGGAGGCTGAGAACGTTGAGAGGCCAAAGACTGGACTGAAAGAGTGAGTCTAATGGAATCAAGAACGTTCAGTGCTCTCGAAATAGACTGAAGCAGAGCAGTGAACTGAGTAGATGCATGCTCACTCGAGCCTCTGATCTCTCTCCTCAATAACTCATAACCACCCTCCAATGCACCTCTAAGCCTGCCAGCCTCTGCAGTATGGTCTGTGACCTTAATAGAGCTCTCCTGTGGCTGAGGATGGGCCAAAGCTAAGACTTGCCCCTGCAAGTCAAAAACTCTCCCAGTCAGTCTCCAAATGCTGTCCTCGAGCTGCTGAATCCGAATAGACTGATCTGAGATCAACTAAAATACAGTGGAGATATGGGGAATCAAAGTCTGATCAGATGAATCTAATGAAGTGGACCCTGGTGTAAATGTAGAAGTGCTCCACTATCGAGAAAGCAAGGAAGCCACACGCTGAGAAATCTGCTCGATCTGATCATCAGCTAATCTAAACTCTGAAGGAGATGCTTTGCTCTCTGACTGATGTACTGGTGTGTACCTCCTGGTAGAATCTGAAGGGCCAGCCTCTGGGTCTGAAACAAACTGGATATCTGGAGATGCTGCCCTGAAGTCATGGAGAGGAGATGAGAGACCTTCTTCCTCAGTTCTGTCTTCTACTCTGTCCTCAGCTCTCTCCTCAGAACCCTTGATCCAACCACCATCAGTTTTAGTAAATCCCATGCGGTGCAGAGTGTGTTGGTTGATGGTGTCTGCGTGAGAAAGCTTAGCAGATGCCTCCCCCTCAAAACTGACTCCAAACCTCCTGAAAACTAGTGTGAGAGCCATACCAAAAGGCAGATGTGCCTTGGATCTGTTCAGTGTCTCTCTCATGGCCTCAATCATTAAAGCAGGGAGGTTTAATGGGGTTTGAGTGATCACATGAAATATTATACAAATATCTCTGCCAGAAAGGAGGTCATGCCTACCACTCCTTGGGAAGAAAAGCTTTATCACTAATTGATGTAAGATCCTCATTTCAATTGACAAAATTTTGGCTTCCAATTTATTCAAACTTTCCGAGTAGGTTCCTCCTAGAATTACACTGATCCCCTCTTCCTTCACTGGGAGTTTCATGTAAGAGTATCCCTCACAGGGTAAATGTAGTATCTCTCCCAAAATAATAGGATCCAGACAGATATCAACTCCCTTAACTGTAGAAGTCACTGTTCCATTGCCATAATGCAGATTTTGATAAAATTCTCTAACCAGGTCTACAAAAGTAACTTCCTTGAGAGAGCAGTAAAAACCCCAACCCTGATTTTTTATCTTTGTTCCAAAGGTGAAACCTTCTTTTTCAAAGAATCTAAAATCTACATTCTTGCCGGTTTCAACCTTCCTATCAGATAGAGGATTTTGCTAGGGCTAAGGGGAGACTGAGAGGGACCTTGAGCAGACACTGAAGCCGGAATGGGAGCAGTGGAGGACTGAGCAGCTTGCCTTTTCCTGCGGACGCTTTCCTCCAGCTCACGGATCGATTTTCTTCTTTGAGGGAGCTTCATCTTTGGAGCCATTCTCACCACAACAGCAGGCAGGAAGACTCAGAGGATCAAATGGATGAGTAGAAGAAGGGTTACAAGAGGATGGAAAGGGATTTTGGCGGAGAGAAGAGGCGGTTTTGAGAAGAACGGTGGAGGCTAGGGCACGCTCCAACCGCTTCAATCAAAGGAGAAAGATGCGAAAATCTCCTTTCCCAGGCGGTGATTTGAGGTGGAGAGGAGAAGGGAGAATGTTCTTGAGCTAAATCTTTAGTTTTGGAGAGAAAAAAGATGAGGATGACGGGTCTTGGAGGAAGGAAGACGAAGAGAATGAGGGGTCAGCTCATGAACAGGTTTAAGATAAAAAGGAATGAACCCGTGGGATATTGGCCGAAAATTACAAGTTTGTCAATGGGTCGACCCTAGGGGGTCGACTCATGAATCACAAAAATTCAAAAAAAATATGAATAAATTTCGAAAAAATTTAGAATTTTGGGAGAAGGAAATTTGCTCAATGACAGGTTGTGTGACTGATAAACTTGAGCTTTTAGGACCAAGAGAGATGATGAAAATTGATCTCAAATCGATTCCTTGGAAATGGAGAAACACTTAGTCATAAGGATCAAGAATTCCTAGATTTCTCCTAATTTCACAGAATCAATCCTCGCTAAGGGCCTTTGTAAAGATATCAACTAATTGATTTTCAGTGCAAATATATTCAAGAGTTATATCTTTGTTTTGAACATGTTCTCTTATAAAATGATGTCTTATTTCAATATGCTTAGACCTTGAATGTTGAATTGGATTTTTAGTTAGATTTATGGCACTTGTGTTGTCGCATCTTATGGGTGTTTCATTAAGTTTGATTTCAAAGTCTTCGAGTTGTTGCTTAATCCACAAGATTTGAGCACAATAACTTCCGGCTGTAATGTATTCGGCCTCAGCCGTAGACAGTGCTACCGAATTTTGTTTCTTGCTAAACCAGGAGATTAGGTTAACTCCAAGAAATTGGCAAGTTCCACTTGTGCTTTTTTTATCTAATCTACATCCAGCAAAATCAGCATCTGAATATCCTATTAAGTCAATTAGTGAGTCTTTAGAGTACCATAATCCTAGAGTTTGAGTACCATTTAAATATCTAAGGATTCTTTTAACAGCATTCAAGTGAGATTCTTTAGGATTAGATTGAAATCTAGCACATAAGCACACACTAAACATGATATCAGGCCTACTTGCAGTTAAATATAATAGAGAGCCAATCATACCTCTATAGTATTTTAAGTCTACACATTTACCTTCATCATCCTTGTCAAGCTTACATGAGGGGCTCATGGGTGTGCCAATTGGTTTGGAGTTCTCCATTCCAAATCTTTTGAGTAGTTCCTTGGTGTACTTGCTTTGGATGATGGAGATTCTCTCTTTTGTTTGTTTGATTTGGAGTCTGAGGAAGAAGGTAAGTTCTCCCATCATGCTCATCTCGAACTTCTCTTGCATGAGCTTAGCAAAGTCTTGACAAAGAGATTCATTAGTAGACCCAAAAATTATGTCATCAACATAAATTTGTATTATTAACATATCATTTTAATTTCTTTTAATAAAGAGGGTTGTGTCTACATTACCTCTTGAAAAACCATTATTTAGTAGAAATTTGCTTAGCCTATCATACCAAGCCCTAGGTGCTTGTTTTAATCCATATAAAGCTTTATTTAATTTAAAAACATGATTAGGAAAAGCATGATTTTCAAATCTCGGGGGTTGTTCTACATAGACTTCTTCAGCAATATATCCATTTAAAAATATATTTTTGACATCCATTTGAAATAATTTGAATTTCATAAAGCAAGCATATGCAAGTAGAAGTCTAATGGCTTCTAATCTAGTAACAGGTGCAAAGGTCTCATCAAAATCAATTCCTTCTTCTTGATTATAACCTTTAGCAACCAATCTTGCTTTATTTCTTATTACATTACCATGTTCATCTAATTTATTCCTAAAGACCCATTTTGTGCCAATTATTGAATAATTTTTAGGTCTTGATACTAAAGTCCATACATTATTTCTTTCAAATTGATTAAGTTCCTCTTGCATTGCATTAATCCAATTATGATCATTTTCAGCTTCTTCAATAGTTTTTGGTTCAAGATGAGATACAAAAGCACAATGATTAAATACATCTCTAAGTGAAGAATGAGTTTTTACCCCATGCATAGGATCACCAATAATTAACTCCTTAGGGTGATTGTGAACATACCTCCATTCTTTGGGTAGGTCATTTGTACCTTGAGGTTGTTCTTGAATTTCTTCACCTCTCTCATCTTGTTTGTCTTCTTGTTTCTCGTCCTCTTGAGTTGTTGAATCTTTGAGGGTGATCTCCTTCATTCCTTCTATTAGAGGATCTGCATCATCAACACCCTCATTCTTCCTTGAAGGAAGATCGTTAGATTCATCAAAAATAACATGTATGGACTCCTCTACTACTAAAGTTCTTTTGTTAAAAACTCTAAAAGCTTTACTAGTGGAGGAGTAACCAAGAAAGATCCTTCATCTGATTTTGCATCAAATTTACCAAGTCTTTCTTTGCCATTATTTAGTACAAAACATCGGCAACCAAAAATATGAAAATATGCAATATTCGGTTTTCTTTCTTTCCAAAGTTCATAGGGGGTTTTCTTTAAAATTTGTCTAATCAAAGCACGATTTAAAATGTAACATGCTGTATTAATTGCTTCCGCCCAAAAATATCTTGGAAGGTTGCTTTCACAAAGCATGGTACGGGCCATTTCTTCTAAAGTTCTGTTTTTCCTTTCAACTACCCCATTTTGTTGGGGTGTCCTAGGAGCAGAGAAGTTATGGCCAATTCCATTTTCATCATAAAAGTTTTCAAAGTCTTGATTTTCAAATTCAGTTCCATGATCGCTTCGAATATTTTGAATTGAAAATCCTTTTTCATTAGTGACTTTTCGGTAAAATTTAGTGAAAATATGAAAAGTTTCATCTTTGTGTGCTAAAAAGAAAATCCAAGTAAAACGAGAGTAATCATCTATAATTACAAAACCATATCGTTTTCCTCCTAGACTAGTGGTTCTAGTTGGTCCAAATAAGTCCATATGCAAAAGCTCTAAAGGTCTAAAAGTTGAAACAATATTTTTGGATTTAAATGAAACTCTTGTTTGTTTACCTAGTTGGCATGCATCACAAATTCTATCTTTTTCAAAATTCAGTTTAGGCAAGCCAAGAACTAATTCTTTCTTAATTAATTTTGAAAGAGAATGCATGCTAATGTGTGCAAGTCTACGATGCCAAAGCCAACTAGTCTCATTAACTTTAGCATTCAAAGATACTAGGCATTGCATGTTTATTTTGGCTAAATCATTTAAATCTACCATATAAACATTGCCATGTCTATGTCCAATAAATTTAATGCCATCGTTAATAGGACTAGTTACAATGCAAACAGATGATTCAAAAATAACTTTATACCCTTTATCACAAAATTGACTAATGCTTAGTAAATTATGCTTTAAACCATTAACTAGCAAAATATTTTCAATGTATTTGGAGGGAGTGATACCAATGTTACCTATACCGATGATCTTTCCTTTGCCATTATCTCCAAAGGTGACCATCCCTCCATCCTTAGCATCAAGCGTGATGAATTGTGATTCATCACCAGTCATGTGTCTCGAGCATCCACTGTCAAGATACCATTTCCTGTTTCCTCCTTGGGATGCTAGACACACCTGCAAGCAAAAGTCAAGTTTTTGTTTTAGGTACCCAAGCTTTCTTGGATCCTTTTTGGTTAGTCATAATGGTTCCTTTTGGAACCCATATTTTCTTTATAGTTGAGTTTGCAAACTTGTTAGAGAAGCAAGTGTATGACTTATGTCCTACTCTACTATATTTGAAGCAAGTAATGTTAGAAGACTTGTTACTTAAAGAGTTTACATAGATATTTTTCAGATATTTTTGTTTCTTCAAAGGGTTATAGCCAAGTCCAGCCTTATCATATACGGCTTTTTGATTATCAAGAATCATATTGAGTTTATTTGAACTCAAGGTGAACTTTTCTACTATTGGTTTCAGCTTGGCGATTTCATTCTTTAAGCTTTGATTTTCTTGAAGCAAGGTGGATTTTTCAATTGAAAAGTTTTCAGCTTGTTTCAATAAAGATTGATTTTTCAATTTTAGCTCTTTGTTCTTCATCCCTAGTTTCTTTAATTCATCAACTAAATCATAGAATACTTCATGTAATTCTTCAAATGTAAAGTCACTAGGAGTTTCGGAAATTACCTCATTTTCGTGTGCCATAAGGCACAGGTTGGCTTGTTCGGTTGAGGTTTCCTCATCAGAGCTTGAGTCATCACTCGCACTCCATGTAGCCATCATGGCCTTCTTCTTGAACTTCTTGGGATCTTTCTTCAGTTGTGGACATTCGGATTTGAAGTATCCCGGCTTCTTGCACTCGTAGCAGATAAGGGGTTGGTCTTTCTCTTTTTCTTTGCTTTGTTCCTCTTTTGTGAATGGCCTCTTCCTCATCCTCTGTTTTCTTTTTCTCAAAAATTTCTTGAATCTTCGGGTGATGAGTGCCATCTCTTCATCCTGTTCTTCATCTTCAGTGTCATCAGTTTCTTCATCTGGTGGAGCTGTGGATTTGAGGGCAATGGTTCTTTTCTTTTTGACTTCTTCCTCTTGATGTTGCTTCATGCTTAGCTCATGAGTCATCAAAGATCCAAGAAGCTCTTCTAGAGGTAGAGTGTTCAAGTCCTTAGCTTCTTGAATGGCAGTCACTTTGGCTTCCCAAGTTCTTGGTAAGGACCTGAGAATCTTTCTTACAAGCTCACTGTTAGTATATGACTTACCAAGACTCTTTAAACCATTAATAATATCAGTAAAGTGAGTAAATATTTCAGTAATGGACTCATCATGCTCCATTTTAAACAATTCATATTTATGCACAAGCATGTTTATTTTAGACTCTTTTACTTGATTGGTTCCCTCATGGGTTACTTCTAACCTATCCCATATTTCTTTAGCAGATGAGCAAGTAGAAATGCGATTAAATTCGTTTGCATCAAGAGCACAATAAAGAACATTCATTGCTTTAGTATTTAATTGGGCCATCTTCTTATCAACCTCATCCCATTCTTTCTCGGGTTTGGTTGATTCCTCACCATCTATAATTTTAGTGGGTGTGTGAGGACCGTTCACTATGATACTCCACATATCATAGTCGAGTGCTTGTATGAATATTTTCATCCGAGCTTTTCAATAGGTGTAATTAGACCCATTGAAAAGTGGAGGTCGGTTGGTGGATTGCCCCTCGGCTAGAGAAGTACCGACGTGGGTTGCCATAGATCTTTGGCTCTTTGATTGTTTAGATCAAAGAAGGGCTAGAGCACCGGGCTCTGATGCCACTTGTTGCCCAGCTATGCAACCCAAGAGGGGGGGTGAATTAGGTTTCTAAAATTTTAGGCTTAACTAATGACTTATGAAAAATGTTCGTCAATAGCTAAATGAATGAGGAGAATAAACTTAATTCAAGACTAATTGCCAAAAGCAAGAATGCAAGGAAATAATGAAGAGTTAAAGAGAAGCAATTATGCACACCACAAACACAAGGATTTATAGTGGTTCGGTGCCAACCTTGCACCTATATCCACTCCCCAAGCTCCTACTTGGGAATTCCAATCCACTAATCTTGTATTCAACCCGAATACAAACGTCGGAAACTCCGACTCTAGCTATCCCAAGCTAGTCCACTTGTTTCCCGGGTACAAGCCAACCCAATACACTCCGATTCTAGGTTCGGATCAACCTTCTCTTGTTTTGGAACCCTTCCAAAACAAAACCAAACACTCAAACTGAGTATAGCAATTTATAGCACACTTAAGCACAAAGAAAAGCTCCTTCAAGGAGCGAATATAACTTTAAATACACTTTACTTAAAAGAAGAAGCCCCTTTTTGGATTTGCTCAAGGTGGATGGAGACTTGATTGAGCGCTTGAGGAGTTGGTAAGCTTGGATTGATGGCTTCTTGAAAGCTTTAAATGAGCTCTTGATTAGGCCTGAAAAGTTGGCTTGAGAAACCCTTTTTCAAATTCTCTCTTTTGAATGCTCTTGAATGCTCTTCTTAACTCTTTCAATATTCTTTCTTTTTTTCCCACCTTTTGAATCCTTTTATAGCTTTAAGAGATAGAGAAAAATATTCTAGGGTGAAAAAGAGCCGTTAGACCACATTAAATGAGCATTAAAAGCACTTAAAATGGGTTAAAAACTAGCCGTTGCGGAGAAATCCCATCACAGGGGTCGACTCATGGGTCGACTCATGCCTGGGGGTCGACTCATGGGTCGACCTCTGTGGAAGAATACCAGAAAATAGGGTTCTGTAATTTTTGACCTAAAACTGCAGGGGTCGACTCATGGGTCGACTCATGCCTCAGGGGTTGACTCATGAGTCGACTCACAGGTTGTGCCAAGCCAAAAATTCTGCGTGCCAAACAGCTCATGTGCCATGAGTTGACTCATGGGTCGACTCATGATTTTCAAACATGCATATCTTTCAAAATACAAGTCCAAAAATAATGAAATTTTTGCCAATAGATCACAAATCTTTTGTTCTACCATTTGATACTATCAAATCAAAGTTTTGGTAAAATTACGATTTTATCTCTGAAGAGCAAAAAGACTTTTTCAAATGAAAATTATTAATACCCCTTCAACTGCTTTGTAATCATCAAAATCAATCTAGGGAGCAACACTTGCACTCCCTGGCGTGGCCGCAGTAATGGCCACGACTCTGCTCCACTTCCTGCGACGGATTCCACGCAGCTCCATTACTCTCTGGCCAACCGCTACGATGCCCACGATCCTGCTCCACTTCCTGTGACGGATGCTGCACGATTCTTCCATCCTCTGGCAAGTCGCGACAACGGACGTCGCTCCACTCCCCACGACAGACTCCACGTGGCATGTCCCGGTGATATCCATGATTCCACTCCACTACTCTCTGCAACAAACTCCTCCTGACTCTGGGCAGCCCACTGCCAGACGGTTACAGATATCGCTATCAGTCTGTTGCCCCCTCCGCCTATAAAAGGGGGACCCCAGATATGTTATTCTCTAAGCTCTCATTTTTACCTAGAAACTCTGCTAAAATTTTCGTTCGAGCACTCCATTCTTGTTGAGGCAGAGAACTGACTTGAGCGTCGGAGGGTCTTGCCGGAGCAATCCCACCTCCGGTTTAGACTTCTTTTGCAGGTCCCGACGGCGACCGCGACCCCCACAACTCCAGCTTCTCCGACGCAGGCAGATTTTTGCACCAACAAGTCCCACATTAAAAAAATATATAATCTTCCTCCCTGCCTACATCTATAAATAAAGTCTAATGCCTCCATTCATAGTATCTCTCTCCACTCCATAATTCTTGTTGGGGGTCTGTGTGACAGGCAGACATACCTATCTTTAAATTTTTTTAGCCACCTTATTCCCACTTTCTTTCACCCTTCCAACATACGAGAAGGAGAGTCAGCCAGGAGAAGGTTGATCCCAAGCCAAGAGAAGGAGAGAAGTCTGATTTTGTAAGAGATTTTATTTTCTGTTTAAACTCCAAGCCTTGTTAATGGCTTAGGAGTTGAAAATTTTTGTACAGAATTTTTATTCAGAAATAAATTAGTTATTTTCTTTCTATTTAATTTTTATAATTTTAATTTTTGCAATAGAATAGTTTAAATTTCTATATCTTTTAATTCTATAATTTTTAATTTTCGCAAGTTCAACTCTCGCAAGTAGAATTAGTCTTTATTTTATTTTTAACTTCAAATCAACTATGTCTGGCTAAGTAATATCTTTGGGGTTTGCGATGAAGCTAGATTATGAATAGAAGTCTGCTCTATTCAATTTCTCTTTTCGAGCTTTTAAATTTTTAGAATCCTTCTCCCTTCATCTCTCTCGTTAAGAGACTTAATGGGCTATTGTTGGGTCAGAATCCCTTCATAGTCCGTGTTTGATTCGGTGTAAGAGGGGATGATTGATAGAAGGATCACAATTTTCTAAATCATTTCTTCTCTTTCCATGTTGAAATCTTGATGGGTTATAGTTGGGTCAGAATCCCTTCATAGCCTATACTTAGATAACACAAGAGAAGTGAAGAAAGGAAGGGTCTCTTAATTAGGGTGAGAACACAATGTTTGATGGATCATAGTTGAGTTAAATCTATTCATGATCCATGCTTGTTCATATTTTACACCTTGATCAAGGGACATTATCAGAGAAATCATAGGAAGATTCTCTAATTCATTGGTCTAATGGATTCAAGAGCCCTAAATCTTTTAGATAATTTACCTTTATAATTAATTAGTTTATTGCTCTGGTAGTTCATAATTCAACAAACAATTTCTTCCATTTTTCTCTAAAGCTCGCCTGAGCAAGCATTTAAATACAATTCAAAATTCAATTTCTCGTAGGATAGACTCGTACTCATCGAACATGCTACATTGCACACCGTGCACTTACGATAAATTTAAGACATATCATCTTACCGCTATTTTTTCTTTATCGCCCGTATCATACTTATGCTCTGCTTTTATTTCTTTAGTCACATGGACCTCAATTCTCCACTGCCCCCTTTACGGATACGGTATGTTGATATAGTGAATCATAAACATGACCATTCAGATTAGTACCAATTCAACATAACTTTATAAACTTAATTTTTTTTATTTTAAAAATCTTAAAACTACAACATATCGTAAAGTTCCCCTGGTGCCTGTTAATTCATATTTTATTCCAAGCATGCAACCAATATTTAGTATCTTGTGCTACTAGTTTGATATGACAGCAAAGATCAATGGAACTTTTGCATTTCTCGATGCTTCAAGCTCGGCACAGAGTTATCATCAAAGTAGAACTTTGTTAACTTCCAGGATATGAGAAGATCATCTGCTCACGGTTTGAAGTGAAAATGGTGGAGCATGGAAATTACTGCTTTTGTTCAACAAACCGAGCAAAGCCAAGGCTTGATGAGGAATGATAGTTTAATTGGATCTAGTAAAAGTACAAGGGAGAGCAAATCAAGTATACCAGAAAATGTTGCATTGCAAGTTTGAGCTTGTAATCTACCACGCACGCTAAAGATGCAGCAGGGCAAGGGCAGCATCATGGCTCACCCCCATAATCATGGCATTATGGCTTCTTTTTAGAAATGATAAGCAACTATCTCTATGAACTTCATGGAATATCATGCTCTTAATGATAGGCAAAAGGAATTGTACTCATATTTCCCAATTAATCATTGGAGAAATCTTTATGTGATGTGTGCTTGTTGCATCTGCACTTGAAAGTTCAGATGAAGTTATACAAGCTTTTTAAAATCCAAGATTAATCTAAACCATGTGAGGTATGGATCATGTGGACATTAAGATAGACGATTTTTAGATTAAATTGGCTCTCTTGTGTTATAATTGTACATGGATTGAGACTTGACCAGCAGTCATAAATCCCTGCTTAAAAACCAAAGGTTTTCAAAACGAGCCTTAGATAGCACATCCCATGCATTAGGACCTATATATATGTTAGGGGGTATTTGTTTGGAGAGAGTTAAAGTCTGAAATTGGAATAGGAATGTGTGACTTCCATTCCAACCGTTTAGTTGGAAGGAATTCTATTTCGATTTCGATTCCAAGATGAAATATGAATGATCCAGTTTATCAAAACCTAAATTCTTACTCTCTTCTAAATATTCAAATTTTTATTTTGATTTTGATTCTAGTCACGAATCAAATGCTTCGAAAGATTTAGCCATTCCGATTTTCATTCTGATTTCGATTCCAATTGCGAATAGATCTCTCTTCTTTTCT
Source organism: Elaeis guineensis (assembly GCF_000442705.2). Classification (NCBI taxonomy): domain Eukaryota; kingdom Viridiplantae; phylum Streptophyta; class Magnoliopsida; order Arecales; family Arecaceae; genus Elaeis; species Elaeis guineensis. The sequence continues at coordinate 31,597,132 of NC_026000.2, read as the reverse complement.
GTAAAAAAAAAAACTTTTAGAATGCAATATGTTAACAATAGGATATAAATGATAAAATTTTTCTCGATTCGTCATATTCAAAATCCTAAAATTTATAGCTATCTGAAAAGCATTGACGCATAATAAAGAAGCTTATGAAAATATGTAAGTATGTACCTAGATGCACGACTTATTTTTTAGTGAATAAATATTTATGGTACATGAAGTATGCATAAATAATTAATCAAATCTCTCAAATTTTGTGCTATAGTAAGATATTGAATTTGTAGTAAGATATATACAATGAGAGATCATTAAGCGAAAGATTTTTTAGCATATACAGATGTTACTCTGTTTCATGAAAACTATGTTATGTGGATGATATTCTATTTTAGTTAATCAATAAAGGTATCTAACATCCTCCAACCCAACCAATGGTTCTTTATGGTTATTGCCTACCCTATTGATTCCTTCTCTTTTATATATATATATATATATATATTTATATTTATATTCTTGACTTTAGATCTGATTAGGATTAGAAATTGGATGAGCTTGGTCAGACCACCTTGCTTAAGCTCAACCTGATTAAATTAACCCAAGCATTGGGTTTGGCCTAAGTTTCGGAGGCCAAGCTGGATTTGGAGCCCAAAGAGACTATTTTTTTATCAATTAATTAAAGAAAAAAAAGAAGAAAAAAAAATGAAAAATTCTAATCAAATATTGGGAGTAGTAGAAAGATTTATGTCCACATCATGGAAAAAAATATTGAGAGTGAAGAAAAGAATTTAATAATTGCATGCAAATGATCTTAGTAAGTGTAGCTTGTTATAGATGAATTGAAAGATTCTTACATCTAGTCCTCTTCACCAATATTTAAAAGAGCAGAAGAGGTGTGTGTGCAATTGAGGCATTAAATAGAATATATACAGTACTTTGTATTTTTAATTACTAAAAGATATAAAATTAAAATATACAAAATATTAAAAAATTACTAAAAATTAGAATAAAATAAATATAAATATAGATATTTCTATTTACCAATTAGTAAGTAGCAAAATTGAACAAGAATGACAACATCAATAATAAATTAGTAATTACAAACTACTTTTTAGGGGAAAATAATTTGAAACTACTTACCACTACTAGCTAGTTATTAAAATTAGTCAAGTGCAACAATACTAATATTAGCATTGGTATCCTACTACCCAAAAGCAAGCTATAGTTGAAAGCATGAAATCCAAAAATTTAAAAACAAATTAAAATAAAACTATAGAATTAGAATTAAGCATAAAGATCAGCCTGAATCCAGTCTGATTGCAAATGCATCCAATATGCGGTTGTGTTGACCACATATGTAGCCAATTGCACATAGAGACTGCATACCTACATGTGGTGCAGTTTATCCCCCGCATCCATATACGAGGCTGCATACTGTTCTTCACCTTTATGTTGCAGAAAGTTGGTGGCAACAATCCACTCTCCAATCTTCAACGAGATAACTGTAGTTGTAGCGGGGAGTAGCAAAGGTTAAAGTTGGCCATGGAATAAGGGTAACAAACTAAGAAAAGAAGTGGAGCCACTGGCACTAAGACTATATTTTGTTCATGAATAAATCCAAAAGTATATTTGAATAACTTTATTCAAATAGGTTCTTATTTCTCATTAGTTAGCTAAACCTATTTGGCCTCTCCTCTTTTCACCGAGTTAAAACTAACTTAGTAATAATAAAGTTATTTCAAATTTTTTTGAATTCTCAAATGTGACTCTTATTTTTGGGGCATTATTCAAGAGTCAAAAAAGATATCGATCTAGGTGAATGAACCTGAATAAAGCTAAAAAGCAAACACTTTTAGATTCATTTCTAATTATTATTCCGGAACCAAGCAATCTCAAAGAAAAAGAGATGGAGGTAGCTATATCCCAACCGAGAGGCAAACAAAAGCAAAGCCATTGATGCCAGGACTCGAGAAAAAGAAAAAGCTTGTTGGTATAGTAGAAAAAAATGCATGCTTGGTATTGCTTATTAAAAAAAGGCTCCATTTAACTATTAAAACAAAAAAGTGCTTTCTAGAAAAGCAGATATTGAGTAATATTATATAGCAAGTGCTTCCACAAGAAGACAAATTCAAAAAAGTGTTTCCATGTAGAAGCTAGAAAATGTGCCATTTAGCATCTCCTTTGTGGAAAGATTTCTGCTGTTTAATGAGTAAGTCCGGGCCATTCATTAAAAAATAATTGATGTCTGGGATGGTTGGGGTTTCATATTCTGAGCCTGTTAAGCCAAAGTTAATCCAACTTTACATCTTAATCTCAGGTTCGATCTGAAACCTATAAAATTGGATCTAAAGAAGAAACAAGCCTAGCTCTAACAACATTACATTGTCCTCATCAACACAATTAACGGTGATCCATATAGCATCTAATAGCTGAAGAATCAATATCGGAAGATCTATTAACCAAGTCTGAAGTAGATGCTAATTCAAGAAGATCTAATAACAACCAATCTATTGTTAAATCCATTTCAATGACAAATTACCTTCTGAATCAATCTAGGTCCACAATTAGATATAATTTTGTTCTAGAAGCTCACCTCATGGCAAGATAGCTTGTTCTAATGGCTTTAGGATTATTTTCTTGTCCTAGTTGAGCTTTGGGGATAGTCAATCAAGGAATTTGCTTTCTCTTGAGTACACACTCACTTGTGGTTGATCTTAATAATTCTCCTTATATGATGGATTATGTACAAGCTCTGATGGAATCCAAGTCACCCTAATGGATTCCAGACAGTGGTGATATGGTTGGTTGGTAAAGTCCTTAGTAGTGGCACTCTTTGAAGGAGGTGGTATTAGGGTGATGATGGAGCCCTCTCAGTAGTGAGGTAAAGAGTAATTAGTTACCCCTAGGTAATATCTTGTTTATTTAGATATCTTTTGCCTTTAGATTTTAAAAAATCATATTTGTTTTCTTAGTATAAGTTTAATTTCTTACTTAGGGTAGTTTAGTCTTCTGTTATTCGCACTAAAGCTCGTGCTAGGCTTCGCAACCTATGTCAGGAGGCTGATGTTATGGAGCTAAACAATATACATAAGAGGGTTCTTGCAAAATGGTGTTGGAGATAAAATATTATGGGCAACACTTTTATACTTATAATCATTTTGCGCCATGAGCAAAAAGAAAACATTATGTCTCTGATTTGGAATAATATCTTCCTTGTAGTGGATCCATTTTGGTATAGAGTTTTCTTTATTTTTAGGAGTTCTTTTGTTAGATTTTGAGAAGACAATTGGTTAGACCAATTATCCTCATTCTGTTTGTTTTCCTTGTCTCTATGAAGCGATGCTAAAGTTGAATATCACCAGTAGTTCATTATGGAGAAGGTGATTTGGTTAACGACACTTTTATATTTGTAATCATCTTGGACCATGAGCAAAAAGGAAACCTCTCTGATTTGGAAGAATATCTACCTTATACTGGATCCAATCTAATATGGACTTTCCTTTATTCTTAGAAGTTTCTTTATTAGATTTTGGAAAGACAATTGGCTAGACCTATTGTCCTTATACTATTTGTTTTCTTGCCTCCGTGAAGCTATTCAAAGCTAAATATCGGTGGAAGTTCACTATGGAGAAGGTGACTTGGTTTGTTGGATAATCAAACTTAAAATTTTGTTTATGGGAGCATGGAGATTGGATCGATCAAGAAAATCTTATTGCTACCTTAGTTGGAAGATGCATTTTTCTTATTTCTGTTCTATTTAATAACTATTCTCTTTTGAGCAAGGAGTCCTCTATCCCTTCTTTCCAACTCTTTGGGAAATGATGGCACTTGAAAATATTCTCAGTTTCGTGTGGCAAGCCATCAAGAACAAGCTTCACACTAGCAAGATCCTCATCAAGAAAAGGATGATAGGTCAATGCAAGCTTTTGTTTTGCAATAGAATACTAAAATGGTTAGCCATACCTTATCCAACCCCTCAACCCTTTTTTATAGAAAAGGACTATAGACAAGAGGTTGCAAAATAGGGGGCAGCCCTTCGCCAGATATTCCAACCCCTCAAAACCTAGGAAAGGTGCGATTTGATCCTTGGTCATTTGGTATAACTGAAAAGGACTTTACTAACTCGATAAGCTATTATCTATTCTTATCCCATTCATATTTCAAAGGCAATTGAAGCCTTTCTTCACTTCAAAGATCACTGATCTACTTCTTTTCTTTCTCTATGGATTGCTTGGAGAAGATGTAGAATTAAGCAAAGGTTGGGGACTCACTTGGAACCGACTTATTTTGGCCATCTACTTGGGCATGTAAAAAGTGAATAGCCTATGCATCTTCCTCAACAAAACTGATACCACTTATAAAATCTTTATTATGATGTGGGGTCTTTTTAAGGACCAATATACACTTGGTTTTGCCAAATTCAAGAGCCTCCATGTAGTTTGCGATTGTCAATCTTGACTTTGATCTTTCTCCCCTTTATTTTGATTGCCCCCTCATTTTTCTTATTCTCTTTCACACTCTTTATAATTTTGCATTTTTTTAAAAAATAAATTGGTAGTTTACCTTCCTTTTCAAAAACCTTATATTTTATTGTTGGGTTAGATCTTCCTGAAGGTTTCTTCATGAAGCTTTTTGTACTTCTATTTTATCCTATGAACAAATACAGGATGGAATGTACATCTTGTTTCTTTTTCCAATAAAATATAACATAGACAGAAGTCATGAAAAAGGATATGAAGAAGCTTAAAATAACATAGAGAGAATGTCTAAATAGACTGTTTAAGAAATGGGGATTCAAAAAGCCAACTCAAATGGCAGAGATAAAGGCTTAGTAGTTATTGTTATAGTTATGGTGCTGGAAAGCCTGAGTACATCTAAAATATGTTTTTGATATTTTCTGTTTGGTTCTGAATACTTAATGCCTATTATCTAACAGTTTAAGGTCCCAATGAACCTCTCTTATGTGGAGGAGGATGGTCTAATCTAGTTAGCTTTGTAAGGTCTAAAGATCCTTCTTGTGTTATCATCAATTATTTTCATTTAATCTAATATACAAAATCGAGAGAGTATCTCCTGCAACACGTATTATAAAATGCCAGTCAGTAAAACATGGATCAAACTTCTAGCTTGTTCATTTAAATCTGTTATGATGTACTAGATGATGAGCGGCCCACTAATATTAGCAATTCATTCAATGTGTTTGCCTTCCATAAACAAAACTTCACCACTGGACATCCACTCTCCTAGCAAGACATCCTTGTAATCAAAAAGCTTTATGTATACATCAATATAAAATTAACTATTCATTCTATAGTAATATGAAATTATCAATGTACATCAATTATTTATAGATGAATGTGCTACTTAGTTTTTATCTTGGGTTTCTCAAACTAATTTTAATTATCATATGAGATGCATTAGACCAAGCAGTGCATAATGATGATGACAATGATTATGATGATGAAGAAAGGTGGGGGAGGGGAGAGAGGGAGAGGGAGGGAGGGAGGGAGAGCAGAACTAGACATTCATTGTAACAAGGTCAAGCTCACGTACAAGAAGTATTTGCTCATAAAGATACAGAGATTTTGATTGACCCAAGTAACTATATATGAAAAGCACCTACCAAAAAATGTTTAGATAGTGCTAATGTGCAAAGCCATGATATCATAACACTTTTATCTCTTCAAAGGCTATAAAAAAAAAAAAGAAGACAGCAAAAACAAACTATACAATTACATCTTCTTTTCTTTTTTTTGATGTAAAGAGAGGAAAATCCACCCTGATTATATATTAAAATAATTGTATAGATTGTACAGGGATAGAGATGTTATTTTTGCTTATAGCCGAGTTGGCTTGGGCAAAAGATAGAACCCAAAAATACGTGGAACTCGGGTCTCAGAACCTATACAATTTGATAAGATTCTGACGGAATTATAAATCCCGCCTTTGCTTTCACATACACTTCTTGTGTTATCATAAAATTGGAATCCAACCCTTTGACTATGTTGTTCAACTACCTCCTAGATGCCCCATGACCACTCCCACTGCTTATTACACTCGTTGCCTTGTTGCTTCCTTGATGAGGTCCGAGACAGCCTCGCTACTCTTTCTATCATTCTGGGATGTCTACAGTTGTAGTGGGGAGACGAAATCTTCGATGATTCTAATTGATACTTTAGCTTCCTGTCTGAAAATTTTTTTGTTGCATTCATTCCATAAACACCACATCACCATGGAAGCTAAGCAATACCACGCTGTTCTTTGATCTATTCTTTGCGTTCACTACCTGCAGCATAACCATAGGTCTTCTATGTTGGATTTCTAGGTGATTAGCATACAGATTTTTTCATCTCATGAAACTATGTAGCAGAAAGGTAAAATTAAATAATTTAAATTTTATGCATGCTCGGATCTAATCCTACAATCACCTAGGGATCGTTTAACATGCCATGAAACAAAAATTTCAGATCAAAAAATTAAAATAGAGAAGGAAGAATGATTACCTTAATCGCTTTCCTTTGATCTTACTCAGATCGAATCTGGCGGATGCCTGAAATTTCTGTCGGAGCCACGCAAGTATTCGGTCTCTGCTGATATCCATACGGAGATAGTCTGATCGAAGCGCCAAGATCATCAGAGCGTTAGCACCTTGTAGGTCTTGCTCCTTGGCTTGAATCTGGACTTCTTCTTCTAGATCTCGAAGAACAAAGCTGCAACACAAACCTTTCGTGCTGATCTGACAGAATCTGAACAAGATGCCAAGAAGAGGAAGAAGAACTCTTCTTCTTCTCTTCTTCTCTCTCTCTAATCTTTTTCTCTCTCAGATCAGATCTGAGGAGAAGTGGGGTGTGGAGATCAAGAAGGGAGAAAAAGGGCGTTGAGAATATTTCTTGTGGCATGGTAGGAGTTAGTGCACACCCAAAAAATTCATCACACTCCACCTTCATGCATGCCCCCTTTTCTTTTATTTTGTCATACAAAATAAAGTCCCCCATGCCACAACCAGATAAGATTTGATTTCCTACCTTATTTGAATCAAATTCAAATAGGAAGCAAAATCCAAAAGGGGAAAGAGAGACCTAGAGAGGTGGGGCACCGACTATTGATGTCCCTCTCTATTCATGCACGCAAGCAATGCCCGCCCTCTCTCTTTTTTAAGTGAAAGAAGAGAGAGAAGCCCAGTAAAAGGTAGGTTGGCTTTCCAATTTCAAACTGGATTCAATTCGAATCTAATTTGAGCCTGATTTGAATCAAATTCGAAAAGACTGTCAAATCTGATCTAATCAGGATTGAAATCCAAGTCCAACTTACATAATTAAATCCAATTAATCTTAAATTAAGTCAAATCTCATTAAATTAAATATGATTTTAATTAATAAGGACTTGATCCATAATTTAATTAAGCCCAATTACATTGCAATACTTGCAATTAAGTCCTTTTACTAACAATTAGCGGTTACTAAATATATAACCCTTACATAATTAGTAGTTTCTTAATTCAAACAATTAATCCAATTGATAATTTGATTATGATCCAAACTATTGATCAGGTCATGCTCCTTTTATGTGACCCCTCAGGTTCTATTCTGTCTGGTAGTGAGACATATTATGATCTCCATCATAGTATCATCGAAACTTCTTTCGATGGATTGAAACTATTTCAACTCAACTCAATAAGGATCGTTGATCCGAAAACAATCCCAGTGAGTTTTTATAATCTACTAGTGATGCCTAGCAGTATGTAATGGCAACCCAATAGAACAAAAAAATCTGAACTCCTAGGTGTAGTTACATTTGATCAAGTTCTTTTATCGAGAGTCCCGATAGGATGCAGATCAAGAAAACTCATCAAATCCTAAGCATTCATCATATGCCAGACTTAATTAGCTTGAGTCCAATTATGAATCCCATAGAAATTTCTTCCTATTATCATGCTGTTATGGCCACAAACTTAAAGACTCAGCCTCTTAGGTCGCATAAGACTACTCCTCAACTACTAAGGCCGATGGATCTCCTATTAGTACACTTCTACTTCTACAGTGAACTTACTGCAGTCAACGAACACCGCAAGACCCCGAATGGCTAGGAATCATATTTATGTATTGTCAAACTACAATAATCCCATTGTGAACAGTCGAAATACTACAGATCAAAGAACTATTTACACAACTACAGCATCGAGATAGTCACTGACGAGTTAGTAGATATTCACATGACTTCTTATTCTTGATCACACTCAGTACTATTGTTCTCTAATAATTATCTATATTCTCACTCCAGTATCCTCACATTGTAGACTCAAGATCTGTCTATCCAAAAGAAAGTGATTTGTATACCAATTTTATTAGATTAATCACCATCTCCATGATGATCATCGACTGAAAACAGTTTAAGAATTAATCTATAATGACACATGTCTTAAATTCTCAACTCTTGAGAATATATATTATTGACCATGAACTTCTTGGATGATTCTAAGACATATTACTTTAGAATAGAAATAATTACTCATTTTATTAATTTTTAAGATCAAGTACAAAATATATCTAAGAATTAATACAATATGTCAGCCAATAATTGACTTTTTAGGTCATACATCGAACAATCTTCCACTTGATCTAAAGTCAATTACCCATAAACCTAAGTCCCATCTTCTCAAGTTGGACTTCGATCTTTAGCTGGCTAAATGGCTTAGTCAATAGATCCATCATGTTATCTATGGGATTTACTCTCTTCATCTTGACATCTTCCATGTCGAGGTCATCATGTATTATCTGAAGTCACTTTTTCATATGCTTGGTATTCTGGTGAGATCCAGGCTCCGTTAGCTAAGAGATATGGTACCAATTTTGTCGCTATGATGGCATCTCATGACATCAAATTGCAACAAAGTTACTTGAATAAAAAGATCTTATCTAGCACCTTTGGAAATAGTGACTAACTCAGCTTTCATAGGATTTGTAATGATTGGTTATTTGAAACTCTTCTAATCTATCAATTTTCACTTGCACATATCCTAATGTAGACTCTCTACCATCAATATCAGATGCAAAATTTGAGTCTGTGTATCTTCAAACCCTACAACTCAAATCTTCCTCCAAAAATCAAGATCAAATTCTTAGTGCTTCTCAAATACTTAAGGATATTCTTCACAGCTATCCAGTATCATACATCTGGATTTGACTGATATCTGCTCGTAATACTCATAGTAAGATTATATCAAATCGAGTACATAGCATGGCATGCTTCTGATAGCTGAGGCATTAAAGATATAGCTCATAAGCTAAATCTTCTCAGATGTGTTTCGACACATCTTCTTGAAGAGATACATGCCTTGCCTCAGGGATAAAACTTTTTTATTTGGAGTTTTCATGCCAAACCTCTTCAGCACCTCTTTTATGTACTTTTTCTGTAAAAGATCTAGCATCCTTTTAGATCTGTCTCTACAGACCTTTATCTCAAAGATATAGCATGTTTCTTAAGATTTTTCATAAAGAATTCATTAAATAACTATATTTTAACCAAAGTCAGCATGAAAATATCTTTCTAAATTAGAAGAATCTCATTCTCCCACTGATCCTTTTATAAACACATTTCTTAGACACTCATTCCTGATGTAATCAAACAGTTTGATCACATCGAATATTCCAACTCCAAGATGCTTGTTTCAGTCTATTATAGTTTATTTATCTTATGATCTCCATCACTAAAAGTGAAACCCAAAAGGCTGTCCCATATAAATATCTTTCTCAAGATATCCATTTAGGGAGACAGTTTTCATATCCATTATTAAATTCATAATCATGGTATACTGCAAAATCAAGTAGTGTCCGAATGGATTTTAGCATGGCTGCAGGTAAAAAATCTCCATCAATGCTTTCACGTTGACTATAATTTTTTCACCATAAGCCTCACTTATAGGTCTCTACCTATCCATCTGAATCTATCTTTCTTTTATAGATCCTTAAGCATCTAATAGATACTATACCTTTTGGTGGATCTACTAACATTAAACTTGGTTAGAATGCATCAAGTCAACCTTTGACTTTGTTGCTTCCATCTATTTCTCAGAATCAATGTCTAACATCGTCTCATTGTAGATTTTGGGATCATCTTCATATTCCCTACTTTCTATGAGGAATATTTTTTTATCAGAATACCTTAAGTATCTTTCAAAAGGATGAAAAATCCCACTCAATCTATGAGGTGAAAGAGGTCCTACAGTAATTGGCTCAAATTGAATGGGTTCAACCAGATCTTCAGCTCGTTGCTCTTCAGAGACTTTCTCTTGAAATTTTCTCCCACTACTACCATCTTGGATAAACTATTTTTTAAGAATATGATATGACATATCATAATCTTCAGAAACTTTCTCTTTAGGATGCCTCATAAAGCGAGCCTTTATAGACTTAGCCTCTAACTTACTGTCTGTTGTCTTTCGACATGGACTGACAATCCCAAATCGTGAGATGATCAAGATTTGATTTTTTACCATGCCATATCTCATATGGTGTGGTTGAAATAGATTTAGAAAGAACTCCATTCAATAGATTATAGTATGTCTCTAAAGAAATAAGCGTTAGTGAGTGGTTGAACCTCATCATGGACTAGACCATATCTAATAGGATCCAATTCCTTCTGTACCCATATCCAAAGAGTATCTGGAGGACTCTAATGTGAGACTATGCCATTTGTATGAGATAATTCTAAAATTTTTACTAAGATATTCACCTCCTCGATCCAATCGAAAAACCTTAAGGGATTTTTGAATTTATTTTCTATTTTATGTCTGAATTCCTTAAACTTTTCAAAGACTTCAGATTTGTATCCCATACCATGAATAATCATCAATAAAAATAATAGAGTAAAAATTACCACCCCTGACCTGTACACCAAATGAGCCACACACATCAGTGTGTTTCAGAGCAAGTATATTAGTGGTCCTCTCTTCATGTCTCACAAAAGATAGCTTGGTCATTTTTTTTTGAAGGCAGGATCCACAAATTGGGTATGACTCAAAATTCACTGAGCCTAGAAGATGATCTATTTTTCAGTTTGTATATCCTATCTTCTTCAAAATGACTTAATTTGAGGTACCACCTATATTTATGGTTTATCTCATCCGTAGATCTCTCAGATCCTATAGTACTCATTATTTGTTCGAATATATCAACATGCAAACAAACAGATCTAACATAATTTCACAAGGTGTGTCATCCTTTTTCTTTAGGCTATCCAGGTAGAAGGATAATTTCTCTCCGAGTGGCTGTTAGTGCTGTAGTGAAAATACTTTCTTTTGCCTGACGCCTTCTTCTTGAGAAAATCCTTCTTTGTCTCATTCTCACATAGACCTCTTGTTCTAATAGACTCTCTCTTGAAATCAAATGCCATTCTACAGTAAGAATATAGCCCCTTGAACTTTTTAAGGTCTCCTAAGTAATTACCAACATGTTCAGTAATTTCTGTAATGTGCTATCAATCTTATTCATATGGTAATTTATAATAAACTGACCAAAATGAACTACTAAGGGACTACTGCATCAAATGCACTTGCAGCTCCTTACGCATGGTTATCTCGAGCTTCTCAAGCTTTTTCAGATCCTTAATCATTAACAATCAATGATCATAGATAGACTGTCCAAGCGCAATCTGGTTCTGCTCACCATACAATTCTTGTAAGTGAGTTATCATAGTCCTGAAGTCTTGATGTCCTCATGCTAGGCCTTGAGGCCAAGATATAGCACCTAACCTAATTGCCATCATCCATCTATTTATTAAGCACTGAATGTTTCAATGGTTGGATGATTTGGTAACATAAGAGAATCCTAATCTAGAATATATCCTAACCCATTCTGAGTTCAGAACTATTCTGAAGTTTTTAAGCCAATCATTTGTAGTTTATCCTAGTCAATCGATTGAACCCTACAATTCGAGCTAAGGGGTTTGAAGCTGACTTATGAACTAAAGAAAGAAGATGATTGTAATTAGATGTTTGTACTTAATCAATTTTAAGAAATAAATAAAAGCTTTTACTATTTTTTGGATCTCTCACACTCTCTCGTGGAGATATAGAAACCCTTATGCGACTAGAATTTCTAGTGGGTACTATGGTCCCACTGATATAGCGCACCTCACCATACCCAATTATTGGGCCACGCTATACCGGCGAGTGGACAACTATTATCTAATGCTTCTCAAGTATGTTGTGGTGATTGGTCTCTAGGTCATGATGTCTCAACGTATCCATTTATTAGCTCAATCCTTAGTTAAGTCCAACCCACTGTTCAATGTATAAGCAAAGCTATCATTGGGTTCCTCATCGTGTTCTATTATTGGGTCCAACTCCATCTTTACCTAGCAACATCTCATGCTAATAGGATGGTTGCATCTTTCCGGTGCAATTGAACCACTGTAACCAGTCGAGAATAATCAACACCAGTAGGACGTCCACACTCCTACAATAGTGAAAGACCGCTAGACTTAATATATGCGAAAAAATTTGATTTAGGTCTCTTCTATATAGTCACATACATCTCATGTAAATGGCTAGTCTAATTCTGGTCAGCATATCTCATGTTTGACTAACCTAATTTAAGTCAACATATCTCATGTATGATTAATCTGGTTTAGGTCAGTACATCTCATGTCTAATTAGCCTGATTTAATTCAGCATATCTTATGTCTAATTAATCTAGTTTAGATCAGCACATCTCATATCTGATTAACTGATTTAGTTCAGCACAACTCATGTCTGATTAATCAGGTTCAGATTAGTACAATCTTATGTCTGATGATCCTAGTCAGCATGGGTGAACAAGAATGACTAAGCAACCTTATTCAAAACTTAATCGATCAAGTTGGCCAGATAAGTGAGATCGATGGGAGGGTAGCCAATGCTTGTCTTAGATACCATCGAAATGGCTAAGTAAGCATGCTTTTAATTAAAAACCACCGATCGAGACTTACCTTAAGCACCAATTGGTCAATTAGAATTGAATGGTTTAGCCTAGCTACTCGAGTTCGATCCATTAAGCCAAATTTAGATCTTGAGTTAATCAACTCATATCAAATATGAATCGATGCGATCAACTATAATTAAACTTGATGTTGATTAGGTTCGATCAACTGCTCAAAATCGATATGGGTTCTAATCAGATCTAATCAAAAATCCTAATTGTAGTCCAATCACTAGATCTAATTGTTCAACCCATACCTTCATGCACCATCTAAAATTTAAATTCTAAAAATAATTTTTAGATTAGGTTTAAGTATATGAATTAATGGCTTATGATCTCGAAATATTTTCAGATCTAAACCTAAAGTTATATATCTCATATATGCTATTTTAGATCTAAAATTTACGAAATATATATCACATATATAATTTTCAGATCTAAAATTAATCATGGCACATATCACATATATACATAATCAGATCTAAAATAATGATTAAAATATTTTAAAAATATTTTTTAAAAATTCATTCGTATTGCACTAGGACAACCTTTTCAGTATAGAGGTTTAACCCTATATCAGGACAACCTTGTTTTAGTACGATGCAAATCTTAATCATTTTAATTTCAGATCTAATATCAGATAATTAAGATATATCCCATACATCTAATTTTAGATCTAAAATTATTGATTTATATATTTTAAAAATTATTTTTAAAATCGATCAATCTTGTGCTAGGACAATTTTTTCAGTATAGGGGGCTAACCCTATATCAGGACAATCTTATATTAGTACAAAATTAATTTTAATCAATCATAACTATCAGATCTAAAATAGAAATTAAATCTAAATCTATTTCATGCATGTTAAAAATCCATAGCTCTGATGTCATTGTTGGATTTCTAGGTGATTAGCATGCAGATTTTTTCATCTCATGAAACTATGCAGCAGAAAGATAAAATTAAATAATTTTAATTTTATTCATATTCAAATCTAATCCTACAATCACCTAGGGATTATTTAACATGTCATGAAATAAAAATTTTAGATCTAAAAATTAAAATAGAGAAGGAAGAATGATTACCTTAATCGCTTTTCTTTGATCTTACTCAAATCGAATCCGATGGATGCTCGGAGTTTCTATTAGAGCCGTGTAAGCATCCGACCTCTGTTGGTATCCATATGAAGATGGTTTGATCAAAGCACTGAGGCCATCAGAGTGCTAGCACCCTGTAGGCCTCACTCCTTGGCTTGAATCTAGACTTCTTCTTCTAGATCTCGAAAAACAGAGCTGCAGAAGAACCTTTCATGCTAATCTGACAAGATCTGAACAGGATGCCAAGAAGAGAAAGAAGAATTCTTCTTCTTCTCTTCCTCTCTCTCTCTCTAATCTTTTCTCTCTTAGATCAGATCTGAGGAGAAGTAGGGCATGGAGATCAAGAAGGGAGAAAAGGGGTGTTGAAAATATTTCTTGCGGCATGGAAGGAGTTAGTGCACACCTGAAAAATTCCTCACACTCCACCTTCACGCGTGCCCCCTTTTTAATTATTTTGTCACACAAAATAATGTCTCCCATGCCACAATCAGAAAAGATCAGATTTACTACCTTATTTGAACCAAATTCAAATAGGAAGTAGAGTCCAAAGGGGGAAAGAGAGACCCAAAGAGGTGGGGCGCCAACTATTGGCACCCCTGTCTATTCACGCACGCAAGCAACACGTGCCCTCTCTCTTTTCTATGTGAAAGAAGAGAGAGAAGTCTAGTAAAAGGTGGGTTGGCTTTCTAATTTGGTTGGATTTTAAATTAGATTCAATTCGAATCCAATTCGAGCCCAACTTGAATCAAATTCAAAACGGCTGTTAAATCTGATCTAATCAGAATTGAAATCTAAGTTTAATTTGGATAATTAAACTCAATTAGTCTTAAATTTAATTTAATTTAATTTAATTTAATTTAATTTAAATTAATTAAGACTTGATCCATAATTTAATTAAGCCCAATTATTGCAACACTTACAATTAAGTCTATTTGCTAATAATTAGCAGTTACTAAATATATAACCCTTACATAATTAGCAGTTTCTTAATTCAAACCATCAATCCAATTGATAATTTGATTATGATATAAGCTATTGATCAGATCATGCTCCTTTTGTATGTGACCCCTTAGGTTCTATTTTATCTGATGGTGAGACATACCGTGATTTCTATAACAGTATCATCGAAACTCCTTTCAATGGGTTGGAACTATTCCAACTCAACTCAACAAGGATCGTTGGTCCAAAAATAATCCTAGTGAGTTTTCACAATCTACTAGTGATGCCTAGCAGTATGTAATGGCAATCCAACAGAACAAAAAAATCTAAACCCCTAGGTATAATTATCGTATGATCAAGTTCTTCTATCGAGAGTTTCGACAGGATGTACGTCATGAAAACTCATCAAACCCTAAGCATCCATCATATGCCAGACTTAATTAGCTTGAGTCCAATCATAAATTCTATGAAATTTTTTTTTCATTATCATACTGCTGTGGCTACAGACTTAAGGACTCAGTCTCTTAAGTCGCATAGGACTACTCCTCAACTACTAAGGTTGATAGATCTCCTATAAAGGCACTCCTACTCTTATAGCAAACCTACTATAGCTAACGAATATCGTAAGGCCTCGAATGGCTAGAGACTATGTTTATGTCCACAGTAATCTCATTGTGAGCAGTCGAGATACTGCAGGTCAAAGAACTACTCACACAACTATAGCATCGAGATAGTCACTAATGAGTGAGTAGACATCCATGTGACTTTTTATTCTTGATCATGCTCAGTGCCGTTGTTCTCTATCAACCACTTGTACTCTCACTCTAGTATCTCCATATTGTAGACTTAATATCCATCTATCCAAAGAGATACGATCTGTACACCAATCTTATCAGATCAATCACCGTCTCTGTGATGATCATCGACTGAGAGTAGTTTAGAAATTAATCTATAATGACACGTATCTTAAATTTTTAATTCTTGAGAATATATGTCATTGACCATTAACTCTTTGGACGATTCTAGAGCATATTACTCTCGAATAAAAATAATTATCTATTTTATTAATTTTTAAAATTAAGTACAAAAATATATCTTAAAATTAATATAATATGTCAGTAAATAATTAACTTTTCAGATCATACATTTAACAATCTCTCACTAGATCTAAAACCAATTATCTGTAAATCTAGGTCCCATCTTCTCAAGATGGACTTCAGTCTTAAGCTGGCTAAATGGCTTCGTTAGTGGGTCCACCACGTTATCCATGGGGTTTACTCTCTTCACCTTGATATCTTCCATATCGAGATCATCGTGTATTATCTAAAGTCATTTTTCCATGTGCTTAGTATTCTGGTGAGACTTAGGCTCTGTTAGCTAAAAACTATGGTGCCGATATTGTCATTATGATGGCATCTCATGACATCAAATTGCGACAAAATTTCTTAGACTAGAAGATCTTACCTAGCACCTTTGAAAATAGTGGCTAACTCAGCTTTCATAGGACCTATAATGATGGGTTATTTGAAACTCTTCCAATCTACCAATTCTCACATTGTACATATCCCCATATAGACTCTCTACCATCAATATCAGATGCAAAATCTGAGTCTGTATATCCTCAATCCCCGTAATTCAAACCCTCCTCCAAAAATCAAGATCAAATCTTTAGTACTTCTTAAGTACTTAAGGATGTTCTTTATAGCTATCCAGTATTGTATATCTGGATTCAACTGATATCTACTCGTGATACTCATAGCAAGATTATATCAAGTCGAGTACATAGTATGGCATGCTTCCTATAGTCGAAGTATAAGGGATACAGCTCATGAGCTAAATCTCCTCAGATGTGTTTCGGCATATCTTTTTGGAAAGATACATGCCTTGCCTAAGGGGTAAAAATTTTCTATTTAGAGTTTTCATGCTGAACTTCTTCAGCACCTCCTTGATGTACTTTTTTTATGAAAGGTCTAGTATCCTTTCAGATCTATCTCTATAGACCTTTATCTCAAAGATATAGGATGCTTTCCAAGATTTTTCATGAAGAATTCATTAGATAATCATATTTTAACTGAAGTCGGCATAAGAATATTTTTTTCAATCAGGAGAATCTCATTCTCCCACTGACTCTCTTATAAATACATTCTTAGACACTCATTCTTAATGTAATCAAATAATTTGATCATATCAAATATTCTAACTCTGAGATGCTTGTTTCAGTCTATTATAGCTTGCTTATCTTGTGATCTCTATCACTGAAAGTGAAACCCAAAAGATTGCCCCATATAGACACCACATCACCATGGAAGCTCAGTAATACCATGCTGTTCTTCGATCTACTCTTTGTATTCACTGCCTACTGCATAACCATAGGTCTTCTATTAGAATTTTGCACCTCGCATTTGATCCACAGGAGAAAACCAAAGACAGAGGAGACCAGAATGCAGCACATGATGTAGAGGCCCGGAGACTTGTGTGCGCAAGCTCATGGGATGTGTAGCCCAAGCGCGTGCTGGCCTAGCATGGGGGTGGCCCAATGTGGGTGCATGGGCACACACATGAGCACAATTTTAAATTCTCCATGCGGTCCATAGTGGACCATAGAAACTTGGCATGGTCCACACATCCATCGTGGATCGATCTGGTCCCTGTGTGAAAAATTGCAGTGCATGGCCCCTGTTTGCATGACGGCCAAAAATACACTGATGCATGATTTTGCACGATCCAAGGGTCAAGGAGGGTTACGAGAGAGATCCAATGATTGGAAAGGATAGTTGAGTCCTTTTGAAGCCCTATTTTGATCTAGATTGGGTTTTAGGTTTATAAAATGGGGCCGGATGGCTCATGAAGCAAGAGGCGAGAGTATCTTGTGGAACAGAGAGAGTCGACCATGAGAGTTTGAGGGGATTTTCCTTGGGTGTTTTGAGAGCTTTAGTAAAGGGGCGAGCTTTTTATTGAAAGAGTGAGGTTTATGAGAGTTGAGTGTGTAATCTTCTCTTATAATTATTTTTCTTTATAGTGAAGCCTTTGCATGCCCCATGCAGATAAGTCTTGGATTGATCCACATATTTGATTGTGTCTTCTTTTTATTTATTCTTTCTTTCTGCCACAACAATTGGTACCAAAGCTTCAATAATTGATATCAGAGCCAGGTGGTATCAGAGCACGTGGTTATCTAGGTTGTAGTAGTATTGATTAAGATTGAAGAAGATGCAAAAGTCAGGCTCAATCAAGATGAAGATCAACTGATATGATGGGTAAAGCAATTTCTCCCTATGGCAACCTAGGGTGAAAAATATGCTCATCTAACAGGGGTTGATTAATGCTTTCTTGTGCGAGAAAAAGCCGACTATCATGAAGGTGAAAGATTGGAGACGGCTCTAGATGCAGGCAGTGAGTACGATCTACTTATACTTGACGGATGATATAGTGATCCATGTGCTTGACGAGACTTCTCCGACGGTGATGTAGATGAAGCTTGAGGAGATGTACATGATGAAGTCACTCACCAATGCTCTCTTCCTCTAAAAGTAGTTCTACCAGCTTCGGATGAACGAAGGACAGAGCATGTAGGAGTATCTCAGCAACTTCTAAAAGATCCTCATCGATCTCCTCAATGTTGGTGAGAAGATTGAGGAAAAGACTAGGACATTGTTTTTGCTTGCCTCGCTTTCTCCTTCTTTTGAGTCCTTGATGACTATTTTTTTAGTAGTAAAGAGCACCATCAAGATGGATGAGGTTACTATGACACTACTCTCAAGTTTAGATGGCAACTCGATTTTAGCGATGACTGGAGGTGATGGTGGCAGAAGACGAAGCGACAAAGGATCGCAAGGTAGGTGGTCCACATCCAAGATGAGGGACTCGAGTAAGATCAGATATTACAGATGTGATGAGCTAGGACATCGAGTTAGAGATTGTTCACAATTCAGAGATTAGATGAAGGATACTGTAGCGATGGTGGTCCAAGGTAGCGATATAGAAGAAAGTAATAGTGTTGTTCTAGTAACTAATGAGGTATCTACTTCTTCCCCTCAGTGGTTCTAGATTCTATATATATATATCATATGGATTACAGAGAGAAGCTGTTTGACTCTCTAAAAAGTAGTGAGAACACTGTTCACTTATCAGATGGATCGAACTGTGAGATCAAGGGCAGAGAGACCGTCAGCTTACAAAGCTATGATGGAGCAGTGAGGAAGTTGGGTGAGGTCAGATATATATCCAGCTTCAGTAATAATCTAATTTTACTGAGCAGACTAGATTTAAGTGGCTATAGATGGAGAGCTAATGATGAAATCCTGAAGGTCATGTACGGTAGTAGGATTGTGATGAAGAAAAGAAAGTATGGAGGACATTATCTTTTGGCAGGGAGCTCAGCGTGAGGTGGAGCTTCCGGAGCCAATGGGAGCCTAGTGTGAGGTGGAGCTCCAAGAGCAGATGGATTGGATACGAGATGGGAGACTCGTGAAGATGATAGGTGATGTCATAGAGTGAAGTTTTTATTATCGCAGAAAGCTATCCCGAGTAGGTCTTTGGTCAGACGAGTCACAGCACATGATGGAGATGGGATCGAGTGGTTTGGCTCAACTCCCATATTTGTCCATCCATAAGTAGTTAGATGTTTGCCCCAAGACATGGGGGTGAGATCATCCAAAAACTCACAGAGTTAGATGGAGGTCAAAAGTCAAGTCAAGATGAAGATTATTAGGATTTGACATCTCAAATTTGATCCACAAGAGAAAAATCCAAGATGGAGGAGCTCAGAGTGCAGCGCACGATGTGAAGGCTCGGAGACTCAATGTGCACAGGCCTGCATAGGGTGCAGCCCGTAGGCATATACAGGCTCGTGGGATGCGCAGCCTAGGCGCGCACTGGCCCAGCATGGGTGCATGGGCGGGCACGGCCTAGTGCAGGCACGTGGGCACATGCGCATGCCCAATTTTGAATTGTCCATGCAGTCCATGGTGGACCGCAAGAACTTGGCATGGTCCACATGTCCGTCATGGACTGATATGGTCCATGCATGAAAAATATCAATGCATGGTCCTTGTTTGCGCGATCTGACAGCCAAAAATGTGCTAATGTGTGATTTTGCATGATCCAAGGGTCAGGAAAGGTTGCGGGAGATCCAATGGCTGGAAGGATAGTTGAGTCCTTTTGAAACCCTATTTTGACCCAGACTAGATTTTGAGTCTATAAAAAGGAGCCTGATGGCTCGTGAAGCGAGAGGCGAGAGCGCCCTGTGGAACAAAGAGAGACGGCCGTGAGAGTCTGAGGGAATTTTCCTTGGGTGTTTTGAGAGCTTTTGTAAAATGATGAGTTTCTTGTTGAAAGAGTAAAATTTATGAGAGTTAAGTGTGTGATTTCTTTTTGTAATTATTTTCTTTCATAGTAAAATTTTTGTATGTCCCATGGAGGTAAGCCTTGGACTGATCCACATATTTGATTGTACCTTTTTTTATTTATTCTTTTTTCCTGCTGCAACAATTGGTACTAGAGCTTCAACATCTTCGATGGTGCCAATTACTAGCAGGAGTGCCAATGCATCAGTGAAGTGTTTTCACACCATCCTAGAGAAAATGCATTTGATGAAGATATATACCATAGTTACTTTCAAACACTCGCACATTATGCACTCTGATGTTGCTTGCCATTTTTTTTGATCAGATTGTCAGCTGTTAGGATCTTGTTTTGATAAACTAATTAGTTAAAGATCTTAAGGTTTTTTGGCAGCAGCAGTCTCTAGTTAATCTTGGCAAACTAAGAGTTGATACCTTCGTTAAAG
The DNA here is from genome assembly GCF_000442705.2 of Elaeis guineensis. Lineage (NCBI taxonomy): Eukaryota > Viridiplantae > Streptophyta > Magnoliopsida > Arecales > Arecaceae > Elaeis > Elaeis guineensis. The sequence goes on along the minus strand of NC_026000.2, from coordinate 31,576,375 downwards.
AAAAAGAGGTAAGCATTTTTCGTCATGAAAGTCTTGTCTTTGGACCGGTTCCAATCCACTTCATCTTCTTCTCTATTTAGTTGAATTTTCCTGATGAATTGAAAATTGTTTCTTGACCGTCCTAAGACTCTGTCTGGGTGCTCAAGCACTTCTTCCATCGATGTGGCTGGTTTATCAGTCAGAACGAATTCAAAGATAAAGATGAGCTTAACAGGCTGTGCACATGCCAGAGATCATGCTAGAATGCAACTTGCTCTCTATTGCCTAGCCTGAACCTCACACTCTGAAATAACCGCTTTCGATTTTTCAAAACATCTCGCCAGGGCACGAAGGCTTGAATGGCTATGGAAGTAGAAGAAATGCTAGGGAGCTTTGATTTGTAATATAAATTGTGTATGATTTTCCTCTACAACCTCCACTTATTTGTGAAATACCTCCACTATTTTAACATCAGGAACTAATTGAACATTCTAAGGTTTATAACCCCAAGGTCTCCCTATTTTCTTGGTCTGCAGAATTTATCCTAACTTACTAAGCTATGTCTACTTGTATAGTTGTTGTGACCTCCCATAGAAAGCATCTTCTTGTTAAATCTATTTTTTGATAACTTGTACTGGTATGATCTTTGATGACATCCACTAGATTGGCACAGCCCCGAGCATCAAATTGGTTAGGATTAGATGGCACCCAATATATGCTCAGGATTTTACATTTCCAAGAGCATAATTTTTTTTTTTTTTTTTGATCTTTTCAATTAGAAAGTTTCAATCTGATACTTGTGTCCTTTTGTAATGCAATGGGAGGCTTAGGTACCTAATTAGGAAGGTTGTTTGCTTGCATCCCATTAGCCTTGTGAACCATGCCTCTTCTTCCTTACTAAGCCCAATACTAGCCATTGATGTCTTCTCTAGTTGATTTGCAACCCTATTATCATCTTAAACAATAGAACAAAAGTTTGAACTTCCTCACATATTCCTAATTTGCCTTGCAGAAGACTAATGTGTCACCAGCATACTGTAAATATGAAATCTTTCTCGCTGTATCCTCTTCTCCAATGCCTTAAATGATGTTGTTTGATATTGCTTTCTCCAATAGCCTGGGCAAAATATCAACTGCTAAAATAAAAAGAAGGGGTGACAATGGGTCCCCTTGCTTTAGCCCTTTGTGCATTACGAACCAGCTTGTCATCCCTTCATTTGCATTAATTGCCATTTTACTATTTTGCAGAGTTTGTTTAATCCATCTGGACCATCTTGGCTCAAATCCTCTAGCTCTGAACATTGAAAAAATGAATTCTCAATTAATGTTATCAAATATTTTCTCATGATCCAGCTTGTAAATGAGGCCCTATCTTTGGTTTTGTTGTAGTTGTACACAATTTCTGAAGCACATAAGAAGTTGTTATTGATTTGCCTTTTCTTTATAAAAGTTGATTGTGATTGGGATATCATACTATCTAAACGTGTTGAAAGTTTTTCGCTAAGAATTTTTATGAAAATCTTCATGATTTCAATTGCTAAATAAATTAGCCTGCAATCTTTTATCGATCTATGATCTTACTTTTTGGGCATCAAGCAGATGTATGCATAATTGATTCTTGATAGGTCAGTTGTACCCCGTAAACCTCCTTGAAAAATCGGTATATATCTTGTTTGATCAAATCCCAATATATCTGATAAAAAGACATCGAAAAACTATCTGGGCCAGGGGCTTTATCCTTAGTTAAACTGATATATCCTCTTTGCTTTCCTCCTCTGAGAATGGTCTATCCAACTAGTTTAGATCAATTATTTCATGCGGATATAGATTGTTCCAGTCAATTTCTAATTTGATTGGTTCACATTTCCTGAATAGAGCTGAATAGTATCTTAGTAGCAGATCTTTTATACGATCTTGCGATTGAGCCACCTCTCCATTTCATTCTAGGACATTGATGGAGTTTTTTCTTCTCCTGGCACTTGCATAATGGTGAAAAGTATTTAGTATTTTTATCCCCACATTGCAACCATTGTACTTTCAATTGTTGTCTCCACAACAATTCTTCCTATTGTAGAAGCTTATCTAAAGATTCTTTCAGCTGCATTTATTCCTCATTTTCTCCTCTCTTCCTGCATGTCCAGCCAATCAATCCTGTTCTTTACCATGTCCTTTCTTTTGATTATGTTTCCATTTGAGTCTCTATTCTATATTTTGAGTTTTGCTTGCAAAAACCAAAGCTTACTCATGATATTTGCCATTGCGTCAGATGTTGCGGGTGCTGCCTCCCACCACTAATGTATCAATTCATTGAAACCAAGTACCACTAGCTAGAAGGTTTCAAACCTGAAAGGCTTCTTGTGTGTGTGCCACTACTTCCACTCCAGCCATAATGGGTAGTGGTCTGAGGTCATCTTGGTCAGGTGTTTAAGAGTTGCATCGTGACATTCATTTAGCCACTCGATTGAGACTAGGCACTAGTTTAACTTTGCCATAGTTGGCTTTTCCCTATAGTTGAACCATGTGTAAAGTCTTTGTTGCAACTTAATCTCAATGAGCTGATGATCATCGATGAATTTGTTAAATAACCTAGATGCCTTCTTACACTTTTCTTTTTTGGATCTTTTCTTTTGGAATCTTGTAATGTTAAAGTCACCTATTAGCATCCTTGTCCTATCCACTTGGATCTTATTTGTTCTAGTTCATGGAGGAAGTCCATCTGGCTCTTAATGTCTTGTGGCTCATAGACATTCGTTAGCAGCCATTTCTCTGCATTTACCTCATTGAGCAAACTAATTTCAGTGCTAACAGAGAAATTTTTCTCATGGAACATTGTGCCATTTACTTCTGAGGACTTCCACATCATAACAATCCTGCCTGTCGAACCCACTACATTAGTGTACCCCCATGAATTGAAGTCTAACCCCCCCAGTGAACATATTATTCTAGGGCTCAATTGGTTTAGCTTTGTTTCTTGCACACAAAAGATGCACCCCGTGGGCGACCGCACCAGCTCTCTCACCATCCCTGTCTTCCCTGGCCTTCCCAAATCTCTTACATTTCATGAAAGAATTCCCATTAAGATGGTGTTTTTTCTTTTGTGACATTAATCCAGAGCTTCTCTGGCCCTTCCCTTTGTGGTAGTCATGATGTTGTGGTGGCGCTTGGGAGCCAAGTCCCCAGATAACATGAATACACACAATCAATATATGAAATGTGCTCAATCCTTTTCCCATTAACATACTTCTTAACATTATAAAACTCCACAAGGAGGAGGGGGGTCAAAGGCAAGATCATACATTTCATGTTTGGATGGTCGTTTGAACTAAAAATTGCTTCCCACCTCTCGATGTAGTACCGACTGGCTCGATAAGGTATCGCAAAGCCTAAAATACGGCCTCCATTGTCCAACAGAACAAGGACAAATCTTTCAAGATAGCATGAACCTTGTACTTTAATTTATGATGAACACCCCCACTGAACTGATTCTAACGATTTATAATTGCTGTAAATCGATCCCCTCTAATGTGTCCCTCTGCCATCAAAGCAAAAACCATCTCCTTATCGGGGCAGGAGATGAAGAACCTTCTTGGAACCACCTGCCTGGTAAACCATGAGCCCGACCTCCTTACTTTCTGTGCCAATAAGGTAACTACATCATCTATCTTAACTTGGCCTCCATATTGTATGCACCAGGTGCAATTGGACGACATCAAATGTCATGGATGACACGCCATGCTACCCCTTGTATTTCACTAATTCCTGATTGCACATTATCCACCTGGTGCATGCAATAATTTCTCCTTGACCTATCTTCCGAAGGTCCCTACTTTAGCTGCTCTATCCAAGTAAACTGAAATGCCAGTCATCTCCTCGTTCACCAGCAAGAACACCTTTTGTGAAATGGGTCTCTCCTATTCTTGTGGTTTTGGTGTAAAGTCCTACTCCTCCAACTCTCCTGCACCACTTCTTGTCCAAGAGGAGGTGGTGACCACCTCCAATGCTAGAGCTTGCGAGCTTCTCCACTTGGGTCATTAGAGAATAGTTGTGAGAATTGGGGGTTTTTAATGGAAGAAAGTGGAGAGAGGGGAGGAAGGTGGGGGGGAGGCAGCTGGAGTCTGGATGGGAAATGGTTTATAATATTAGAAAGGAATTGGCTGTAGCCTGTAGTTCCCCCTCTTCTCGTATTCTTTATTGTGAAGTGACTTGGAATCTGGACCATCCAATTGGTGTAATTCAATCTTTAAAGTTCCTGTTCATTGATTTTTACACGTGTTATATACTATTTTTTTTTGGTACAAGGCACTAGATATATTTGAGGAGGAGAATTTGATGGTGTTAGGTGATAATACCCCAGCCACTACAAAATAATAGAAGTCAGTGCCTTTGGCTTCGTCCAAAGTAATGTGCCCTAGGTACAATTTGAATTCCATTGATGGTTCGTCTGGAAGCTCGCCGACTAGGTGTTCCAAAGGAGTGCCCAAGAGAAGAAGAGATAGAGATAATACCAACTGTTGAGGGTAATACCCCAATTGTGCCGAAGACGAGCAGGGCCGAGGCTGAAGATGGACAATCGAGGCTGAAGTCGGACTACCGAACCTCATATGCCGATCCAAGAGATATCACAATTTCAAGAATCTTTGGCCAATCCTTATTTCGAATCATATGTCACCTCAATGACTATGACAAAATATTTTGGAGAAAGTTAATCCCCTCGTGGTCCCACTAGATCATGACACTCTGTAGCAAGCTATGCCCCTTCAAATGGTTGACTATGCATCAGCTAAGTTCACGCCAAAGTGTGCCATTCGACAGTTCACGATTGGCCCTCGAGGCCCGATCTCTGTCAGTGCTAAAAGGTCTTCAATGGCCACGACGCCTTGAATATTTTATTAATTCTCAACTATGCATCATCCATTGTGCACATACTACAAAATTGCGTTGGGCCACTAGAACTGACAGAGGCAATAATACATCTCTCCCTCTCTCATCCCATTCTCCTATGGATCATACAACGAGATAAAAAGGTGGTAGGAATAGAAGAGCAAGGAGAGAGGAAAGGTGACAGAGAATGCACCCGTATATGCAGCTTTTGCTCTAGGTGCTCGCACCCTCTGCACTTGTCCGATCCCCATCTCGACCTATGGGCTCCACAGTGGCCTTGGCCCTCGCACTGATTATCGATCCCAACATCGGCCTCTAGCCTCTGACTTTGATTGTTGGCCCTCAAGAGGCCTCATAATAGTCCTATCACGTCATCTCATTTTAAACAGGTAATAGCCATAGATAAAGTCAAGCAAGCCCCATTTCTATCCCCTGAATGTCAACCCAAACAATTAATGAGGGCAGCTCTCACTGGATATGAGATGACGCCACTATCCAGTCTTTGGACAACCAAAGGATCATGTGATTTTCAAGAGCATCATGAGGGACAAAAATATTTTTTATGGCCTTTCATCTTCTCGAGGCTCCAATTCACCTATAAAAAGATAAATAGGGGGCCTCAAAAGGTGTGCCTCTTCTTCTCAAAAAATACTTGCTCTTCTCCTTCTATTGCGAGAAATCTGACTTGAGCATTACAGGATCTCCATCGGAGCCACCTCCAAAGGAGATTTTTCTTGCAAGTCCGGCCGCCGTCGACTCGTTGGGCTTTGTCATGCCCCAGCACCTCCGAACCGGGATGAATTTCATCCATAACATATGAAGGAACCAGATCTAGAATTTCAGGGTTAGATCTTGAAACTTTTTCAAGATCAGACAGTGGAAGACTAAAATAAATAAAAAATTTATCTTATAAAATCAAAAAATCTCTAGATCTAAAATCCTATTACATGATTATTACATGGTATTAAATCAGAAATTAAAATATAAAAAGCAAGAACTACATGTTGATCATATCAACATATTTCTATACTACATCTAATGTATATAAAATATAATAGATCAGATCTATTACCTTGCAAGTTAGACGTTCTAACTTTGCTGATCCGGGCTTGAGGATGATGTTGTGAGCCGCACATGCATCTGACCTCTAGCATACTGTGCTGATCCTTCTTCGATGGTCGATCAGATGCCTCCTTCTTCTTGATTTGGACTCTTCCAAAGATGAGAAGTAGGAGAAAGAGTTTTAGATGAGACACTCTCAGAAAATCTATAGATGGAGGAAGGAAAGAGATGAACCCAGCAACTCTAGAAGAAGATCCTCTTCTTCTTCTCTTTGCTCTAACCTAGACACCTAGTTTTGTGTCTATTAGATCTCCACACCCCAAGACTCTTTCTCCTTCATTTTTGGACACCCAAAAGGTCTCTCAATGCTCTATGTTCCATGAAAATTTTATGAAAAAATTTATTTTAAATAGAGAGATATGAAGAGTCCTTGTCTAGGTCAAATACCTAGTCAAGGATTATCCAAACAAGGTAAAACAAGGGGCGCCCAACTCTTCGGCGTCCCCTCTTTCTTTTTCTGCCATGGACCACCAGCAAAAGGCACATATTATGTGCCATAAAAGTGAGTTGGGCACCCCCTTCTTCTTTTTCTGCCGTGGACCACCAGCATAGGGTGCATATTATGTGACATAAAAGCCATAAAAATCTCAAAAAAAATCTGGATAAAATCAGTGCCATAAGGAAAGAGTTTTGGTTTCCTAAAACTCTATCTCATAGAATTTGAAATCCAAACTAATTCCTCCTTTGACTTGATCCACAACCACATTCCATGTAAGAGAGAAAGAGAGAAAAGTTTTGGGCATGCGTGAAGACCTGGGAGAGAGAGTTTTATCATACAAAATAAGAGGGAGTGGACGTGGGATAAGAGAGAGTGGGTGTGGGGGGCTAAGGTGGTGCAAGGTAGAATCCTAGTCTTACTAGGATTCAATCTATGACTTGTTCAACTTTAGTTTCTCAAACCAAATCAAACCAAAATCAAATCAACCTAATTAAAATAGGTCTTAACCCAATTAAGAGCCTAATTTAATCAGATTAAATTAGATTTAAATCTGATTTAATTTTTTAATCAAATTAAAAATTAGGTTGACTCAAGTCCTATTTGAACTAGGACTAATTTTTTCATGCAGTTGGCTTATCCAATAAACTAATTGGACTTGATCCAATCAAGTCCAAACCAAATCTAATTAAATCATATTTAGTTAGACTTAATCTCAACCCTTTGACTTAATCAAATTAAGCTAATTAGCAATCGAATTGCTAATCGATCCTCCAGCAATACTTGCACTAGGTTAAATGTCAATCGTATTGATCGTTTAACCCTAGAACGATTCTTAATCGTTGATCAACCATCCGATCAGATCGTGAACACTAATGTGTGTGACCTCATAGGTCCGAACCTAAGTTGATAGTACAAAAATAAATTTTTGTACCAATCGAAGTGACCATCTAGCAATGATACCCGACGGTCGGATAGGTCGAATGTGTAGAACAACATCCTTAGAACCCATGCAGATATAATTTTCATATAATTCATCCTCTTGACCAAAATGATCATAGGATACCTCAGAGTTCAACTGTCAACTCTGATCAGGTTGTCCACATTGTATTTCAAAATATCAAATCCATCTGATAGATTACCCTGGTCAAGATTTTGCTAAATTGAAATACAGTGACTCATTCTTCTCCAACTCTTGGAGTGGTCAATCCCATCTCGATCACACTCTGACTTCGCAAGTACTTGATCATGCCCAGAAGCCTTCCATCACTGAATTAGAAATTCAGTTAGTCCAGTACCAAAGCACAGTGAGTTGCTTGCAAGTCACTGAGGCGATCTCAGATCTAAGGGATACTTATATCTATATCCCATCAGAGACATTCTCGATAGTAGAATACTCTGGAGTTGGTCACGTTCTATGATGATGTACCCTTACATCTCACCTGTATGTCATACTAGTGTCTCCACACTCCTTAGTTAAGAGGACAACCAACCCATATGGCCTATAGTGACCTATGCTCGATAGAAGCTGTCGTCCTTATTAACAGCCTATCATTTGATCGTGAACAGTTTTAAGGACTAATCGATAAATCCTCTCTTTATCGAACCTAAATAGTCTTAAAAAATTTATCATAACAACGGAGTTCATTAGAAGATGAAAACTTATGATGAAAAATATCAAAAATATATTTTATTTATTAACAAATCAATTACAATACAAGATTGCTCAACCGTGAACAGGTTGGCGATTGACTTTTGGGACATATTTTTCAACAACTTTCACTTGTTCTAAAGCCACTCGGCACAGTATCTAATATCCATCTTCGACTTGCGGTTGTCGAATTCTTCTATCGCCAGGGCTTTAGTGAAGGGGTCGGTCAGGTTCTCCTTTCCGTCGATCTTCTGAAGGTCGACGTCATTTCGATCCACGATCTCTCAGACCAGGTAAAAGTGGCACAAAATGTGCTTCATCTGCTGGTGTGCTTTGGGTTTCTTCGCCTGAGCTATGGCACCAATGCTATCACAGTAGAACAGGACCGAACCATCGAGGGAGGGTGCTACTCTGAGCTCGGTGATGAATTTTTTTAGCCACATAACTTCCTTCACAGTATCTGATGCTACGATGTACTCTGCTTCACAAACAGAGTCTGTCATAGTATGCTGTTTGGAACTATTTCAGCAGATGGCTCCATCATTCAGAGTAAAGATATAACCCGACACGCTTTTGTTGTCATCATGATCAGATTGAAAGCTGGAGTCTGTGAACCCCACAAGTTTCAGATCTGACTCGTCATAAACCAACCATTGGTCCTTAGTATTTCTCAAATACTTAAGGATAGCTTTAACCACTTTCTAGTGATTTTCTCCAGAATCAGATTGGTATCTACTCACTACTCCTAGTGAGTATGCCACATCTGATTTTGTACATATCATGGCGTACATGATAGATCCCACGATCGAAGCATATGGAATTTTACTCATATGCTCTCTCTTTTCAGGAGTTGTCGGACAATCCTTCTTAGAGAGAAAAATTCTATGGCCTATCGATAGATAGTCCTTCTTAAAATTCTCCATGCTGAACCTCTTCAGTACAGTGTCTATGTACGTGGATTGGAATAACTCAAGCATCCTTTTAGATCTATCCCTATAGATCTTCATCCCTAGGATGTAGGATGCTTCACCCAAGTCCTTCATGGAGAACTGTGATGATAACCAAACTTTTATTCCCTATAGTGTGGGGATGTCATTTCTGATTAAGAGAATGTCATCCACGTACAAGACAAAGAATACCACAACTGGACCATTTGCCTATTTATAGATACAGGACTCTTCTCCGTTCTTAACGAAGCCATACATTTTGATCACCTTATCAAAATGCATGTTCCAACTCCAAGAAGCTTGCTTCAATCCATAAATGGATCTCTGAAGCTTGCACACCTTGGACTCATCTGTGGATATAAACCCTTCAGGTTGTATCATATACACCTCTTCGATCAGCTCTCTATTCAGGAAAGCTGTCTTTATATTCATCTGCCAGATCTTACAATCCATATGGGCAGCTATTGCAAACATTATCCGAATGGATTTGAGTATTGCCATAGGGGAGAACGTCTCGTTATAGTCAATACCATAATGTTGACGATACCCCTTGACAACCAAATGGGCTTTATAGGTCTCCATCTTTCCGTCTGCGCCCCTCTTCCTTTCGAAGATCCATTTACACCCAATGAGTTTAACTCCTTTGGGTGGGTCAACCAATGTCTATACATCATTGATCTTCATAGACTCCATTTTGGATTTCATGGCTTCAAGCCATTTCGCAAAATCAGATCTCTGCATTGCATCCATATAGGTGATCGGATCTTCATCTTTCTCATCGAGTTCGATGGGATCACCGTCCCGGATCAAGAAACCATAGTATCTATCCGACTGATGCGGTACTCTACCGGATCGCCTTAATGGTGCAGGTATATTAGGCTCCAGATCTGATCTAATCAAATCTGACTCAGGTTCAGCTATTGGTATCGGTCCTTCTACCTGTTGAACTTCATCAAGTTCAACCTTAGAGGTAACGGTTCCTTCACCAAGAAACTCTTTTTCCAAAAAGGTTGCCTTAAGACCGACAAACATCTTTTATTCATCAGTATGGTAGAAAAAATATCTTTTGGTCTCTTTGGGGTACCCTATGAATATGCATTTGTCAGACCTAGATCCAAGTTTATCTGTAACTAGCCATTTGACGTAGGCCGAATACCTGCAGACCCTAAGGTGTGAAAGTGCTGGCTTACGTCCTGTCCATATCTCATATGGAGTCTTAATTACAGACTTACTTAGAACCCTATTTAATAGATAATAGATCAATTCGAGTGCATATCCCTAGAAGGATATCGGCAAGCTGGCAAAATCCATCATGGATCGGACCATGTCTAACAGAGTCCGATTTCTCCTTTTAGACACACCATTATGCTGTGGTGTTCCTGGAGAAGTCCATTGGGAGAGAATTCTATTCTCTCCTAGATATGTGAGAAACTCACCAGAAAGGTATTCCCCTCCTCGATCAGACCGATGAGTTTTAATACTCTTCCTAGTTTATTTTTCTACTATACTTTGGAATCGTTTGAACATTTCAAATGAATCCGACTTATGTTTCATCAGATTGACATATCCATATTTGGATAGATCATCCGTGAAAGTGATGAAGTAGAAATATCTACCTCTAGCACTTGTGCTCATGGGCCTGCATACATCAGTATGTACTAGGTCCAAGAGCTCAGTAGTTCTCTCACCTTTTTCAGTAGAAGGTGACTTGGTCATTTTACCAAGAAGACAGGATTCATAGGTTGGAAGTGATTTACAATCACTGACTTTGAAGATTCTTTCTTGAGTCAACCTGTTTATCCTGTTCTTGTTTATATGACCTAGCCTACAATGCCATAAGTAGATGTCTGATACACTATCTAATCTAAGGTGCTTGCCAGTGGAATAGACTATGTTAACAGGTTGTGATAACATATACACACCATTGTTCAAATGTTCACAAAAAATAGTAACACCATTCATAATGATATTACAAACTTGTTTCTTTATTGAAATTTTATAATCATTTTTGGTCAGAAGGCCTACAGAAATGATATTTAAAAAGAAACTGGGACAGAAATGACAATCATTAAGAACAACTGTGTGGGACTCAAATACAAGTTTCAAGATTCCTAATGCTAGAATTGGAACTGATCTTCCATCTCCAACGTTCAGAAACCTCTCACCTTGCTCAAATCTCCTACAGACCTACAACCCCTGCAATAAATTACAAATATGGTAAGGGCTATCGGTATCCAATACCCAATCAGTTATATCACAAATAGAAAAATTTCAAGGAGTTATCATATAAATACCTTGCCCAGCAACAGCTTGCTTCTTTCTCTACCTGTTCGGATCCAGGAAGGTAATGTACTAAGGACAGTTCCTCTTCTAATGCCCCCGCTTCTTGCAAAAGAAGCATTCAGCTTGACCCTTATTGGGCTTGATCTTTCTGGTCTGGCCCTGCATTGATGTCCCAGCCTGAACTTACACCTTCTTCACTTTTCTTTTCTTATTCTTCTTCTTTTTCTTAAAGGGTCAAGAACCAGAAGACAAACCACCCACTAAGTTCACCGACTCTTTGTGGAGTTGGTGATCCTTCTCAAAGTTCTGAAGAAACCCCAGTAACCCATGGTAGTTTACTTCAGGCTTTGTCATTCTATAATGAGTGAGGAATGGGAGATAAGACTTGGACAGCGAGTTCAGTATTGCATCTTTCCCAAGCTGCTCATGCAAGGGAAAGTCGAGCATGCTCAAACGCTCCACCAGCTCGATCATGTACAATACATGATCAGTGACAGAGGCACCATCCCACATTTTGGCATTGAAGATGGCACAACTAGTCTTGTACCTCTCCACATCATCGGGTGTGCCAAAGGCATCCTCTAACACTTGAAGCATGTCTTTTGACTGAGTCATCTCAAATCTATGACTGAACTCGTCACTCATGGCAGCCAATATGATGCAGCACATCATGGTCCGATCACTGAGCCACTTCTGATAAATATCTATGACTGTTCCACGTGCATTGACAGCTGGCTCCTCAGGTGCAGGATCCGTTATCATATATAGGATCCGTTAATGCTCCAGGACTATCTGCAACTTTCGGTACCAGCTACCGAAGTTGGATCCCACCAACTTATCATTGTCCAATAATGATTGGAGCGATAGGGAAGTGGCCATATCTGCACAAAGAAAAATCAAAACCTAATTAGTAATTAATTCATTAAACCTAAAGAATTTAGACTTTAATCAAAAGATTTCTTTCACTATTTTATTCGAATTGGTAGCCTCTATCTCCAATTCGAGGAATTACCCTAATTTCTTAGTAGGTACTAGAATCCACTTAGACTGCACACAAGCCCAACTTTGGTTGGCCAACCCATGCATATCTAAGGATAGGTTCATAACCAATTATTTTTCTAAATAATTTTTAGTAATTTTAATTTTGCCTCAGTCTCTAATCAGTAGGCTTTGGCCTCCACTGAAAAGGTTTGGTTAGGTCCAACCATTAACATGACCATACTTGGCCCATCTAGCCAATGAATGATTAGGCCCAACTTTGGTTGGCTAACCTAACCACCATTTAGAAAGATGCAGTCAAGAAATCATATTATGAATGATAATTCCATCAGCCGATAAGCACTAGGCCTTTGGGCCTCCAATGATTATCTAACTGATGGACCCATTATCATCCACTTAATGGGAGGCTATGATCTAGTTATCACTATAACTATTTTATTTTAAGGACCTAAAAATTTTAGAAGATTTAATTGATTTAGAGAAAGAGATCAGATGAACCAGCTTATCATGATCCTCCCATTGGCTTCACCAAGTCAGCTTAAGGGAGACCATTAAAAGGGCCGGTTTAGGAGCACCTAAATCAGTCACACTGATTTATCTAGCTGACATGGGTCAGCTCGAATAGTCAAGTGATCCGATCAAAACATAATTTCATCAAGAAGTCAAATAAGTTTGATCGGTGGGAGGATCTGCTAAAGCTTGCCTTAGACACCATCAGAAATGGCCAGATAAACGAGTTACCAATTAAAAACCATCGGTCTGGTTTATCTTAGACACCAACTGGTTTAATTAGTTTCGATCAGATCAATCTAACAGTTCGTGCTAGACCACTTAGCCAAGAATCAAGTTCATTTGGTTCTCGTTAAAGATATGGACTTGACCAACTACAACTATTGTAATTGATCTAGAGAATCCTTTGTTGGGTGGATGTCTGGCCAGGACACCACCTCCCAAGATCCTTTCAGTACCACGCGATGCAGCAGGAAGAAAAAAGAAACAAAATAAAAGAAAAAATAATCAAAATACGTGGATCAGCCACAAAAGGGCTCGCCTCCACGGGGCATGCAAACTTCACTATGAAAAAAAAAATTTTACAAGAGGAGACCTCACCCTCAACCCTTGTACACCGAATTCTCTCTCACCTGAAGTTCCCCTCACAAAAGCTCTCTCTCTCTTGGAAGACCCCCTGAACCCCTGAAGTGCCTGGCGACCGCTGTCCAGGAGCCTCCTGCTCCTTCTTTCTCAGCGCTTTCGCCTCTCTCTGGGTTCCGTATGGCTTCGTATGGTGCAAAAAACCGATCCCCCCTTCACTGTTCGTCACAGGGCCCTTTTAAAGGGTTAAACAGAGATTTAAACCTAATTAGATTAGATTTAGAAGTCCTTAATCAACCCAATCAAATGTCTGAACCGTCAGATTAAGAAACAGATCAACCCACGCCCTCCGATCGTGATCGGTCCATGGAATAGTACCGTGGACCATGTGAAACACGTGGAAAATGCCTGCGCGGTCCACAGGCCCAGCCGTGGACCGCCCGGTCCATGGTGGACCGAGGCAAAGGGCAGCAGGCTGCTGGGCCTGGGCCGGCCCATTCCTGATCGCGGGCCTGCGCACGGCTGGGCCGCGCGCCCGCCTGGGTCGCCCGCCCATGTGGGTCGTGCATCCCATGCGGGCCTGGGTCGTGCGTCCCGCGCACCGCCGCCTGCGGCCGCACCGTTGCCGCCCGTCGCCGGTCACCGGCGGTCCTCCATCACCTTGAATCTTGTGCCGACTTCAAAAGCTCGTATCTCCTCCATCTGAGCTCTATTTTGGGTGATCTTGGTCTCGTTGGACTCTATTTTTCACCGCAAATCTTACTGTGGGCTCAATGTGGGCTGAATTTTGAGGCATCAAATCCTAACAATCTCCACCTCGACTCGATATTTGGCCTCCTCCAAACTTCGAGAGCTTCTGGATCTCCTCGCCCCCATGCCCTGGGGCAATCGCCTGCTGATCATGGATGGGCAAACATGGGAGTCGAGCCAGGCTGCTCGATCCCATCTCCATTGTATGCTGTGCTCCTCCTGACCTGAGACCTACTCGGGGCATCATCCTGCGGCAATAGGAATCTTACCTTGCGACGTCGCCTCTTGTCTTCCCGAGTCTCCTGTCTCGTGCCCGATTCGCCTCCTGGAGCTCCACCTCACTCTGGGCTCCACCTGGCTCCCGAAGCTCCACCTCGCACTGGGCTCCCCGCCAGGTAATAATATTTTCTACTCTCCTTCTTCCTCTCCAGCACAATCCTATCGCCACGTAACACCCTTAGGATTCCTCTACCAGCTACCATCCTGTAGCCTCTCGAATCCAGTCTGCTAAGTGAGATAAGATTTCGCCTGAAATCGGGTATGTATCGGACCTCCCCCAATCTCCTCACTATACCGTCATGTGTCCTCCAGCTGACGGTCCCAATGCTTCTGATCGCACAGCTCGATCCATTCGGCAGATATACAGTGCCCTCACTGTTCTCCAGGGAGTCAAGCTGCTCCTCTCTGCAACATACATGATAGGGGCATGCAGAATCTAATATCCACTGCTGGGAAGAAGTAGATACCTCATCAGATATCTCCAGGACATCTCCATCTAAATCACTGCCGGCCGTCGCTACAGCAGCCACCATCCAATTTTTGAGTTGAGGGCAATCTCTGGCTAGATGCCCCAACTCCTCACACCGGTAACACCTGGTTTTGCTCAAGTCCCTCCTGGACTTAGACCGCCCTCGTTGCGATCTCCTGTCGCTCCGTCTATCGCCTCTTGCTCCTCCAGAAGCTACCAAAGCTGAGCTACCGTCACCTGAGCTCGAAGCTGGATTCTCCCTCCTGAGACCCTCGTTCTGGAGTATCACCGTGGTGATCTCGTCCATCTTGATAGTGCTCTTCCCCACTAGAAGAGCAGTCACCAAGGACTCGTACGAAGGGGGAAGCGATGCCAATAAAACCAGCGCCCTGGTCTTCTCCTCAACATTCTCACCAATGCTGAGGAGGTCGATGAGGATCTTCTGGAAGTGGCTCAAATATTCCTGCACGCTCTGTCCCTCAGTCATCCGCAGTTGGTAAAATTGCCTCCAGAGGAAAAGTGTGTTGGTGAGAGACTTCGCCATGTACAACTTCTCGAGCTTCGATCACAGCATCGTCGGAGAAGTCTCGCTCAGCACATGGATCACCACCTCATCCGCTAGGTACATACAGATGGTACTCATCACCTGCATCTGTAGCTGTTTCCAATCCCGCACCTCCATGGTGGTCGGTTTCTCATCGCACAAGAGAGCATCGATCAACCCCTGTTGGATGAGCATGTCCTTCACCCTTGCCTGCCACAAGGAGAAATTGCTCTTACCATCAAACTTGTTGATCTCCATCTTGATTGTTCCTGTCTTCTCCATCTTCAGTCTTGCTCACCACCACTGCAATCTGCGTCTTTGTACCACCTTGCTCTGATACCACTTGTTGGGTGGATGTCTGGCCAGGACACCACCTTCCAAGATCCTTTCAGTACCACGTGATGCAGCAGGAAGAAAGAAGAAACAAAACAAAAAAAAAAATAATCAAAATACGTGGATCAGCCACAAAAGGGCTCGCCTCAACGGGGCATGCAAACTTCACTATGAAAAAAAAATTTTACAAGAGGAGATCTCACCCTCAACTTTTGTACATCCAATTCTCTCTCACCTGAAGTTCTCCTCACAAAAGCTCTCTCTCTCTTGGAAGACCTCCTGAACCCCTGAAGTGCCTAGCGACCGCTGTCCAGGAGCCTCCTACTCCTTCTCTCTCAGCACTTTCGCCTCTCTCTGGGTTCCGTACGGCTTTGTACGGTGTAAAAAACCGATCCCCCCTTCACTGTTCATCACAGGGCACTTTTAAAGGGTTAAATAGAGGTTTAAACCTAATTAGATTAGGTTTAGTTGTCCTTAATCAACCCAATCAAGTATCTGAACTATCGGATCAAGAAACAGATCAACCCATGCCCTCCGATCATGACCGATCCATGAAATAGTGCCGTGGACCATGCGAAATGTGTGGGAAACGCCTGTGCGGTCCACAGGCCCAGCCGTGGACCGCCCAGTCCACGGTGGACCGGGGCAAAGGGCCAGCAGGCCGTTGGGCCTGGGTCGGCCCGCTCCCGCGCGCGGGCCTGTGCGCGCCTGGGCCGCACGCCCGCCTGGGCCGCCCGCCCACGTGGGTCGCACGTCCCGCACGGGCCTAGGTCGCGCGTCCCGCGCGTCGCCGCCTGCGGCCGTGCCGCTGCCGCCTGCCGCCGGTTGCTGACGGTCCTCCGCCACCTCGAATCTCGTGTCAACTTCAAAAGATCGTATCTCCTCCATCCGAGCTCCGTTTTGGGTGATCTTGGTCTCGTTGGACTCCATTTTTCACTGCGAACCTCGTTGTGGGCTCAATATGGGCTGAATATTGAGACATCAAATCCTAACATCCTTGACCTAATCTAAGATAATAATTGATTAGATTTAGTCAATTCTTTAATTAAGTCCATCTTTAATCTAACCTTAGGTCTAACCCAATTAATGGACCTAATTTCCACTAACCCATTAACCTAATATGTTATGGTTTGTGTCTTAGGTTTTTCAATTCACAATCTCAGAACCTAATCAAATAACTTCTTAATTCTCAATTAAGTTTTGGGCTGAGGGTTGTGGTTCGGCTTTTCGAAAATAATTTTCATATTTGTAAAATATTTTTACAACATGGTTCTACCAATCAAGTTGCATGTTTGGTTCATAATCAAAATACAAGTAAAATGAGCATGAAACTACTTTAGATCTAATCTAAATAGGTTTATGTAATTGAAACAGTTTCAACTTTAAACTGTGTAAATTTTTCAGACAAATATATGATGGTTCTTTACATGAAAATTATTTATAAAGAGATTTTATTTTAGATTTAAATATCTTTTAAATCTAATAAATTATAAATTTAATCTAGATCACATCTAATAAATTTATGATTAAAGATAGATCTACACGAACTAGGACAACCTTTACACTGTAAGGGGTAAACCTTACAGCAAGACAACCTATAGTTCGTGATTGATCTAAAAATTTTAATTTTAGATTTAACAATCAGATTATAAATTAAATCTAATCTAAGAAATAATCTAAGCATGTATTAATAATCATGTAATAAATAACCTAGGCTCTGATACCAATTGAAGGAATCAGATCTAGGGTTTGAGGGTTAGTTCTTGAAATTTTTTCGAGATCAGGCAGTGGAAGATTAATATAAATCAAAAATTTATCTTATAAAATTAGAGAATCTCTAGATCTAAGATCCTATTATATGATTATTACATGATATTAAATCAAAAATTAAAATATAAAAAGCAAGAACTACATATTGATCATATCAACATGTTTCTATACTATATCTAATGTATGTAAAATATAATAGATCAGATCTATTATCTTGCAAGTTAGACGTTCTAACTTTGC
The DNA here is from genome assembly GCF_000442705.2 of Elaeis guineensis. Lineage (NCBI taxonomy): Eukaryota > Viridiplantae > Streptophyta > Magnoliopsida > Arecales > Arecaceae > Elaeis > Elaeis guineensis. The sequence continues at coordinate 31,558,600 of NC_026000.2, read as the reverse complement.
TGATACAGATTTGAGGATGATGTTGTGAGCTGCACATGCATCCAACTTCTAGAAATCGTCCACACGAGCCCACGAATCACGATCAGAAGTCTTGGTCCAGAAAATCAGCATAGTATGCTAGTACTGTGCTGATCCTTCTTCGATGGTCGATCAAATGCCTCTTTTCTCTTGATTTGAACTCTTTCAAAGATGAAAAGTAGGAAAAGGAGTTTTTGATGAGACACTCTCAGAAAACTGACAGATGGAGGAAGGGAAGAGATGAACCCAGCAACTCTAGAAGAAGACCCTCTTCTTCTTCTCTTTGTTCTAACCCAGACACCTAGTTTTGTGTCCATTAGATCTCCATACCCCAAGACTCTTTCTCCTTGATTTTTGGATAGCCAAAAGGTCTCTCAATGCTCTATGGTTCATAAAAATTTTATGAAGAAATTCATTTTAAATAGAGAGATATGAAGAGTCTTTGTCTAGGTCAAATACCTAGTCAAGGATTATTCAAACAAGGCAAGACAAGGGGCGCCCAACTCTTGGGCATCCCCTCCTTTTTCTATCGTGGACCACCAAAAAAGGGTGCATATTATGTGCTATAAAATCTATGAAAATCTCAAAAAAAATCTAGATAAAATCAGTGCCATAAGAAAAGAGTTTTGGTTTCCTAAAACTCTATCTCATAGAATTTGAAATCTAAACTAATTCCTACTTTGACTTGATCCACAACCACATTCCATGTAAGAGAGAAAGAGAGAAAAGTTTTGGGTATGCGTGAAGACCTGAGAGAGAGGGTTTTGTCACACAAAATAAGAGGGAGTGGGCAGGGACAAGAGAGAGTGGGCTGGGGAGCAAAGATGGCGCAAGGTGGAATCCTAGTCTTACTAGGATTCAATTTATGACTTGTTCAATTTTAATTTCTCAAACCAAATCAAACTAAAAATAAATCAACCCAATTAAAATAAGTCTTAACCCAATTAAGAACCTAATTTAATCAGATTAAATTTAATTTAATTTTTTAATCAAATTAAAAATTAGGTTGACCCAAGTCCTATTTGAACTAGGACTAGTTTTTTCTTGCACTTAGCTTATCCAATAAACCAATTGGACTTGATCCAATCAAGCCCAAACTAAATCTAATTAAATCATATTTAATTAAACTTAGTCTCAGCCCTTTAGCTTAATCAAATTAAGCCAATTAGTAATCAAATTGCTAATCGATCCTCTTGCAATACTTATACTAGGTTAAATGTCAATCATATTGATCGTTTAACCCTAGAACGATTCTTAATCGTTGATCAACCATCCGATCGGATCGTGAACTCTAATGTGTGTGACTTCATAGGTCTGAACCTAAGTCGATAGTATAGAAATAAATTTTTATACCAATCGAAGTGACCATCTAGCAATGGTACTCGACGGCCAGATAGGTCGAATGTGTAGAACAACATCCTTAGAACCCATGCGGATATAGTTTCCATATAATTTATCTCCTTGACCAAAATGATCATAGGACACCTCAGAGTTCAACTGTCAACTCTGATCAGGTTGTCCACATTGTATTTCAAAATATTAAATCTATCTGATGGATTATCTTGGCCAAGATTTTGCTAAATTGAAATACAGCGACTCATTCTTCTCCAACTCTTGAAGTGGTCAATCCCATCTCGATCATACTCTGACTTCTCAAGTACTTGACTGTGCCCAGAAGCCTTCTGTCATTGAATTAGAAATTCAGTTAGTCCAGTACCAAAGCACAGTGAGTTGGTTGCAAGTCACTGAGACGATCTCAGATCTAAGGGATATTTATACCTATATATCGTCAGAGACATTCTCAACAGCAGAATGCTCTGGAGTTGGTCACGTTCAATGATGATGTACCCTTACATCTCACCTGTATGCCATACCAGTATCTCCACACTCTTTGGTTAAGAGGACAACCAACCCATATGGCCTACAACGACCATGCTCGATAGAAGCTGTCGTCCTTATTAACAGCCTATCATTTGGTCATGAACAGCTTTAAAGACTAATTAATAAATTCTCTCTTTATCGAACCTAAATAGTCCTAAGGACTTCATCATAACAATAAAGTTTATTAGAAGATGAAAACTTATGATGAAAAATACCAAAAATATATTTTATTTATTAACAAATTAATTACAATACAAGGTTGCTCAACCATCAACAAATTGATGATTAACTTTTGGGACATATTTTCTAACAACTCTCACTTGCCCTAAAGCCACTCGGCACAGTATCTAATACCCATCTTTGACTTGTGATTGTCGAACTCCTTTATCGTTAGGGCTTTAGTGAAGGGGTCAGCCATGTTCTCCTTTCCATCGATCTTCTGAAGGTCAACGTCACCTCAATCCACGATCTCCCAGATCAGGTGGAAGCAGCACAAAATGTGCTTCATCCGCTGGTGTGCTTTTGGTTCCTTCGCCTGAGCTATGGCACCAGTGCTATCGCAATAGAGCAAGATCGGACCATGAGGGAGGGTGCTACTCCGAGCTTGGTGATGAATTTTCTCAGCCACACAGCTTTCTTCACGGTATCCGATGCTGCGATGTACTCTGCCTCACAAACAGAGTCTGCCACAGTATGCTGCTTGAAACTCTTCCAGCAGATAGCTCCACCATTCAGAGTAAAGATATAATCCGACACGCTTCTACTGTCATCATGGTTAGATTGAAAGTTGAAGTCTATGAACCCCACAAGTTTCATATCTGACTCGTCATAAACCAACCATTGGTCCTTAGTATTTTTCAAATACTTAAGGATGGCTTTAAGCACTTTTCAGTGATTTTTTCCAGGATCAGATTAGTATCTACTCACTACTCCTAGTGAGTATGCCACATATGGCCTTGTACATGTCATAGCATATATGATAGATCCCACGGTCGAAGCATATGGGACTCTACTCATATGCTCTCTCTCTTCAGGAGTTGTCGGATAATCCTTCTTAGAGAGAGAAATTTCATGGCCTATCGGTAGATAGCCCTTCTTGAAATTCTCCATGTTGAACCTCTTCAGCATAGTATTTATGTACGTAGACTGGGATAACCAAAGTATCCTTTTAGATCTATCCCTATAGATCTTCATCCCTAGGATGTAGGATGCTTCACCCAAGTTCTTCATAGAGAACTACGATGACAACCAAACTTTTATTCTTTGTAGTGTGGGGATGTCATTCTCGATTAAGAGAATATCATCCACGTATAAGATAAAAAATACCACAACTGAACCATTTGCCCATTTATAGATGCAAGGCTCTTCTCCATTCTTAACAAAGCCATACGTTTTGATCATCTTATCAAAACACATGTTTCAACTCCGAGAAGCTTGCTTCAATCCATAAATGGATCTCTGAAGCTTGCATACCTTGAACTCATCTGTGAATGTAAACCCCTCAGGTTGTATCATATACACCTCTTCGGTCAGCTCTCCATTCAGGAAAGCTGTCTTTACACCATCTGCCAGATCTCATAATCCAGATGGACAGCTATTGCAAGCATTATCCGAATGAATTTGAGCATTGTCATAGGGGAGAACGTCTCGTCATAGTCAATACCATAATGTTGACGATACCCGTTGGCAACCAGACGGGCTTTATAGGTCTCCACCTTTCCATCTGTGCCTCTCTTTCTTTTAAAGATCCATTTACACCCAATGGGTTTAACCCCTTCAAGTAGGGTCAACCAATGTCCATACATCGTTGATCTTCATGGACTCCATTTCGGATTTCATGACTTTAAGTCATTTCTCAAAATTAGGTCTCTGCATTGCATCCATATAGGTGATTGGGTCCTCATCATTCTCATCGAGTTTGATGGGATCACCGTCCCGGATCAAAAAACTATAGTATCTATCCGACTGACGTGGTACTTTATCGGATCACCTTAATGGTGTAGGTACATTGGGCTCTAGATCTGATCTAATCAAATTCAACTCAGGTTCAGCTATTGGTGTCAGTCCTTCTACCTGTTGAACTTCATCAAGTTCAACCTTAGAGGCAACAATTCCTTCACCAAGAAATTTTTTTTCTAAAAAGGTTATCTTAAGGCTGACAAACACCTTTTGTTCATCAGCATGATAGAAAAAATATCTTTTGATCTCTTTAGGGTACCCTACGAATGTGCATTTGTCAGATCTAGGTTTAAGTTTATTTGTAACTAACCATTTGACATAGACCGGGTACCCCCAAACCCTAAGGTGTGAAAGTGCTGGCTTACATCCTATCCATATCTCATATGGAGTCTTAATTACAGACTTACTTAAAATCCTATTTAATAGATAACAGATCGATTCGAGTGCATATTCTCAGAAGGATATCAACAAGCTGGCAAAACTCATCATGGATCGGACCATGTCTAACATAGTCCGATTTCTCCTTTCAGACACACCATTATGCTGTGGTGTTCTTGGAGGAGTCCATTGGGAGAGAATCCTTTTCTCTCCTAGATATGTGAGAAACTCATCAAAAAGGTATTCTCCCCCTCGATCAGACCAAAGAGTTTTAATACTCTTCCCAGTTTATTTTTCTACCTCATTTTGGAATCGTTTGAATATTTCAAATGAATCCGACTTATATTTCATCAAATAGACATATCCATATTTGGATAGATCATCTGTGAAAGTGATGAAGTAGAAATATCCACCTCTAGCACTTGTGCTCATGGGCCCACATATATTAGTATGTACTAGGCTCAAGAGCTCAATAGCTCTCTCACCTTTTTTAGTAAAAGGTGACTTGGTCATTTTACCAAGAAGATATGATTCATAGGTTGGAAGTGATTCACAATCACTGACTTCGAAGATTCCCTCTTGAGTCAACCTGTTTATCCTATTCTTGTTTATATGACCTAGCCTATAGTGCCATAAGTAGATATCTGATACACTATCTAATCTAGAGTGCTTGCCAGTGGAATAGACTACATTAATAGGTTGTGATAACATATACACACCATTGTTCAAATATTCATAAAAAATAGTAACATCATTCACAATGATATTACAAACTTATTTCTTTATTGAAATTTCATAATCATTTTTGGTCAGAAGGCCTACAGAATGATATTTAAAAAGAAACTGGGACAGAAATGACAATTATTAAAAATAATGGTATGGGACTCAAATACAAGTTTCAAGATTTCTAATGCTAGAACTAGAACTGATCTTCCATCTCCAACATTCAGGAACCTCTCGTCTTGCTCGAATCTCCTACTGACCTGCAACTCCTGTAACAAATTTTAAATATGGTAAGAAATACCGGTATCTAATATCCAGTCAGTTATATCACAAATAGAAAAATTGTAAGGAGTTATTATATAAATACCTTGCCCAGCAATAGCTTGCTTCTTTCTCTGCCTGTTCGGATCCAAGGAGGCAATGTACTGAAGACAGTTCCTCTTTCAGTGCCCCCGCTTCTTGCAAAAGAAACATTCAGCTTGACTCTTATCAGGCTTGATCTTTCTGGTCTGGCCCTGCACTAATATCCCAGCCTGAACTTGCACCTTTTTCACTTTCTTCTTCTTGTTCTTCTTTCCTTTCTTAAAGGGTCGAAAATTAGAAGACGAACCTCTCACTAAGTTCACCGACTCCTTGTGGAGTTGGTAATCCTTCTCAAAGTTCTGAAGCAATCTCAGTAACTCGTGGTAGTTAACTTCAGGCTTTGTCATTCTATAATAAGTGAGGAATGGAAGATAAGATTTGGGCAGCGAGTTCAGTATTGCATCTTTCCCAAGCTGCTCATGCAAAGAAAAATCGAGCTTGCTCAACCGCTCCATCAGCTCGATCATGTACAATACATGATCAGTGACAGAGGCACCATCCTACATTTTGGCGTTGAAAATGGTACAACTAGTCTTGTGCTTTGTGCCTCTCCACATCATCGGGTGTGCCAAAGGCATCCTCCAATACTTAAAGCATGTCCTTTGACTGAGTCATCTCAAATCTACGACTGGACTCATCGCTCATGACAGCCAGCATGATGTAGCGCACTATGGTCTGGTCACTGAGACTCTTCTGGTAAGTGTCTCTGACTGTTCCACGTGCATTGACAGCTGGCTCCTCAAGTACAGGATCCGTTATCGCACATAGGATCCATTCATGCTCCAGGACTATCTTCAACTTTCGATACCAGCTATCGAAGTTGGATGCCACCAACTTATTATTGTCCAACAATGATCGGAGCTATAGAAAAGTGGTCATATCTGTACAAAGAAAAATCATAACCTAATTAGTAATTGATTTATTAAACCTAAAGATTTAGACTTTAATCAAAAAATTTTCTCCACTATTTTATTCGAATTGGTAGCCTCTACCTCCAATTCGAGGAATTACCCTATTTCTTAGTGGGTACTAAAATCCACTTAGACTGCACACAAGCCCAATTTTGGTTGGCCAACCCATGTACATCTAAGGATAAGTTCATAATAATATTTTTCTAAATAATTTTTAATAATTTTAATTTTGCCCCAGTCCCTAATCAGTAGGCCTTGGCCTCCACTGAAAAGGTCTGGTTAGGTCCAACCATTAACATGACCATACTTGGCCCATCTAGCCAATGAATGATTAGGCCCAACTTTGGTTGGCTAATCTAACCACCATTTAGAAAGATACAGTCAAAAAATCATATTATGAATGATAATTCCATCAGCCGATAAGCACCAGGCCTTTGGGTCTCCAATGATTATCCAACTGATGGACCCATTATCATCCACTTAATGAGAGACTATGATCTAGTTATCACCATAACTATTTCATTTTAAGGACCTAATAATTTTAAAATATTTAATTAATTTAGAAGAGGAGATCAGATGAACCAGCTTATCATGATCCTCCCACTGGCTTCACCAAATCAGCTTAAGGGAGACCATTAAAAGGGCTGGTCTAGGAGCACCTAAATCAGTCACACTGATTTACCTAACTGACATGGGTCAGCTCGAATAGTCAAGTGATCCGATCAAAATATAATTTCACCAAGAGGCCAGGTAAGTTCGATCGATGGGAGGATCTGCCAAAGCTTGCCTTAGACACCATCAGAAATGGCCAGATAAGCAGGCTGCCAATTAAAAACCATCGGTCTGGTTTATCTTAGACAGCAACTGATTTAATTAGTTTCGATTAGATCAACCAAACAGTTTGTGCTAGACCGCTTAGCCAAGAATCATGTCCATTTGGTTCTCGTTAAAGATATAGACTTGACCAACTACAACTATTGTAATTGATCTAGAGAATCCTTGACCTAATCTAAGACAACAATTGATTAGATTTAGTCAATTCTCTAATTAAGTCTATCTTTAATCTAACCTTAGGTCTAACCCAATTAATGGACCTAATTCCCACTAACCCATTAACCCAATGTGTTATGGTTTGTGTCTTAGGTTCTTCAATTCACAATCCTAGAACCTAATCAAACAACTTCTTAATTCTCAATTAAGTTTTGGGCTGAGGGTTGGATTTCGGCTTTTTGAAAATAATTTTTATATTTATAAAATATTTTTACAATATGGTTCTACCAACCAAGTTGCATGTTTGATTCATAATCAAAATGCAAGTAAAATAAACATGAAACTACTTTAGATCTAATCTAAACAGGTTCATGTAATTGAAACAATTTCAACTTTAAACTGCGTAAATTTCTCAGACAAATATATAATGGTTCTTTGAACGAAAATTATTTATAAAGAGATTTTATTTTAAATTTAAATATTTTTTAAATCTAATAAATCATAAATTTAATCTAGATTACATCTAACAAATTTATGATTAAAGATAGATCTACACGAACTAGGACAACTTTTGCACTGTAAGGGGTAAACCTTACAGCAGAATAACCTACAGTTCGTGATTGATCTAAAATTTTTAATTTTAAATTTAACAATCAGATTATTAATTAGATCTAATCTAAAAAATAATCTAAGTATGTATAAATAATCATGTAATAAATAATCTGGCTCTGATACCAATTGAAGGAACCAGATCTAGGGTTTCAGGGTTAGATCTTGAAACTTTTTCAAGGGCAGCGGAAGACTAAAATAAATCAAAATTTATCTTATAAAATCAGAGAATTCCTAGATCTAAAATCTTATTACATGATTATTATATGGTATTAAATCAAAAATTAAAATATAAAGAGCAAAAATTATATGTTGATCATATCAACATATTTCTGTACTACACCTAATGTATGTAAAATATAATAGATCAGATCTATCCGTCGACTCCTTCCTAAATCTAGGTTTCCAAAATCCAACCCTACTTCTACCTCATCTTCGACAGTATCAGGAAGCTAAATCTGGAGCCTCTCCTTGTCCTCTCTACTACTGGTGGCTGCTGCGAATTCATCACCATTTATTCCACCTACAAATGGATCTCGATCCATAACAACCAGAGCATTCTGATATGATCGCGATATTGTCATTAGGATATCGTGATTATTAATCTAATTTTGATTTTAATAAAAATTAAAAATACATAGAAGGTAGCGAGTCAGATCAAATTTACAGAAAAAAAAATTTTAATTTGAAATCTTTAATTTTGCAAAAAAAAATAAATTTTTGAAGAAAATAATTTAAGTCAGAAAATAAAAATTAAAAGTATAAAAAATAAATCTGATATTAAAATCTACTAACTAGATTCTAGCATCTACGTGCAATAAAAATAAATAATAAAAATTTAAAAAATATAAAATAAATTGGTACTAAGATCTACTAATTAGATCCTGTTAGAAAAGGTACAAGGTTTTATGCATAAATTTCAAAATAATTTTGAAATATAACGCAGCAGAATATGTAAATTAAATAATTTAATATACAAATGCATGTAATCAGATTATTAAACCCTATAATTAAGACCTATAACATGTCATATTATATTTATAAATCAAAAAATAAAAGTTTTGGTATTGATCAAATCGATACCCTAGATCTAAAACAGTTTTAGATCTAAAACCTAGATCACATCTAGATAAGAGAAGAGATCAGATCTCTTACCTTCATGCAGATCGAGAACTCCTTGATTGATTTTTTTTATTGTCTTTGGAGCCGCACACACGTCCGACCTCTACAGGTGATCCACACGAAGCTGCAACAAAATTGGAGGTTCATCGAATGAAAATCTGCTCGAAGTGCTAGCTTCTTACAGATCCCTCTAGATGGTTAATCTAAAAATATTCTTCGAATCTCTTGGACATTCTAAGAGATGAAAAATATGAGGAGGAATAAGAAAGAAATCAAACTTTTTGACCTTCTAAAAATCAAAAATAATATGTAAAAGAAAAGGGTCCTAAGAGAAGACAGATCTTCTCTTTCAATACATCAACGATTGATGTCCTGAGAACATCTCTATGCTAGGACATGAGAAGATCTTCTTCTCTAGATATTTTTTAAATTTTTAGATCTTATGATATCTGATTTTTCTCATAGAAAAATCTCATGATTTATGGAGAAGAAATGTTCTAAAAGAAATCTTAAGAGAAGACCTTCTTTTCTTCTTCTTCTCTCATCAGAACATGATCAGATCATGTCTAAAATTAGATCACCATGCCCCAACTCCTTGGAGCATGAATCCACCATACCATCCCTCTTTCTCTCTCAATTTTTTATCATATAAAAATATAAAATAAAGAAAGAATAATCTGAAAAGAAAATAATAAGAGAAAACAATCATCTCTCTTACCTTTTGTTTCTACAAGACATCAACTTTTGATCTCTTGATAGAAGACTTTTCTCCATAGATATTGGCACCTCAAACCATCCATGCCATCCTCTTTCTCCTCTGGTTTTTCTATCAATAATCCAGCAATTTTTGACTCCTCTGATTTTTCTATCATATGGGGCGGCAACTTTATATAAGGTAGACTAGGTCATAAGACCTAGTCTAACAAGGAGTCCATGGGGCGTCCAACTCTTGGATGCCCCTTCTCTTATCTAATTCATGGAGAGCATGAAATCAAGCATAAAAGGGGCAACAAAATGAAAGGATAGGCTTGGAGGAAGTTGGCACAAGAGAGGAGAGAAAAGTTCTTGTGAAGAGACACTCTTTCAAAAAAGAAATAAATCTAAACCACTTTCCATAATAAATCAAATCACTTTCCATATTGAACCAAATCAAATCTGATTCAAATCTCTAGAATAAGTGGTATGAGATCACTTTCTTTAGATGTAGATATCATATAAAAATTATCTGGAATTAAATATGTGGCGTGGGCTTGGAGTTTCTTAGGTGGCGCAAGATAAGAGATGAAATCCTAGTCTAATTAGGATTCTTATGTAGACTAGGTCAAGCTCTTTGAATCCAATCTAAATTAATTACAATCTAATTAATAGTGATCCTAATCCAACTAGGAGTCCAATTAAATTAGATTAAATCATATTTAATTCTAATTTAAATCCTAACTTAATTAGGAATTAGGTGCATACAAGTCTTAGTCAAACAGGGACTTGTTCTTCCTTGCAATTGGCTTATCCAATAAACCAATTAGACTTAATCCAATTAAATCCAAACTAATTCTAATTGAATCAAATTCAATTAGACTTAATCTCAATCCAATTGCTCAATCAGATTGAGTCTATTAGCAATCCAATTGCTAATTGATCCTCCTACAACACTTGCATTAGGTCAAACATCAATTACATTGATCGTTTAACCTTAGAATGATTCTCAATCGTCGATTAACCATCTAATTAGGTTATAACCTCTTATGTGTGTGATCCTATAGGTTCGAACCTAAACCGATAGTATAGAAATCAATTTCTATACCAGTCGAGATAACCATCTAGCAATGATTTCCGACATCCAGATAGGTCGAATGTATGCAAAGTAATATTCTAAGAATCCTGACCTATGGTTACTGTATAATTTATCCTTTTGATCTATAATGCTCAAGATGACTTTGAGTATGCTGTCAATTACTCATATAAGTTATCTCTATTGTGTCTCAAAATTTTACAAATCTCGTGACTCCTCACGAGGATTATCCAGACCTAGGTTTTGCTAAATTGAAACACAGCGAGACATTCTCTTCCTGAAGTTAATTAGGAGTGGTCAATCTCATCTTGACTCACACATCAACTTTACAAGTACTTGACTGTACCCAAAAATCTTTCGAACCTATATTAAAAATACAGACAGTCTGGCATCAAAGCACAGTGAGTTGCTTGCAAGTCACCATGGTGATCTCAGATCGGAGGAACACTTATACCCATTGGCCTTAGCTAGCTACTCTTGATAGTAGAGTGTTACATTGATCATGTTCAGTGCAGATGTACTCCTATATCTCACCTGGATGTCATACCAGTGTCTCGATACCACTTGATTACGAGGACAACCAACGCATATGGCATACAGTGACCTACACTTGATAAGTTATCGTCCTTATTAATAACTTATCATTTGATCATGAATAATTTAAGAACCATCTGATAAATCCTCCTTTATCGATTGATTGTGGTTCTAAGGACTTCATCATAATTTAGGAGTTCATTTAAAGAAGATAGAACTTTTATGATGAACTTGCCAAATAACTATTATTATTAGATAATTCATATACTAATTTTAATCATCTACCATTTAGATGATTGGCTTTAGGATATATTTTCCAACAGATCCTAGCATCTAATTACAAAAAAAATAAAAGATAACAATTTAAAGTACAAAAAAATAAATTTTATATTAATTAAAATTAAAATTTAAGTACAAGAAATTTAATAAAATAAAATAAAATAAAAATAAAACTATAATAAGGATCTAAAGTTGATCAGCTCAGCCTCATTGAAAAGATGGTTGATGACCTCTCCACCTTTCTTTGTACTCCATAGAGCGAACCGACTTTTCTTCTTCTTTCTCTTGGGTCCCTAAATTTATATTATTTTTTTTTAATTTTTTCTTACTATTCTATAGATTTTTTCTTCTCTCAAGATTTATTCCCAGACCTCCTATTTATAGGTAAATTTTCATCTTTTCTTGATAGCAAAAGGAGTACTAAAACCCTTAGAAAATGTATTATAACCGTTACATTATTTTCTGACCATCAGATTGCCTTTGGACCGCTCAGATCACTCCAAAAATTAATGTTAATCTCCTTATCAAAGTCGGATTCCACCACAGCCATTCGATCATGCTTCGGATGAGATCTGGGCCGTTGATCAGTGCCTTTTATCTCCTATTCAAAGTTGGAATGAATGCTAGCCATCGGATGAATTTTCAGCGATCAGATCGCGCTCAAATCTCCTTCTTTTAATCGACAACAAATGTGGACCGTCGGATTTGGTTCAGTTTGAATTTGGACCATTGGATCGCATAAATTTCTTCCACCTCGCCTGTGAACTGCACTTGTGGATCATGAAACTATTCTGTGGATTGCGCTCCTGCTTCTGTGGATCGAGCGGTCGGTCCACTATGCACCGAAGGTAATAAAAATTATTTTTAAGAATATTTTCACTCAATTTTTGCTCCAATTTTTATCTAAAAAATTTAAAAAATATATACATTAAATTTTTCAAAATTTTTTTATTATTTTGGTGCTTAAATTTTTTAATTAGATCAACATCTATTTTTTATAAATATGCTCTAATTTTATATTTTTTTAAAATTATTTATTTTTATAAAAAATCTAATTTATTCATGAAATTAAATTTTGTAGAAGATGTTAGCATCATAAATTATCAAAAATATCTAAAATAAATATAAAAATATATCACTTATCATATCCTCCAATTTAAATTTTGCTCATCTTCGAGTAAAGAAAGAATTTAGAATTAAGTACCGTTTAACTTAAAATTTTGAATTTCACCAAATAATTTCAAAAAATATCACTGATGTCCAATAGAGCATGAGTAAGGTATGTCATTGGAGTATTAATACTAATCAATATGAGAGTTAAACTAAGAATATTAAACTTTTTTTGAATTTTTTCAAATTATTCTTACCTTTATTTTCAAATCATTAACCTTCATTTGGATAAGTATATTGTTACTTCCATCCTTCATTTATTGATTGAATTTTTTTTTTAACATTATATTATTATTGAATATCTTAACTCCTTAAGCTTTCTATTTGACTCATATAATGAGTTTTTAATCAATGACTCCCAAACCAGATGGCTTTAGGGTACTAGGTATAGAATACCCCTCAGACCTATTTGCTCGAATCAAACAGGCTAGAGTTAAAACTAGCTTTACAACAAGCTTCTTTGCCCTTCATACCTTTTGATGCGAAATTCAATACTTGCTTAGGCAAAAAGGTTCGGTTACTCAATATGAAGTACTTGAAAAAAAAAAAAAATTTAATATATGAAGAAATGTATAGTTACCCTACACAAATCCATAAGAAGTAAACTCTTCTTCGATACTAGTAAAAAAATCTAGAAATATTCAAAAAAAATTATTTAAGTTCTAAACTTAATTTTTTTATTGAATTTTCTTAATCCTTGATCTTTCAATATCTCATAAATTTTCTAGTCTGTACATCAATTTTCTTTTAAAAATACTTGGTTTAACTCAATTCTTAAGTGTAATCAGGTGCTTAAATACTAAATACTAACTTACTTGAGGACTTTAAAAATTTAAAAAATTTTATTATTCTTTTTCCTCCAACTTAATCGACATTGTTCTCAATAGAGTAGAAAAAATGAAGGGTGTATATAAAGAGAAGAAAAAGGAGAGATACCACCTGATCCAGAAATCTTTTCAAAATTAGTTCTCCCCCTAACTTAGCCAATATTATCTTCAGATTCCTACAAAAGATACTAAGCAAAAATTGATTAACCTAAATAAAATATAAAAGATAACAAAAAGTAAAAGGTAAAACTAAAACTGAAACTGGATTGCCTCCCAAGAAGCGCTAAGTTTATCGCCTTCAGCCAGACCATGCCGATTCTCACCTATCCTGTGTCAAATATGAGATTGATAAATTTTAATAGTTTTGGATTGTCAATCTTAGGAAGATGATCTATAATGAATTTTAATATTTTATTATCAATCTTCAAAAAATATTTTACATCCCCATTCTTAGTTTTAGAAAGATAATTCACAAACTCATTCAAAGACCTTTATTTGTTGAGAATTTCTCCTATTAGTTCTTCTAAAATGCTCATGAATTGAGTTTTTGGATTAGGAGTTAAGTTTGAAGTAATAGGTGCTGAAAGGGTATTACTTGATTCACATGCATACTTAGGTATGATCAAAGATGAGTTTAGTTCTGGAGGAGGTGGTAATTCTAAAGTGGAAGAACCGACCTTTAGGGCTGAAGAAAATGAGATTCTTAGTTTATATATCTCGGGTAACTTGTCTGCTCTCTTCTCTTAATTACTTAGATCAGTAACAATTTCAGACTCAGATTCTTTTATTGGGTTAGCCTCAATACTAACCTCCTCTTCTAAATTCACACTTTGGCTAGCATCAACACTAGTCTCTTTCACATGGTCTTGGTATGGGTCCTTAAGAATCCTATCACTTTTAAGTTCAGAGATTACTTTGTCATTTTCAAATTGAAGATTCTTAGGTGGGATATTGGATTGATGATGAGGTCCAGGTGGTTGGTGGACAGGTGGATTATTTTCAAAATTTGGTATTGATTAGCTCAGTAATTGACCTAGTCTCTTCTCATGGTAGACTCAACTAATTGACCTATTTGTGCTTCTAATCTGACGAGAGATTGCTATTAGATCATAATTATTTATTGAAGTTGGCTAAACCTATCGTCGGCTAGAAGGGTCTGTTGAGGAGGTGGGTATGGAGGCTGATTGTAATAGGATGGCTGAGTAGACTAACTAGGCTGACCTCTATTATAAGCATAATTTTGGTATTGGGGCCTATTCTGAAAGTTCTGCATAGAAAAAATTTGGATCTGAGCCTGAATCTGTTGGAGTCTCCAAGAAAAATTAGGGTGGTTCCTCCAATCTTGATTATATGCATTTAAAAATGTGTCATTGACAGGATTGGAGTAACCTTGAGTAGCTTGAACTTGTTTTTGGATGAAAGGTGAAAACTGTACAGCCGTGGGACATTCACTCACATGATGGGCTGAGCTAGCACAGATAAAATAATTCTCCTGATAATTGGAAGGTGATGTGTATTGCGCAGGAGATTGTTAATTTAGGACTAGAAATTTATCTATAAAAAGATCGACTTTATCTAATTTTTGGGCTAGCATGTTTAAATCAACCTCAGGACTAGAGTCAGAATGTTTGATCCCATAGAATGATGGAAACATCGATGGGGTATAGATGGAAGGAATAAAATATTTCTTCATCTGCCTAGGTGGTTCTTAGAATTTTCAGCCATTTGATTTTCAGGTTTAATATGGATCAGTCATTCAATTTCAAGATTAGATTCAACTAGATCAAGATAAAAAATTATACCGTACATGTACCAGTGTAAATCCTAATGTGTGTGGTTCAGATATTATTATTATTATTTTTAAAAGAAGAAGGAGAAAGAAAAGAGAAGAGAAAGAAAGAGAAAAGTTTTAAAGATGAGATCCTTAAGAAAACTCTAAACCTAAAGACGAAAGATGAGAAGAATTAGTTATGATTAAGTATTGATTATAATCAAGTTAGCAAATAATTAAACCTAGACATCTACGGATTTCTTAGACCTAACAGTTCGATGTAGAGCGGCTTAGCCTAAATACAAATTGGGTTTATACTCACTTTCTTCAACTAGCTAGGTAAGAGGGGGTTGTGGGGGTCACCCCATTGCTTGCCTTAGATACCAATTGGATTGGTCAGGTAAGCTAATGGAACCAATTAAATAACCATGAGTCCACTTAGGCTGAGCCTTTGTAACCTCTAGCCTTAGACACCAGTTTCAGGGGTGAGTCCGAACTTACTTTGTATTTGACTTCACCACAATACTCAAACTGAATTCAATTGATCCTAAGGGCTAATGTCTACTTAATTTTAATTAGGTTAGGGTTAATGTAGGATGCTGGTTGGTTATTTTTGGACTAAGAAAAGGTGATGAAATCTCCATCTTATCTTGTTATGGGTGCTATCCTTAAATTGATTTGAGATGAATATGCACAAACAATTTTAATTAAGAGGTTCTATGCAACTAAAGTAGATACATGAAATTAATCAAACTTGAAAACTTACCTTGTCTCCAGCGATCACCAAAAATAAATCTAAGATGATGAATGCTTCTAACAATTTAGTTTCTACTCTTGTCATAAATTTTTATTAAGTTTATATGGGTGAATTTTAGGTTAATTTGAAAAAAAAATAACAATTAATACTAAAAAAAAATAGTTAGGATTAGGGTTAGGATTGATCTCACCAAGCAAAATTGAAAACTTTCTATCTTTTTTTTGATTTTTTTTCTATACAAAGATAAAAAAAATAAAAAAGTTAGTAAGCTATATTCACAAAAAAAATCAAAGAAATCAAACATTAAAATTGTTGCCTTCTCCGACAATGGCATCAAAAGTTGATATGATCACGATATCGTCATTAGGACATCGTGATTATCAATCTAATTCTGACTTTAATAAAAGTTAAAAATATATAGAAGGTAGTGAGTTGGGTCGAATCTACAGAGAAGGCAGAATTTTGATTTGAAATCTTTAATTTTGTAAAAAATAAAATAAAATTTTGAAAAAAATAATTTAAGTCAAAAAATAAAAATTAAAAGTATGAAAAATAAATCCGATACTAAGATCTACTAACTAAATTCTAGCATCTACTTGCAATAAAAATAAATAACAAGAATTTAAAAAGTATAAAATAAATTGATACTAAGATCTACTAATTAGATCTTAGCATCTAATTATAAAAAATAATAAAAGATAAAAATTTAAGTATAAAAAAATAAATTTTATATTAATTAAAATTAAAATTTAAGTATAAAAAATTTAATAAAATAAAATAAAAATAAAATTATAACAAGGATCTGAAGTTGATCAGCTCAATCTCATCAAGAAGATGGTTGATGATCTCTCCACCTTTCTTCATACTCCGTAGAGCGAACCAACTTTTTTTCTTCTTTTTCTTGGGTCTCTAAATCTATATTATTTTTTTTCTAATTTTTTCTTGCTATTCTATTGATTTTTTTCTCTCAAAATTTATTTTTGGACTCCCTATTTATAGGTAAATTTTTTACCTTTTTTTGATAGCAAAAGGAGTCCTAAAATCCTTAAAAAATATATTATAATCATTACATTAATTTCTAACCATCAGATTGCCTTTGGACCACTCAGATTGCTCCAAAAATCAATGTTAATCTCCTTATCAAGGTTGGATTCCACCACAGCCATCCGATCATGCTTCAGATGAGATCTGGACTGTCGATCAGCACCCTTTATCTCCTATTCAAAGTCGGGATGAATGCTAGCCGTCGGATCAGCCATCGAATGGATTTTCAATCGTCGGATCACACTTGTTGGGTATAAAATACCCACAGCCGGAACCCACGGCGGAACCGCCATCAGCAAGTGCAGCTCCGCCCGGACTCCTACGGGAGCCGGGCTCCACCGCCATCAGCAAGTGCAGCTCCGCCCAGACTCCTACGGGAGCCGGGCTCCACCGCCATCAGCAAGCGCTGCTCCACCCGGACTCCTACGGGAGCCGGGCTCCACCGCCAACATCAAAACAGCTCCGCCCGGACTCCTACGGGAGCCGGGCTCCACTCTCAATATCAATCGCTGGTAAGCTCAATCCGGACTCCTATCAGAGCCGGACTTCACCCTTGACTTTGTTTGCAGCGCAGCTCCGCCCGGACTCCTACGGGAGCTGGGCTCCACCGACGACATCAGCACAGCTCCGCTCGGACTCCTACGGGAGCCGGGCTCCACCGCCATCAGCAAGTGCAGCTCCGCCCGGACTCCTACGGGAGCCGGGCTCCACCGCCATCAGCAAGCGCTGCTCCGCCCGGACTCCTACGGGAGCCGGGCTCCGCCGCCAACATCAAAACAGCTCCGCCCGGACTCCTACGGGAGCCGGGCTCCGCTCTCAATATCAATCGCTGGTAAGCTCAATCCGGACTCCTATCAGAGCCGGACTTCACCCTTGACTTTGTCTGCAGCGCAGCTCCGCCCGGACTCCTATGGGAGCCGGGCTCTGCCGCCATCATCACAGCTCCGCCCGGACTCCTACGGGAGCCGGACTCCACCACCGACATCAGAACAGCTCCGCCCGGACTCCTACGGGAGCCGGGCTCCGCTCACGACGGCTCCGACCATTGCCGAGCTTCAATCGACAGATCCACGCCCCCTGACAGGCCCTCAAAACGGCCGCGACCCTGCTCCACCTCCTGTGGCGGACTCCACGCAGTATCATCATTCCCTGACAAGCCGCAGCAGCCATAGCCGCCCTGCTCCACTTCCTGTGGCGGACTCCGCACAGCTCCATTATCCCCCTGGCAGGCCACAGTAACGGCCACGAACCTGCTCCACCTCCTGCGACGGATACCATGCGATTCTCCTGACGACGGACGCTGCTCCACCCCTCATAACGGATTCCACATGGCAAGTCGAGGTGATACCCACGTGTCTGCTCCATTATCTTTCGCAATCAATTCCCCTGACCATGGGCGGCCCACTACCAGGCAGTTACACACGTCGCCATCAGTCCGTTGCCTCCCCCGCCTATAAAAGGGGGGACTCAGATACGTTATTTTTTAAGCCTTTTGCCTTATCTCAAAACTCTGCTAAATTCTCCGTTCGAGCACTCCATTCTTGTTGAGGCAGAGAACTGACTTGAGCGTCGGAGGATCTTGCCGGAGCAACCCCACCTCCGGTTTAGACTTCCCTTGCAGGTCCCGGTGGCGACCGCGGCTTCCTCAACTCCAGCTTCTCCGGCGCAGGCGGATTTTTGCACCAACAGGATTGGCGCTAGAGGAAGGGCCGTGTCTTCGCAGCACCCTTGTTCTTGAAGGAGCGCTCAATGGAGCCACCTCCGGCCATCTCTCCGTCATCTACTCCTAATCCTCCCCCGCGAGATCGACACCCGATGCCTCCGCACAGGGCGTCCACCCGGCGGTCCACGGCCTCCGCGGCCAGATCTCAGGCTCCGACCTCCCCTCCCGTTTCTCAGCCAGCTCCTCCGCCCCCTCCGGCGACGGCGGTCGGCGCGGAGCAGTTTGACTTGCTGGCGCAGCAGGTCAAGGGCCTCGTCGAGGCCGTACAGGCGATGTAGCAGCAGCCGCCGCAGGCGTCAGCGCATCCGGAAGGGGCATCTCCGGAATGCCAGAACCCGGCAGTGGGGCGGGCCACCTGGGCTAGCCGCCCCGTCCTTCCCGAGAAGGCGAATCCAAGGGTGGAGAGCCCTCAGTCGGACCACGACTCCACCCCTGGGAGATCCCTGCCCCCGTTCTGCCAAAGGACCCTCGAGACTCGAAGTCGAGAGGATTTCCTGGACCGGAGGCTCCAGGAGATGAACCGACGGATCGAAGAACTCCGCCATGCGCCTCCCGCTTACGGTGAGGATATCTGCACTGATCCTCCCTTCTCCCAAATGATTATGCAGGAACCAATCCCGCCGAATTTCAAGCTCCCCCAGTTTGAAAGCTACGACGGGACGTCGGACCCGGTGGACCACCTGGAGGCCTTCCGAACGATGATGTTGCTTCATGGTGCCCCCGACGCCATCTTGTGCCGGGCTTTCCCGTCTACTTTGAAGGGAGCAGCAAGAAATTGGTACTCGGCACTGAAGCCGGGTACCATCTTCTCCTTCGACCAAATGAGCCACCAATTCGTGGCCCATTTTGTCAGCAGCCGACGTCCCCGGAAAGGTTCGGAGTCCCTCATCAACATCAAGCAGAGGGAAGGGGAGTCCATACGGGCCTACATCAACCGCTTCAACATCGCGACGTTGGAGGTCCGGAACTTGGACCAGTCGGTTGCCATGGCCGCCCTGAAAGGTGGCCTTCAGAAGAATGATCTCTTGTACTCCCTGGAGAAGAAGTACCCCAGGGATTTTGCTGATCTGCTGGCTCGGGCTGAAGGATACGCCCGAGCGGAAGAGGCCTTCAAAATGAAGGATGAAGAGACTGCGAGGGAGCGCCAGGCGGGAGATTCTGGCAAACCCGCAGTTGAGAAGAGGCCAAGGGAAGCCCGACCTCGCTCCCGATCCCCTCCTGGGCACAAGCGCGCCCATACTCCACCCCGGGCACGCAGGCAGAGAAGTCCGGACAACAAGTTTCGGCGGGGTTCCCCGCCAGGGAAGTTTCGCAGCTACGCCCCCCTCAACGCCTCGAAGGCCCAGGTACTGATGGAGGTCAGGGAGCTGATCCCTAGGCCGGAGAGGATGCGCACGCACCCCGGGAAGCGCAACCCCAACAAGTTCTGTCTCTACCACCGCGACCACGGCCACGACACCGAAGAGTGCATCCAGCTCCAGGACGAGATCGAGGAGCTCATCCGGCGAGGTCGGCTCGACAGATTCATCCGCCGCAGGCCTGAGGGTAGAGGAGACCGGCCAAGAGCCCTCCCACCGCCCGAACCACAGAAGAGGGAGGAGCAGCCCGAGGACCGGCCTCCTATTGGGACCATCGACTCCATCGCCGGAGGGCCTCAAGGAGGAGCGGGAGAACTGTAAATGTATTGCTTACTGTTTCGTTTTGAATCTACTTTTCTTTTTAGCTAACGCACTCCTCCTGCTTAACGCGGATGTACTATGACTGGATATGACCTCTCCAAAAAACAACGGCCATGTCAGGAACAGGAGGAGAACCTCGTCCTGACATGAGCAAAGTCAAAGATCCGGTTCTTTTAGACCGGATGGGGGGAGAGGCCTTACAACGCCCTAATGTGCCCCCACAGCCCTGTTAGGGACAGGAGGAAAACCTCGCCCTAACTTGAGCAAAGTCAAAGGCCCGGTTCTTTTAGACCGGATGGGGGGAGAGGCCTTACAACGCCCTAATGTGCCCCCACAGCCCTGTTAGGGACAGGAGGAAAACCTCGCTCTAACTTGAGCAAAGTCGAAGGCCCGGTTCTTTTAGACCGGATGGGGGGAGAGGCCTTACAACGCCCTAATGTGCCCCCACAGCCCTGTTAGGGACAGGAGGAAAACCTCGCCCTAACTTGAGCAAAGTCAAAGGCCCGGTTCTTTTAGACCGGATGGGGGAGAGGCCTTACAACGCCCTAATGTGCCCCCACAACCCTGTTAGGGACAGGAGGAAAACCTCGCCCTAACTTGAGCAAAGTCGAAGGCCCGGTTCTTTTAGATCGGATGGGGGGAGAGGCCTTGCAACGCCCTAATGTGCCCCCATAGCCATGTCAGGAACAGGAGGAGAACCTCGTCCTGACACGAGCAAAGTTGAAGGCCCGGTTCTTTTAGATCGGAGGGGGGAGAGGCCTTACAGCGCCCTAACGCGCCCCCACAAGCCAGGCTGATAACGAGAACCTCGCGACCGACTCAAGCAAAATGGAAGACCCGGACTCCTACGGGAGCCGGGTTCCGCCGCAAAGGTAAGCTTCATCCGGACTCCTACGGGAGTCGGGTTCCGCCGCAAGGTAAAGCTTCACCCGGACTCCTACGGGAGCCGGGTTCCGTCGCAAGGTAAAGCTTCACCCGGACTCCTACGGGAGCCGGGTTCCGCCGCAAGGTAAAGCTTCACCCAGACTCCTACGGGAGCCGGGTTCCACCGCAAGGTAAAGCTTCACCCGGACTCCTACGGGAGCCGGGTTCCGCCGCCAGGTAAAGCTTCACCCGGACTCCTACGGGAGCCGGGTTCCGCCGCAAGGTAAAGCTTCACCCGGACTCCTACGGGAGCCGGGTTCCGCCGCCAGGTAAAGCTTCACCCGGACTCCTACGGGAGCCGGGTTCCGCCGCCAAGGTAAACTTCACCCGGACTCCTACGGGAGCCGGGTTTCGCCCCCAAGAAAGACTTCGCCCGGGCTCCTAAGAAAGCCGGGCCCCATCCGCCACTTCGCCAGCAAGGGTTAAAAATGGTGGCGAGGCTCGGCCACATGACGAGATCGGATGGAAGGGAAGAGCCCTTTCCCACGACGACCTCTAAGCCAAACAGGCCAAACAACGAGAAAGGGTCAACGAACGACAATATTAGTGCTACACGCGGACAAGGTAACACAAAATGCCTTTTTCTCATTTCCGATATATGTACTACAGGGCCAGGACGGCCAGAAAAAGAGGGACAAAATGACAAGAAAAGAAAATGGGGGCAGCTACAAAAAGGGGGTGACTACAAAAGAACTCTAAGGAGGTCCTGCTCCCTCTAACATAGGGTGATCACCTCCATCCCCCGACCAGGACTGCCTCAGGGTCTCCACCATTTCCTCTAGTTCTTCCTTCTTTTGCAGCATATCCTGGAGCGCCTGACGAAGTCGCCGGCTCTCAGCCTCCGCTTCCCGATGCCACTTCCGCAAAACTTCGGACTCCACCTCTGCGTCCGCGACGGCCTTCCGCTCAAGTCCCAGTTGGATTTTTACTTGTTGAAGCTCAGCTGTCTTCTCCCCAAGGGAGACAGAAATCCCTTCGACAGAGCCTCTCAGGGCTTGGAGCTCTTCGTTATCTTGGGCGTTAGCAAGCTGCGCCCTAGTAACCAACTGCCTCTGGAGACGGACTACCTCATCCGCCACTCGACGGAATCTCCCCTTGTGCTCCTCTACCTGTCGGCGCCAGCTGGCCCGCTGCACATCGTGGCTCATCTCGGCATCTTGAAGCTGTTTCTGGAGGTCGGAAACTTTTTGCGACCATATCTGCTCATCCCGCGCTGTGAGCCGGGGTGAGTTCCCTTCCAGCTGGCCGATCCTCCTCTTGGCAGCCGACAGCTCCACTTTAAGGGCGCTGATCCTGGCCTCTTGAGCCCAAGTTCGGTCGCTGGCGCTCTTCGTGCATTCTTCGAGCTCCTTCGCAAAGTTCGCCTTCCTCCGGCTGTAGTCCATGATTGCCTTCACTTGGAGACTCCTGAAGTGGGCGGCCTCAGCGGCGGCCTCGGAATAGCATTTTTTCGCCTGGCAGAGCTCGCCCTCTGACTTTTTCAACTTCTTCGTCAGGAGGAGGACCTCCTTTTTTAGCCGTTGGATAGTTGACTTCAGCGGGACCCCCAGGGGCAAGGGAAGTGCTTCGGCAGGACGCTGCCAGTGGAAGATGCAAACGTCAGAGACCAACTCTTTACAAGAAGAAAGGCAGTAAAGAAGAAGCAGGGGGAAGGAAAGGTCATCCACAATAAGAAGTTCGACTTTATTGATCAATTTTGAAGACAAGCGGAAGGGAAATATGGCGACAAAGGAAAGATACAAGATCGGAGGTCTCAGACCTCGGGGGCAGGGGGTGGAGAGCTCGGCGCGGGGGGCGCAGCTGCGACGGCGGCGGACGGAGGGGCGGCCTCGTCGTCAGACTCCTCCAAAAAGTCGAGATCAAGGTCGGGATATCTGCTGGCCACCCTCTCTCGGCAGAGCTCGAACCCCTTGGTGAACGCCTCCAGGCCAAACTGGACGTTCAGCTCCCCATCTCCGTGGAGGTCTTGAACTCCTCCACCGCCAGGGTCCTGGCCTCCGAAACCAGAACCGGAGTTTGCTCGGCCAGATGGGCGACCTCGGCCTCCGCCTTCCTTGCCGACTCCTCCAGGCTTCGCCTCTCCTCCTCCCGGACTCGCCTTTCCTCTTCCCGGTCTTGTCTCTCTCTCTCCAGAGCCTCCCGGAGGGCGGCCACCTCGGCCGTCTTCGCTTGAAGACGAGCAACATCGTCTTGGCAACGCTCCTCCGCCCGAAGAAGGTCCCTTCTCGTGCGGCCCGACGCCTCGACATAGGCGAAGAGCTGATGCCCGATCTGCAAGGACAGATGGAGAATTACAACAAAGACCGAGCAACTGAGCAAGTAAAAATCCGCTTACCTCAAGAAAGGACCCCAAGGTGTCCCAGGCCCGCTGCTCGGGATCGGCACGGTCGATCCTCTCCACGACATCGGGCAGAATACAACCGTCGAGCAGCCGACGGATCAGAGCCTTGTCGTTGAAGGGGTTCTCCGATCCCCCCTCGGAGCAGACGGACTCGTCTGCAGCGGCTCGGTGGCTGCTCGGCCTGCGGGCCACCGATTTTCTCCTCCTCCCCGCGGCAGGCGCCTCCGCGGGGCGGACCTCCGGAATGGGGACCCCAGTCGGTGGGCTCCCTGGGGGAGCCCGGGGGGCCGCTGGCTCGGCATCCGAAGGAATGTCGATCGCCGGGGTCGCCTGGACGGGCGCGGCCAAGCTCGTCTCCTCCACTCTGGCCCTCTTCGCTGAGCCGGAAGTCGTCGCGCCCTTCTTTTTCTGGGCTCTCATGGCCTTGGCGAGCATCCGTGTGGCTTCGGCGTCCATTGCTAAAAAAAAAAAAAAAAAAAAAAAAAAAAAAAAAAGGAAAAGAAAAGAAGAAGGAAAAACAGCACCAATCAGTCCGAAAAAAAAAAAAAAAAAAAAAAAAAAGAAAAAAAGAAGAAAGAAAAAGAGAAAGAGAAAAGAGGAAAAAGAAAAGAGAAAGAGAAAAGAGGAAAAAGGAGAGAGAAAGGAAGAGAGGGAAGAAGAAGATAAGAAAAGGAAAGATGTATACTTGCTGGATCTTGAGGGCTCAGGCCGATGTTGAAGAGAAGCGGCTCCCTCAGTAGGTTTGGAAGGGAAGGAGCGGGGTAACTCAGGAGCTTCTGGGCGGCCTGAAGGTCGTCCTCTCCCAGGCCAGGGGCCCGGCGGATGGAATCCCTCAGAGACCCCCAAGGGGGCAAGCCCAGTTCCAGGGTCGGGCAGTAAATGAAGAGAAATTTCCCCTTCCAGTTGTGAATCGAAGAAGGGGCGCCCTTCAGCAACCCCTTCTTACCGAACTGGGGGGAGAAGTACCACCAATCCTTCGCTGAAGGATGGCGTTTGAAAGTGTAGAAATGTCTGAACAGGGAGAGGGAAGACTGGACCTCGGCTATGTGACAGAGGGAGAGAAACCCTATCAAAAACCTAAAGGAATTCGGGGCGACAGAAGCGAGAGAAATGTCTAAGAAACGAAAGAAGGCGGCAACAAAAGCTGGGAGCGGAAGCCGGAGTCCGGCACGGAATGCCTCCTGGTACAAACAGAAGCGACCAGGAGGGGGAGCGCTGGCCCGGTCGGAGGGGCCAGGAAGCTCCAGATCGTACTCTGAAGGGACCCCGTACCGAGCCCTTATCAGGAGAAGTTCGTCCGGAGTCGACGAACAAGGAATAGCGCCCGGTGCGAAGATCGGGCGAGACCCTGCCCCAAACGCGGGTTCGTCCGCAGAGACAGGGGCCTGGGGGTTTGAAGCAGAAGAGCTCCCAGAGCTTACGGGGGAAGAAGAATCGGAAGACATTTTTCTTTGGGGGAGAACCTAAAGGGCCCTAGAAATGCAAGCCGAGAAAGGAGGGGGACGCCGGAAGTCAACTCAGGAGAGGACACGAAAGAAGAGGAAGGAGAAGAGGACCCTAAGCGGTAAGAAGGAGAAGGTGGGCACTAACCTATCCTGCTCTGGGGGCCTGGGGAGCGAGGAACGGAAGGCGCCTACGGCTCGAGAGGGCGTTCGCTAGAGCAGACTCTCGGGGAGATGACAGACGCCGGCAAGAAATCAGAAGCGGAGTGGGACGCCTGAAAGGGGGGAGGACGAGTTTAAATAGACCCTGGGATCCGGCGCCATAATGATCTCGAATCCCCCCAGGCCAGTCCGCATCCGACACGTGTCCCACTCCCCATGGCAGACGGCTGAAGGCGGCTGGCGGTTGGCAGGGCCATAATTGCGCCGTACCTAGGCCAGCGTACCTGCGGGGTCTTCGAAGCGTCCCCTCGTACCGCCCCAATTCGAAAAGACTCCGGCACGCGCTCATTTAATACCAAAATATCTGGGAGCGGCAGGGCGCGGGATTCGAAGGGACGGTTCCGGCTGTACTTCTATGTACTTCCTTCGTTTGAAATTCAAAACTCGGATGTAGGGGGACTGGTGTTGGGTATAAAATACCCACAGCCGGAACCCACGGCGGAACCGCCATCAGCAAGTGCAGCTCCGCCCGGACTCCTACGGGAGCCGGGCTCCACCGCCATCAGCAAGTGCAGCTCCGCCCAGACTCCTACGGGAGCCGGGCTCCACCGCCATCAGCAAGCGCTGCTCCGCCCGGACTCCTACGGGAGCCGGGCTCCGCCGCCAACATCAAAACAGCTCCGCCCGGACTCCTACGGGAGCCGGGCTCCGCTCTCAATATCAATCGCTGGTAAGCTCAATCCGGACTCCTATCAGAGCCGGACTTCACCCTTGACTTTGTTTGCAGCGCAGCTCCGCCCGGACTCCTACGGGAGCCGGGCTCCACCGACGACATCAGCACAGCTCCGCCCGGACTCCTACGAGAGCCGGGCTCCACCGCCATTAGCAAGTGCAGCTCCGCCCAGACTCCTACGGGAGCCGGGCTCCACCGCCATCAGCAAGCGCTGCTCCGCCCGGACTCCTACGGGAGCCGGGCTCCGCCGCCAACATCAAAATAGCTCCGCCCGGACTCCTACGGGAGCCGGGCTCCGCTCTCAATATCAATCGCTGGTAAGCTCAATCCGGACTCCTATCAGAGCCGGACTTCACCCTTGACTTTGTTTGCAGCGCAGCTCCGCCCGGACTCCTATGGGAGCCGGGCTCTGCCGCCATCATCACAGCTCCGCCCGGACTCCTACGGGAGCCGGACTCCGCCGTCGACATCAGAACAGCTCCGCCCGGACTCCTATGGGAGCCGGGCTCCGCTCACGACGGCTCCGACCATTGCCGAGCTTCAATCGACAGATCCACGCCCCCTGACAGGCCCTCAAAACGGCCGCGACCCTGCTCCACCTCCTGTGGCGGACTCCACGCAGTATCATCATTCCCTGACAAGCCACAGCAGCCATAGCCGCCCTGCTCCACTTCCTGTGGCGGACTCCGCACAGCTCCATTATCCCCCTGGCAGGCCACAGTAACGGCCACGAACCTGCTCCACCTCCTGCGACGGATACCATGCGATTCTCCTGACGACGGACGCTGCTCCACCCCTCATAACGGATTCCACATGGCAAGTCGAGGTGATACCCACGTGTCTGCTCCATTATCTTTCGCAATCAATTCCCCTGACCATGGGCGGCCCACTACCAGGCAGTTACACACGTCGCCATCAGTCCGTTGCCTCCCCCGCCTATAAAAGGGGGGACTCAGATACGTTATTTTTTAAGCCTTTTGCCTTATCTCAAAACTCTGCTAAATTCTCCGTTCGAGCACTCCATTCTTGTTGAGGCAGAGAACTGACTTGAGCGTCGGAGGGTCTTGCCGGAGCAACCCCACCTCCGGTTTAGACTTCTCTTGCAGGTCCCGGTGGCGACCGCGGCTTCCTCAACTCCAGCTTCTCCGACGTAGGCGGATTTTTGTACCAACAACACTCAAATCTTCTTCTTTTAACCGGCAACAAATGTGGACCATCAGATCTGGTTCAGTTTGAATTTGGACCATTGGATCATGCAAATTTTTTTCGCCTCGCCTGTGAACTGCACCTGTGGACTGCGAAACTGTTCTATGGACCGTGCCCCTACTTCTATGGACTGAGCGGCTAGTCCACCATACACCGAAGGTAATAAAAATTATTTTTAAAGATATTTTTATTCAATTTTTGCTCTGATTTTTATCTTTTTAAAAAAATATGCATTAAATTTTTTAAAATTTTTTTATTATTTTGGTACTTAAATTACTCAATTAGATCAACATCTATTTTTTATAAATATACTCTAATTTTATTTTTTTTTAAAATTATTTATTTTTATAAAAAAATTTAATTTATTCATGAAATTAAATTTTTAGAAGATGTTAGCACCATAAATTATCAAAAATATCTAAAATAAATATAAAAATATGTCACTTATCACGTTTGTCTGCGAGCAAATATATTGTAGGTAATAAATCCTTTCCACCTTCAAAACTGGCGCATGGGAAAGTCGATCCGAAGCATTGGATAACATGATTGCTGAAAGCATTTCGAGCATCAGCCCTTGATCCAGACCACGGTCGCTGAAGCATTCGAGCATAGGCCACTCATGGGAGCGATGAACCATAGACCAAAAGGGTCATATCAACTATCCAATCCAAAGGTAAATAAACCAAGTAACCCACTCCAAGTCTTGCAGCAGATCCGGCACAAGAGATGGGACCTAATCTGACTTGTGTCTTTCGAAGCAAAGTGTTGGTTCATACTCCCTAGGCCTGACCCCACCTCAGATCAGGGAGTAGAGGGGCATATGTTGGGGGATAATACCCTGGCCACTACAAAATAATAGAAGTCAGTGCTTTTGGCTTCGTCTAGAGTAATGTGCCTTGAGTACTGTTTAAATTTCATTGATGGCTCGTCTGGATGCTCGTCGACTAGGTGTTCCAAAGGAGCGCTCAAGAGAAAAAAAAGACAGAGATAATACCAACTATTGGGGGTAATACCCCAGCTGTTCTGAAGGTGAGCATGGCCAAGGCTGAAGTCGGACTGTCGAGACCAAAGTCGGACTGTCGAACCTCAGATGTCGATCCAAGAGATACCATAACTTTAAGAATCTTTAGCCAATCCTTACTCCTAATCATATGTCCCCCCAGTAATTATGACAAAATATCCTGGAGAAAGTTAATCCCTTCGTGGTCCCATCAGATCCTGACACTCTGCAACAAGCTATGCCCCTCCAAATGGTTGACTATGCATCAGCTAAGTTCACGTCGAAGTACGCCATCCGACAATGCATGATCGACCCTCAAGGCCCGATCTCTGTCCATGCTAAAAGGTCTTCAATGGCCACGCCGCCCCGAGTATTTTATTAATTCCCAACTATGCATCATCCACTGTGCACATACTACAAAGATTGCCTTGGGTCACTAGAATCTGACAGAGGCATTAATGCATCTCTCCCCCTCTGATCCCATTCTCCTATGGACCATACAACGAGACAAAAAGGTGATAGGAATGGAAGAGCAAGGAGAGAGAAAAGGTGATAGAGAATGCGCCTGTATATCCAGCTTCTGCCCGCAAGTGCCCATGCCCTCTGTACTCGTCCAACCTCCACCTCGACCTACGGGCTCCATGGTGGTCTTGGCCCTCACACTGATTACTGATCTTAACATCGGCCTCTTGCCCCTGGCTTTGGTCGTTGGCCTCCAAGAGGCCTCATAATAGTCCTGTCACATCATCTCATTTTAAAAGGGTAATAGTCATGGATAAAGCCAAGCAAGCCCCATTTCTATCCCTTGATTGTCAATCCAAATAATTAATGAGGACAGCTCTCACTTACTATGAGATGACACTACTCTCCAGCCTTTGGACAATCAAAGGGTCAGACGTGATTCCCAAGAGCATCATGAGGGACAAAAAGATTTTTTATAACCTTTCATTTTCCCAAGGCTCCAATTCACTAATAAAAAGGTAAACAGAGGATCCCAAAAGGTATGCCTCTCTTCTTCTCAAAAAGCACTCGCTCTTTCTCTCCTGTTGCGAAAAATTTAATTTGAGTGTCGGAAGGTTCCCGCCAGAGCCATCTCTAGTGAGGATTTTTTTTGCAAATCCGACAGCCGTCGACTTGCCAGGCTTCGTTATGCTCCCGCACTTCCGACCCAGGATGAATTTCATCCGTAACAGATGGAGACTGTGATTTCTGTCACAAGAGAAGGACTTGACAAAGTCAAGACATGTAATACATCATGGTCATGCTGAACTTGGTAGATTTCAAACCATATGATAATATAAAGTGCAACTTTCTTAAGATCTAAGTATTGTGCATCATGTATAAACAAGATAGAATCTACTTTTACTTTTAGGTTTTTTGAATACATATGTGCTTGGCATAGTTACTGAAATTTTTAGATCAATAATTTTTAATTACCAAGAATTTCATCCAATTTGTTTGATGCCTTTTCTTTTATTTATTTATTTTACTTAAGTTAGATAAGACAATTTATATACCAAATAATATTTAGTATAATTAGCTTATCAAATGAAACCTTTTTTGGCTCTCTCATCAAAACAAAACAGGATTTACAATAGAGTTAAAAAAAAAAAATCCTTAACCAACTATTCTCATATTTTGTTTGGAATATTGAAAGTTCTTGAGGCTATCCACTCCTGTACCTATTCTTATTGGGTGGCTGAGTGCACTACAGATAATGGGATGGAAAAATGCGGATTATGCTGCAGATTTCGCAAGGTGTGTTTTGATCCAATCAAAACACAACTCGTCAAAACACAATTTGTGATGCCATACATTCACAGAGAATATCCAGCATTGTTTGTTTGAGTGATCTCATGCTGCTCGAACATGGGATGAGTTGTATTGCCAATATTAGAATATCCCTTCAGTTACTTCCCTTCAGTTGCTTATTGGATTATGCAATAAAAGCTTTATTCATGAATTCTCTAAAACACCGAACTGCAAAAAAGAGTGCCTATTCCAAAAGAAAGAGATCAATCCCACCAGGACTGGCAATCTAACTCATCGCCTTGCAGAGGAATCCTGTAGCTATATGTCAAAATCAGCGAAAATCAAAGTATATAGAACTCAGATACCAGCAGTTCTATGAGCTCCATTAACCCTTATCCATTATTGCTTTCACGGCTGCACCTCCTTGTGGCCCAGTCAAAGTAGACTATGATGCTTTTTGGAAGGAAATGCTGGGTTGTTCTATATTATAAGAAATTATGAAGGTGATATAATACGTGCTGGATCAAGAAATTATCAAATAGCTTCAATACCTATGGCAAAGCTTCAAGCGGGATGGAGAAATCTTAGTATGGCAGTGCACCCCATCTTACCTTCAAAGCAATATGGCTGAAAGGAGACTCTGCTGTAGTCATCAAGCTGATATGTTATATTTTTAAACATTTCTTAGGGCATTGAGAATAAGAGTACATTCACCCCTTTTTCTAGTGGATATCAATCACTCTGGTCATCATTGGATTTTTTCTGAGTAACTCACTATTACACAAGAGCAAATTAGCCTATGAATAGATTCATAAGATTGCTAGATAATGTAGATTTTTCTTCTATTTCTTCCTTTCGCTTGAAATCAGAACTTTGGTTTCGGTGAATACAGCTGGAGTTCATTTTCCATGTTTTTAGTTTTTTTGGGCTTTGAAACCCGCACCCCCCCCACCCCCCCCCCCAAACGGAAAATAAATAAATAAATAAACAAAATATATAGTTATTTCTCTCTTGATCTTTTTTTTTTTTTTTTAAAGGGCACAACTCTCTTGATCATCTTAAAACATGAAATGTAGACTTCTATTTGAAATATGAAGAGATTAATGAACAGGTCCAAAAAGGTTAAAGCATTTCTTCACATCAATGTTTTCTTCTCTTAACGTTTCTCTCTAATTTTCCTCATGCATGCGTGTGTCTCAATCTTTCAGATTTTTTTTACGTTAAACTTGCTAGTTTGTCATGTTCTTTTATTTTTTTGATAAAAGTTTGCCATGTTTTTTCATGTTTCTTTTCCATTTCACACTTTCAACATTTTTTCAAAATTTAATTTTTCTTTATATAAAATTATATTGTTCATTGTGTTCAGAGTAAGGTAACTCCTAATTATAATGGCATGCCCAATTCAAGTAAAATTTTCTTTGTCATTCTTATTTTGGCGCCAATTGAATAGTGTCCTACTGCTCTTCCTATTTAAAAAAAAAAATTGATTTAAACAAGAGGAAATTTAGGACCAATTCCTTTCTCAAGCAATGGTGATGATTAACTATGAGGTCAGTTCTAAGTTTGGACCCCATCATGGTAAAAATTATTACACGCACAACCAAACTACTGCACTTCACTAATCATCATGGTGTATTACAAGAGGCTAATTACTGAGACAAACACACAATGAATGGAATCCATATGTGAGCACATAATGATTGATAGTGTGCACTAGTGTGACCGATACAATAATTTCTCCCTTCAACTCTATTTTTTTTAATGACTATTTTGGAATAGCAAAGTAAAGTTAGAACTCTTTTACAAGGCCACATGCATTTCGAATGTCCTACTCCTGGATACCGACTTTTCTTTTTGGACCATAATTTATGAGACCCTAGCTTTCTTTTTTTTCCTCTCTTCTCTTTTTTTTTTTTTTTTTTTGCAGGAGAGATAGGGTATATGGTTTTAATGCAAATTAAGAAACATAATTGGCTAAATACATATATTAGACAAAATGGCTAGGCCAATAAATATTACATATGTGTATGAATTTTCTTTGTGGATATATGTATTAATTATTATTTTATATTTATTTAATATATTTTATTAATTTTTATTATATTAATTTTTATTTAATTTTTTTTCATTTATATATTACTTTTGTATTTTTTGTTTCATGGGTATACATTTTTTTTTTGTGGCTAAGTCATGTAAACCAAGGATCAAAGGAGATCAACAACAGTCAAGGTACCACTGAATCACTATTATCCACATATTCTATCCAACATATATTTATGAAATAGCCAAGATAACCCTTTATCAACAAACAATAAAAGGGTATTTTTGTATTTTACTATGGTACAATATAATTATTATACAAAAATAAAAATTGTTTATCCAAAAAATTCCAACACATTCTTGAATTTATTATAATTATCAAGAAATTGGAACCAGGATTAACTATCCAAGGATAAAATCTCGCATAACCAAATCTTTAAGAGAGAAAAAGGCAGCCACCATAAAGAAATCAATGGAATCAGAGACCTTGCTGATCATGCAATTTGAAAATTTGAGGATAATGGAATGAGAGGTGATTTCTTTTTTTTTTTTTTTTTTTTTTCGGGTAGTCCTCCAGAATCCTAAATTAAGGTGCTCAAGCCTTAATGAGCCAAAGTTTCCTTAATTAGCAAAAGTGCTTTCTCCTAAACTAATCCTTCCATCAACTTGTTCTCAGCCTCTACCACATATGGTATTGTTTGGTGCATAACTAAATCAAGCATCCAAATAGGGCCTGGAGACTTTATCAGAATGTTAAGCTGGGATTTTGTATATAAAGGCATGAAGGCCCCTTAAGTGCTACTATTAGAGGACCAAAAGCTCTTTTGGATAATTTTAAGATGCTTGATGAAAATTTTAAAATAATTATTAGGCTCCTCTAGAAGTTGAAAAATCTATTAAAAGCTCTTGGACAAAAGCTTTACTTAGTGACCTAGGTTCTAGCCTTGGCAATTGTACTTTTTATTGCCATAATTATTTAATTGATCTCTTTTTTGTTGTCATAATCATGCAACCAAGGATTCTGAGTTTAACGTAATGATAATGATAGGATTCTTCTTGATTGTTTAGAAATTGATGAATCATAGGAGAAAAGGAGGATAGAACGTAGTCAAACATTGATTAACCATGAGATCGATATTTTGCATGATTATATTGCTACTTTTTTTATGAATCTGACTTATTTATCTAGGATATTATGGTTGTAACATAATATTAAAAAATGTTGAGGAACATTTGTATTGCTATTATGATTATGGATATATAAATAATTTTATTTTTGTTTTGTATTTGAATGAACAAATCAAATATTTATGTTGGTACTAGAATCAAGAACTATCCGAGCTACTATTGCAATATTCTTTATTACTTGATAATCACTCGTTGAAAAACAATTGCCTTATTTATTATATCATTTAGATCAAAATATAAAAATGATATATAAATTGGGAATACTTTATAAGAATATAATATAATAATTATTACATTATAAAAATTGTAATATAGTACTATTATAATTTTTAATTAAAATAATTTCATAATTATTATATTATAATTATAGAGTTATATATAATATAAAATATTATTATATTTGATAATAAATATAAAATTTATCATTTTTATATTATTTAAAACAAGATGTCAAGATAAATAATTTATAAATTAAAATACTTGATGGTAAGAATTTTGATGATACATACAGTTAGATAATTGAAAATATTACGCAATATCCTTTATTATCATTTTTTTCATATTAAAAATATATTTTTTAAAGCTTCATAGCATTTCATAAATATAGTTAACAAGCAGCAAACTATTTTTTTTATTAACAATTCTGCTAGCAAAAGCTCTACCACCCAAGTTCCATACAGAACTTCACTACACATGGCAATACTAAGCTGGGTCCAAAGAGCCTGAATACAAAATGCAAAGTAGGCAGTAGAAATTAGAGGCATTTTAAATCCTAAAGCTACACTTATATTATCCTTCAGATGGGACCAAGTGAAACCGAAGTGTTGATATTCCTCTTTTAGTTGTGCTGTTTGGCTCTCATCGGCTTCTGAGTCAAACAGGACATTAAGTAGCTGTTCAAAGGCTATTAATCGATGGACAGGACGTTATTCAATAAATATAATAACGAAATAATTTATCTTGATTGTGGACTTCTTCAAAAAACTTATGACGGGATTCACTCCAAGATACCGGACCCTTTTTTTTTTTTTTTTTTTCCAATTAAGATAAGACGAAAAAGATGCCCAAAATTAGATGAAAGGAACACCTCGTTGGTTACCAAACCCCAATAACAAAACCAGCCGCATTGCTATAATCTCAGATGGGATATGAACCTTATGCGTCATCCCAATATTAACCACCAACCTCATTTACATGTCGTTACAAGACAATGAATACATAGCATTCTTCTGTTGGTTTATAGGTTATTCACCTCATCAATTTTCCTGCATCAGTGGGGTGAATTCCCAATTATCAATGGGAAATGTCCTTTTGTCTTGTCTCACATACACAAGCATTTCAAACAAAACTCAAATAATATACTCGTATAAAGAAACATATTCCACACTAGGGTAAATAAAGCTCACATTAACTTGAATAGAAGTGAAGTAACAAGTATTAGCACATATTTCAATTGGATGTGTAAGAAGCATAAGAACAGTTTCTATACTCAGAAAATTGAATAAACACAACTGCCGTTTCTGGAGACTATAATATTACCTATCCTTGATGCAGTAAAGTGTGGGTGCCAGCAGTCATATGCCTCCTCAAAATAAATGTGGGCAAAACTTCATCATCAGGTCCAATTGTTAGAGATCCAACTAAGCTGCACCCAAATTCCAGTTTGAAAACATAAGTTAGGTCAAAGCCATGACCTGTCAGATCATTTAACAGATTGATTAAGATTTTGTTTAGCATGATAAACTAAATTATTTTCTGCTTCCAATCCACAAATCAAGCATTTGCATAACAGGAGAAATTTAGTTGGTGGAAAGGAATACAGCTCTAATTGTTGCCAAAATAGATTAATGAACTCAGGATGGTTAGGCTGCTTTTAAATAAACACAGCTTAAAACACTAGATATCGGCCATATGCAGCATGATAGACCAACTGCCCCCAAACATTGGCAAGAAATGTGCTTTTTCTTTTTGGTAGGATGATTTACAACATAAATATGCTTGCCTGCTTGCATGGTGTGACTATCCTTGACTCCATGGGCACATATCCACCCACAACATTTGGCCATCACTGGTATATTCGATCATAACCAC
Source organism: Elaeis guineensis (assembly GCF_000442705.2). Lineage (NCBI taxonomy): Eukaryota > Viridiplantae > Streptophyta > Magnoliopsida > Arecales > Arecaceae > Elaeis > Elaeis guineensis. The sequence goes on along the minus strand of NC_026000.2, from coordinate 31,523,194 downwards.
CATTGAATTGCCATATAGCCCTCAAATTGCAAGACAGCCTCCTTCGATCCTTCCCTCAGGGGCACCTAGAAGTTCTGCACAAAATCATTGTCAATCACCGCCCCACCCCAATCCTTAGAACATGGACCCAGTGATATAGCCCAAGTCATCATTCCCCTTGCTCGGAAGGCCTTCTCTTCCTCCTCGACACTTTATACCTCGACCTCTTTGTACAATGACTGACAGCCAGAAAAACAACCTGAGGTGCTTTCACCATTCTCTCCCACAAAATTATGCAGGTCTTATACCACATGCACCCCGATTTGCTATAGTCCACCTTCTATAAAGATCGAAAAGTACCAGAAAGGTCACAAAACCAAATGCATATAAGTGCCACCTCTCCTCAACACAAAAGCTTGGACATAACATATCATTGATAAGATCATCAACCCTCCAATGACCTTTGGACAATACAATCACCAAACAAAAATAGGGATGGCAACAGGGCGGGTTTGGAGCGGATCGGCCCTTTCCATGACCCGCTCCATGAGTTAGATGCATAGATCCATTCCGCTCCATCAACCCTTGATGAGTTTATAAACTTGATCCAAATCCTTTAAATTTTCAAAAATTTAGATCCTGACACACTCCATAAAAACCCATTTAAACTTAAATAAATTTATAAAATCTAAATTTTTATTATTGATGTTATTTTTTTCCAATCCGCCCCTCTCTAACCTATCCCAACTCAACCTGCTCCATCCCAACCCAACCCACCCCTAACATATTATATGCCTTTAATCTATTCATAGATCTCATCTCATAAACCAATTTCCTGCCAAAATTCCTATATTTTCATGTTTTCATAAAATAATTATAATTAAAAGATCTAATCATTTATTCAAGTGAAAAACCAACAATGTAGATATCTTATGTATATATACATATAACTATTTGTACTTTGAACTTTTGACATATATGGGGCGGGTTCGCGGGGCGGAGCAAGAGCAAACCCTGACCCGCTCCATCTCACCAGTAGTAGGGCTGGAACTGAGCCAGATCGGGCCATACCCCAGCCCGAGCCCAGCCCGAAATAATTTTTCGAACTTCGGACCAGGCTTAGGTTCGATTTTTTTGAAAAAATACAGGCTCGAGCCCAAGCCCGAGAACGGCCCGAGTCCAATCGAACCGGCTTGCATCCAATCGCGGTTCAGCCTCTTCACACCCAACCACCGCATCTAGCACCACCCGCATCTCCTCCGCTTGTCCGCAGCTCCACCCACGGCTTCTCCGTCTCGATCCCCCTCCCCCGACCCCCCTACCCCGGTATCCATGGACACGCCCCGCTCGTCGACGGCGATGAGGAAGCCACAGAGGATGGCGCAAACGGTGCCGCGGAGGGACGTCGAGAATAGGACGACCTTGGGGCACTTGGGCTCATCGGCGAGATGATTCCAGAGGGGTTTAACGATGGGATGCTCGTCCTTGGCCTTGATCGGGCAATGGTGGTGGTGGTGCGTAAGGGATCGAGGGAGGTAGGGCTTCTTGGAGGCGGAGGTGGGGGAGGGGAGGTCGTCGAGGTCATCCATGAGGTCCCAGGCATTGATGACGGCGGTGGGTGAGGCAGAGGCGATGGCGAGCTGAGGATCGAGGTCGTCTGGGATTTCGAGGGAGCCATAGAAGGTGAGGGAGACGAGATGGATCGACTAAAGAGGGAGAGATGGAAACCTAGGGAGAAGAGGAGGCGGAGGAGCGGGAGGGGAAGGTGCCGTCGGGGAGCACCATCCAACCCACCTCCCTCGCAACAGCGGCGATGACCTCGTTGATGTCCATTCATGCCCGAACAGAATCCTCGCAGTGATCACCCGTCGATGTTGCTCCCTAAGCTTCGTCCTTTCCTTCTCCTCCTTCGACCGCGACTGCCTCATCGCCCCCCCTTGCATCATCCCCTCCACCCCGCCGCTGCTGTCGCCAATTCTCCTCTGTTGCTCGAAGTAGTGTGGGGGCCCGGGCCGACTTTGGGCCGAATTTCGGGCCTGGGCCGGGCCAAAGGTCTGCCCCAGCCCGGCCTGAAAGGCATTTCCTATTTTTTGGGCCCAAAACTCGACCCAAAGTCGGCCCGGGCCCGGCCCGAAAGGCATTTCCTATTTTTTGGGCCCCAGCCCAGCCTGAATGGTTTCAGGCCAAGCCCAAAGCCCGGCCCGAAGTTGGCCCGGCCCGAGCCCACTTCCGCCCTAACCAGCAAGTTTGTTAATTTTTGATCTGACCCACCTCTTGACCCATTTAGCTGATCCATTTATCTGCCCCATCGTGGGCTAGAGCGGGTCGGATTCGCAAGTTACCCGCCCCATTGCCATCCCTAAACAAAAGTCTATCATAGGTATCAGAAGCCAAAAAAAAGCCTACACCCCCCTCTCTCTCCCCAACTTAAAAAAATCTATTATGCATGTGAGCAAAATCTTATAACAAGGTTATAATTGCCAGCCTTGTCCCTTTCAAGAGTCCTTTGTTAGCAAACTATCATTAGATAACATTTGGAAATTTTTGTGGCAGTATCCACTTCCTTTCGATCTAGTCAATTGAACATCTTTTTCTAGGAGCGAAAGTGGTATAGATATTTATCCGTCAAATCCATTTTTATATTCGAATTAATCCGGATATGGATAAAAATTTGATGATCCGATTAACATCCGTATCCATATCCATATCCGTCAAAGAAAATAGATATGGACATGGACAAACAACTATTCGATCCGTAACTGAATATCCAAATTTACATGTAACCCTCTATAATTTCATATCGCACTTATTAGTTTTTAAAAAAAATATATAACCATATAAACATATTATTAACTTGATTTATCATCTATTTAGTAATATCCATGATTTTATAGTCATAAAGTTTAATTAGCTAAGTAATATCCATAATTATATCCATACTTCCAATATCCAAATTGTATCCGTATCCGTTCAAAACAAATATAGATCTGAATTTTTGCATCTGAATAATATCCGCATCCGTATTTGTATTCGTCAAATAAAACAAATATAGATATGGATATGCTGGTATCCGATCCGTATCTAATCCAGTTTCAACTCTATCCTCTTCAATCAACTGATTCCAGCATGGCATAACAATTTTACACTCTTTACAATTTCCCATCCTCTTCAGCTGACTGGAGTTGTTTCACTCACTGACGTTGTACCAATACCCATACTTTTCATCTAAGAATCCTGCTGCTCATCAGAGTCAAACAATTTTCCACCCTCCTCAAAGAACCATCTCCCCACAATCTGTCCCATTCACCAAGCTTACTTGAATAATGATAAGCGTTCATTCAAACACATAGCTTAACTGAGAAATGCATTTGTATTAACAAGAACTCCACATTTCTTTAGTAACAGTTGCTAATGATTTAATGGAAAAACTATAACCTGTAACTCCAGTGCCTTACCCTTAAAAAATAACAGTGTATATCATATAGTGCAGATCATTATTCTCTAGAACCACATCCTTCTATTAAAGTCATCATCCCAAACAACACTTTAGGGCATGAAATCGAACTAGGGAAATTATTATTCAGAGAAGCTGTTGGTTTCTTTTTCTTGACCCTGCATTCTTTGGTTTAAAACTTAAACACTTAATCTCCATTTTCATGTTCACAAAGAGAAAGGAGATACAAATTCAATCAAAGTGTTGTTTAATTACCTTTGTTAGAAGGCTCATCTTGAGGCTTCATGGCAGGAAAGAGAAGAACTTCCTGCATTCACATAATTCAATATATCCATTGTGTTATTTGACAATTATTAACAACTATAAATGTCCAGAAGTTAAAGAAATTAACATGACAAATATGAAAACAGCCAACCTTTATGTTTTGAGAATCTGTAAACAACATCGCTAGCCGATCTATCCCCAACCCCCAGCCTCCAGTTGGTGGCAGCCCATATTCAAGAGCAGTGCAAAATGTTTCATCTAAAGCCATTGCCTCATCATCACCTGATTGTCGATCCTGCAACCATTGCCGCCAGGTCAGAACTACAGGTAGGCAATTTCATGTACCAACAAGCAAGAATCTGAAGTGTGAAATCAATTAATTATACCATTGCATTATTTCAGACATTTCTTTTTTCAAAATTCATAACTCAATGTAGAACAGTACCTTCAGCTGTTCAGCAAAACGTTCACGTTGTACAACAGGATCATTCAATTCCGTGTATGCATTACATACCTGAATATTATATAAAGATAGCGTTAGTCATGAATAAAAATGAAGAATGAGTTTGCAAGCACAAATAAAGATTAACATCACAAACCTCACGTTTGTTAGCAAACAATTCAAACCGCTCAGTCAGGCTTGCTCTTGATCTATGCCACTTGGCTAATGGACTCATTATCTCTGGATGGTTAATAATAAAAGTTGGATTTACACACGTCTCCTCCAAAAAATGCCCAACAAGCTGCCAATCAAATATGAACAGAATTTTACTTTTGTTTGGATCAATAACTAGGAGCACTACGAATAAGACATTTATCAAAATTCAATGAATAAACAGCAAATTACTCTCTTATAGAAATGGAGATTTTCCTTATTTATTAAAGTATATAAACTTTAATATATGAACCATGTATACATGGGTTTCTTGTATATTTTGTTAAGGTTGTGAGCATTTTTCACTCATCCCCTTCAGTTTTTCATTTTTTGCTCCTCTTGCTATTCTCCTGCATTAATTTCTAAAGTTGGCCAATCAGAAGAAAAATGTGGCATATTACAGTGCAAATACTTTGACATCTCAGGTAAATCCCTTCTTTACAGCTGTTCATTATCAGTCAGAATCTCAGATTTCCTATTGCTAACGATGATAACAAAGCCTAAAGCATAGACCTTGTCCAACAGCCTTGCAGTTGTCTGAGGAGGGGGGCATTTGACATCGAATTTTTCACATGCATCCAACAAATATTTGTTTGCTGCTTCACTTGAAAGATCTTTTGGTATATTGAGGTTGGCCATAGCTTCCAATCCTTCAATCATGTCAATTCGTCTGATGAAAATGCCATCAATAACTTCATATTCGGATGACACTTATATAAAGTGTTGGTCTAACCTGGAATAATAACATATGTGGTTACAAGGCATACCTGAAGGGAGGAGTAAAATCAATCTCTATTGGATCCTGGTCCACCCCATTTGCATGATATTTTATTTTACAACTACCTCTTAGCTCTTTGACCATTCCTGTTTGGAATTTTCTGAATAAGTAATCCATAATCGTAGTGCCACAGAGGTTCACCTATTTAACCAAGTTAGATTCACAATTTTCAAGGCCACTATTGTGAACTGCATGATGCCCTAATGGCAAAAATACCCCTCCAATTGGAGAAGCATCCAGGTCCAAGTCTGAGGCAGTGCATCCACAATATATTAGAAAAAAAAATAGAGAAAAAAAGAGTCATTGTGCTTACCGGATAGCATTTGTTCAGTGAGTGTCATCAAATCATTGTAGTCCGCATAAGCCATATAAAACTCACAGGTAGTAAATTCAGGATTATGAGTTAAATCAATCCCCTCATTCCTAAACTGTTTTCCAATTTCATAAACACGGTCCAGCCCACCAACAACCAGCTCCTTTAGGTAAAGCTCTGGCGCAATACGCATGTACAACGTCATGTTCAGTTCATTGTGATGAGTAACAAAAGGCCTTGCAGCTGCTCCACCAGCAATCATGTTCATCATTGGTGTTTCCACCTGACAATACAAGAAAAATGTTTTAAAATTGAATACGAGAGTGAAAACTCCGGATGATATCAAGACAAGAAAATGTAAGTCCAGAACATAACCTCCAAGAAACCAAGATTGTCGAGGAAACTTCGGATGTATGAGATAATCTTTGCCCGGGTCTTAAATATTTGCCTAACCTCATGGTTCAACATCAGATCAAGATACCGTTGACGATATCTGGTTTCCTACAAAGGGAGTAGATATTTCAATGGAAGTCAATCAAATATGCATTGATTAACTATGCAACTGAATTGTATGTTCAAGATGATATTCCCCTGGCATTCAGAGTTTTTAAATCATGCTTGAAATATTACTGAAAACAGTGAGATTCAACTAGTAACTGGCACATATAATCATATAATATTTCGTACCTAAAACAGCATGAAAAAAATGCAAAGAAACTGAAAGAAGCATCACAAATGCAATGTAGATGGATGAACATTATCTCGTGTATCCGAACAATCCAGACTAACGTCATCTAATCAAACTCATCCGGATTGTTCCAAATCATTCGAATGTCAGATTCGGCGGCCTTCTGTTATGAAATCGTGTCTATTACGTCCATCCAGCCCAATCGAAGATTTCGAAATACTACTTTTTGAATATAGGATCACTAAGAAACTACTGATATAGACTTTGGAGAGAATATGATAAAGGTGGCAAACCGATCAAGTTGTGGCACATGATACATTTGACCTGATATTTAAAGACTTCAAAACTTACTATGCATTGACTTTAGTCATGATATAACGAGAAAAAGGTACCCCAAGAAGTGGGATTGTAAAAAAAATGTATTAAAGAAAAATAAAAAATAAAAAAAACATCTTCACTGTACATATTGCCTCTTCCCAGCTCCTTGGAAGACAATCTAGACTACCAGGACTGGTGTTCAAAATAACAAAAAAATTATTCTTCCAAAGCAGAAAAAGCTCCTTAGCATGATCTCCATTATGCTGTCAGAGTTTTACAGTCCACCTTATAGAGCATCTAATAACAAATCTATGTTCATAAGACTATCCATGACGTACGATATGCTTTCTTCAGACTTCTGACAATTTCATACAGCTTAGTCTTTAATTCACTAGTCATATTTGACTCAGCCAGAACTGGGGAAAAAAAACTATCTCATAGTCAAGTTTTCTAAGCACTGAAAGTCTATTTGAGTTTTCACAACAAACATGCCGTAAGAAATAACCATATCTGACAAGTTTTGTCCCACTGATTTGAATCAATTTGGTAAAATCAACAATGTCTGCCATTCTGTTATAATGTTGGGCCATATCCTTGGTCTCATAAGTTATCAGATGCCCTTCCTACTAATTTCCATGCAGGTCTTCTTATACTTTAGTCAGAATCAAGTTTATCTTGATTTTGGTATTTTGAGAACTTCATCAAACCTCTATCAGCTCTCCATCTCATTATATATCTATTGGCGCAACTCCAATGCTTTCTTGCATTTTAACATATACAAATTCTTCCATGGCAGTATATTTCTTGTGATTCCATCTTATGTAATATACAACTTCCATCTCTCTTATTGTCCCACATTATGCAATTCAAAACTCTCTTCATTGTCTAAGTTTCCCAATCAGTAAAACATATCAAGTCTCCACAAAAATATAGAACTCCTCAAACTTTAGTTTCATATTTATTAAAAAAAGTTTAAAAATAAAACTGTTGTCCTCTGGCAAGGACATTGCATAAAAGAAGTGCATTACCACCTGATCAAGCCAAGCCTTATTCTTTAAATTTGTCTGAACTACTTTATGTTAATAAAATAACTTCCATATTTGACAAGCTTTCCTCAATCTTAAGATTGCAAGCAGTAAACAATTTCAAATATACAACTTTTTTACCGTATCTTGTAAGATAAAATGATTGAGGTTATATTATGTACTATGCATAATAATGTCAACATTACACCCACGAATTATGTTACCACCTTATCCAACCTTTCTAACTTCTTAGGATGGTTTCACATATTCCAAGTACACTAACCATTTTTTTACTTGAGCAATGATTTGAACCCTAAGATTTAACTTAATGTGGACAATCAATGACATCATTAAATTCACAAGAACAGCAAAATCAAACAATTCACACTGAAAAGAACCGGTGGAATACTGGTGTAAAAAACAACTTGGCTAGGCTTTTCTTAGGGAACAGCATACAGTGCCTTCACAAAAGTGAGGCATAATCCTGATATTCAAACCCTTAAAAGAGAAAAGTCCCAAGAGTGGGAGGCAAAAAGAATAACCCCCTCTCTCAGCATCAGCATCCCCCTCCCAAAAAAAAAAAAAGAAAAGAAAAGAGGGAAAACACATGCACTCAAGGCAGTGAAACAAACACATAAACATGCAAACAAGGATTAATAGATGTTCTAACTAAATTGATTAAGAGCATGCCAACCGGAAAACAAGAACCAACCTGTACCAGAAACCCTGCGAACTTAAGAATGTCTAATATCTGGTTCTAATAAACAACCCCTAGATGGTAAAAAATTGTGAGAATATTGAAATTACACGGAAAATATAGTAGAAGTTTCATGCCTAGCTTTTCAAGAATAAGTATTTTAAATGAAGAGGTGTTATCACAACTCTTCATTAAGAAATAGTCATGGTGGCACAAGCTTTGATGTACAGTCCATCATGTTGTCCGGTATCATAATTTAAGAAGTCCGCGGCAGGAACAGAAGCAAGAGCATGAACAAAATTCCCCAGAGGGTGAAAGGTTTTGTGTTCCTCATGGTCAAATGAAGCTACAGGAATATAAGAAGAGCAAAAGTAAGTACAATGGAATGGGTTTGACACTGTTAAGTTCATGATCCCTATTTATCAACACGAATGCAGTCATAAGTATCCAGAGAAAGAAAAAAAGATATCCCAATGCACAAAGCTCGCCACTGAGGGGTCTGGGGAGAGCCAAATGCATGCAGCCTCTCCCCCATGTCCGGAGAGGCTATTTCCATCTTTCGAAACCATGATGCTTGGATTACAATGAAGCAACCTTAAACCGGCCTCTAAAATAAACAATGAATATTATAATATGTCATTATTCAGGGCATTATTCTAGGAGAATTTTCAAGCAAACAAGGAAGACTGTAAGAGTTACCTGATCTTTCAAGACATATGTTTCAAGATTCCTTGGCATTCCCGGAACCCACAAATTTGTTGTTTTCCCTTCATTCTTCTGTAAACCAAGTTGAAATCATTTGCATAAAAAGAAAGGAATATCCACATGATAACAAGTCCATTAAACAATATAATATGCTAGTGTGAAGGTTTTCATATTTGCATATTTTTCACCTTTGCACCAGCATTATCAGCACCGAGGGCAGATTTCTGTCTTGGCATCATGTGAAGGCAAGGGGATAGGACAACAAACTTCTTTGGAAAGACACTAAGCTCTCCTCTTTTACTCTTTCCTGTAGCATAAGAAAGAAGACCTTCACTCACATGACAACAAAGCTTGTTTCTTTGGAGAAGATAGCATAACTCTTAAATAAAAAAAAGGGGGAGATTCCTGCACTGATCAGTTAATGGTCCATCCTAGGGTCACCTAGTCTGTTGCTCCAGCACTAATGGTGGCACCAGTTACTACATTTTTCACATACAGGATCTATTACTAGCAAATTGAAATATCCTCTTCACCCATATTATGTGTCACACACATAACATGTGAAGGTAAAGTTATTCTTATATAATTAAAAGTTGTTGACATGGCAACTAGGCTCGCGAATAAGTCAATCAAAACTAATATATTCACCAATAATATTAGGTGATATAGCTTAGCCAACTACTTCAATGTTATGTGCATCATTTTCTCTCCTACTCCTCAACTTATGAAGCCAGTAAGATGTGTGAAAAAGGCTAAACTATTCTGCATAAAATAATTATTGTGTATTTGCACTTGCATAAGTACATCAATTAAAACATTGGGATCAATGGAGAAATAAATCACAGACAGTGCTTGGCCTGACTGGTTAAGATGTCAAAAATTTCATTAGAATGATTTACACTATCAGGATTACTAGTTTCCTTCATAACTTTAATTTATTAAAAATCCAGTAGCATCTGTGTTCACCAAAAGAAGATGAAGATGAAATTCATTACTTAATAGTCTTCTGACTGCACAAAGCAATAATAGACCCAACAAAATGGAGATGTCAAAAATTCGCATGGTATCTTCTGATTGGAGATCCATAATATGGTGGTACCCTTGTCCCCTTCTTTGCTGCTGAAAGAAATCCCTTTGAATAACCTTAAACTATGCCAGAATATAGACAAGGGAATTGAGGATGGATGTATAATACACCAGGCAACTAGATGCTACTGCATTAATCAGAGAAGCATACCCCACCTCTGATTAAAGTTTTACATTACAGTATTTCAATCATCTCCTTATTTCTGGGCTTCACCATTAGGCCCTTATTTTGTCCACAAACAAGAATATCTCAATCCACATTCGTAGAATGGCACACAAGAAGAGAAGGCTACTAGAAGAATCAAAAACGGCAAAAGGAACTAGCTAAATGCAAAAAGATAGAAATGGATCCTCAGAATTTAATCATATAGAAATGGATCCTCAAAACTCAATCACAATACAGTGCACTTAGCCCATAGGCATCTTATGATTCTTATCAATCTTATGTCCAAAAAAATAAAAAAAACAACTTTACCTGAGCCTATTACCTCCCACACAATTGTCAGAGAACTGCTACATAGTGCACTTGAGCCTTGCCATCCGATCAAAATAAGAAAGAGGTAAACTGAAGATTACCAGATTATCCAAACTGTTCCCAAGAGGGGTAAGCATACATTAAGGATGAGACATACGATCAACGCCTCTATAACCTTTCTGAACAACCACAACTCTTTTCCCCTCTCCTACACAATCTAAAACTAGTATCAATCAACATTTTACTCCATGAGAAAAGCCATCCTCTGTCAAAAGCCATTGCTAGAATATAATAACTCCATAGAAACACTAATATCTTTAGATAAGGAGCTAGAAACCAAAGTGCAAGTCTTTATCCACGATAATCTTGCTTGTGATAAACCAAAACCAACTTAATATTGTGATGCACTTTTAGATTTTTTAAAAAGGTAAAGGAAAAAGAAATCCAGCATTAGTAATCAAAATTGAACATTCATGCATTCCATAGCATCAACAATGAAGAATGTTACTATAACAGAAAAATAAAAATATAGAGGTTGGGTAACATCTAAGAATCTATTTTTCATATTTTTTTGATCTTCAATGCTTTTGCAACCACAAACAGAAAACAAGAATGTATAAGAAAAAAATCAAAAGCTGGGAGAAGAGCCAAATGCATGCAAAACTTGCACTGTCAGAGGTCTATTATCACCAATTCCAATCAAAAAGCAGACAGTGCAGTCTAAGCTATGTACAAGAGTCTAAGAGTTGTTTTATCTTGACATATAATCCTACCTAAATTCCCTAGGAGTTAGAAATTATTTTTTTTTTTTAACTTGAGCATTTTACAATCAAATAGACCTATCTTACTTTGACATACATGCACATCCCCAAACAGCTTTGCAAGTTATCATCAGTGTAATCAAAAAGAACAATTAAATCAACATATTTTGAAATTCATATATGCAAAATCTCTTAAGAACTATCTGTATCTACTGCATGGAAAGTAAATATGGATGATATCTATTGCTGTAGAACCACAATGCCAAATATACAATTGTATTGTGAATTTCATCATCAGCAATTTTTTAAGTTCAAAATAGATTCTCTTCACTAAAATTTATGTATAATTCCTTTTCTCCTACATTTTTGTCACCAGAAAATTTTGTTTTTACATACCAAAAAAGAAGCCACAATAGTGTCATAAGCATTGAATCAACATGTTACTGTACACTAAAATGATAGCACTTACATATGGGACTCATGGATGTAGGAATGTAATTGCAAACTCACGAACCTGGATATCCACATATACCAACAATATCACCACGTTTCACACCGGCATGGTATCTGGCAAATTCAACCTCATCCATGTCTGAGTCCCTAATTAACATATTAGCCAATATGGTTAACATACTATGTAAAAGAAAAGCAAGCATTCATATAACTTTTTTTTCCATATAGCCACCTACGCTAATTGGATTCATAAATGGTGATTCGACACCCATTTTGTACATTATATTTGCAGGAAAACATAATATACTCACATACAAAAGCACAGCCTGGAGCGGTAGTAAAGCAATCATTTCATTATATACAACAAAACCAACAATTAAATATTTACAGCAAAAGAAGTGAGTTATAAAGCAAAAGGGACTGTATAGCATGCATGTAATTCAAATAATAGTTTCATCTGTGGTATGTACCATTACTCTTCTTCTCAGATAACATTACCAATAACACTGCTATCACTAAAATGAACAGGAGAGAGGGTAAAAGAATGAAGGCCTAAATATTTGAATAATGTCCATATGCAACAAGCAAATGTTGCATGTCAATCTTCCTATAGAAACACTTAATATGACCTAATCCTATGTGTTATGGGAACCACATATAAATGATAAAAGTATCACTGCCTTTAGATGCAAGATGCATTTTTATGTAGTGAAGGGGAAAACAATCTTGATTTGATGGCTAATATGAGTTGGGACAGAAATGAGTCATCAATCAAGTTTAAAATATTGTATTTTCTGCTAATTAAATGATTAAAACTAATTTTGAAATTTTAGTGGGGTTATTTGCTAATGTTGGGTTCTTAGAATTTAGATGATAGAGCTTTAAGCTTACAAGTTGTCATGGTCATTGTTACGGCCAAGGGCTCAAGGCTCAAGGCTCAACACATGAAGTATTATCTGCTCTGGTCAATGAGCCTCACGGTTTTATCCTTCAATAGGCGTCTCATGTGGAAAAGATGGTCCCTTCCTATATAAACTAAAATCTCCCTTGACTCACAACCAATGTGGAACTAATGATGCCCTCCCTTCTACACCACAACATAGCCCCCCAGTCAAAGAAGAATCTATGTACGGATGGATGGCGTTCTCCATATTTTTACCCCAACCCCCCAGTAAAGATGTCTGTGTATGGATGGGAGATGTCCTCCTTATTTTTACCACAGACTAACGTACAGGCAAGAAGAGCCCCACAGTTGTAGGGACGATCCCCTACTACTGTTGCAGTCAAAGGCTCGTGACTCGATACATGAGGTATTATCCACTCTAGCTCATGAGCTTCACAATTTTATCCTTCAAAAAGTGCCTCATACGGAAAGAATGGTCCCTTTCTATATAAGCTCGAGTCCCTCTTGACTCACAACCAATGTGAAACTAATGATTGCCACCTAGCAATCCTTGGTGAATCGTGATGACCCTCGGACTCGAGGTTTCACCTAGTCCAAGGGGCTCGGACGCGTCTTTCTACCTAAAGGAATAAAAATGCAACACATGTCCCCACAATATCGACACCACTGACTTGAGGTACTCTATTCGTCCGACCTAACACTAGTTCAGACTTAAGAGTAGGGGGCATATGATACAGAGAAAAATTTTTTCTTCAATTTTGACCGACCTTAATTCCGACCGACGCTTGTTCTGGCCGACCCTAACCCTGGCCGACCATAGCCTCAACCAACCCATGGTATCTTCGAAGCCGACCCAGTACGGCATTTCAGGAAACTTCAATGCCGAATATACTCATCCAATTTACTCAAGTCAATGAGGCTCCGAAATTCTTAGAACAGCTTGCCCTTAGCGGATAAGAAAAGAGGATAACAACGTACCTCTCCAGATAAGGCATGACATCATAATTGTATTCCGCTCAAAAAGACAAGACTAACAACTAGATACTCCTGATTTTGCACGACACTTCCATCCTCATCTATAAATAGAGGGCCAAGGGAAACCCTCGAGGTATGCAATCTCTTTCTCCAACACACGCTCCTTCCTATCTCTTCCCTAGTTTCTTGACTCGAACATCGGGAGGTCTCCACCAAAGTCAACTCCAGTCAAGAACTTGTTTTACAAGTCGATCCGTCGCCATTGAACGCCCCCTACGCCTCTTCTCTAGCTGATCTGGCACCGACCAAGAGACTAGGAGCAACAGTCATTATTCATAGGATGCACCAACTTTTAGTCATGGGATCACAACTATAGGTCCTCATATCTCCAGTTAATATCAGTCAAGGCCACAGCAGTTCTTTACAACAGATCAAAAGAGACAAATCACAGTGGCCAAACTCGTGCTTTTCCCCATTCTCCTGACTGCGAGTCTCTGACAAAATCTTTTTCTCATTTACCTGCTCTTTCCTTTTTTTCTTTTCTTAAGAAAAGTATAGGAAGAGACCATCTGTCCATGTTCAGAGGGCCATAATTGTTTATCTTTTTCTGGAAACAACAAATAGATGCCTTTTAACACCTTTGATTGGTCTTTTAAATCTTTACCTCATTGTTGAGCTGAGGAATTTCACTAACTTGTGAAAATTCAGTGCAAATAAAAAGAAAAATTAGATTTATGATAATCTGTCATAAGATCAGAGTAGTAAAACACTCTAGTATGAATGGAGTCATGGTCTTGATCTTTGATCTGAAGCTGCATTTGATTTTCATGTTGAAGTAATGGTAACCATGATGCCACAATGGCGAAAACTATAAACTATCTTATCACATATGTTAATTCAATATTGAAGATTTTCTATATAATTGCATATACTAGCACAACAACTGCTAAACATGTTATTCATTCATCAAGCTGGATGGCCAAGGTGCACTTTCTATTGGAGGTAAATGTATTTTGAGATGCCAACATGAGTAGGAAAATGATATCTAATGTAAATTCAGAAATGGAATAAAGCAAAGGGCAGATGTAGCAATTATAAACAATTATGCAAGACGAGTTACAGCAAGTACTATGATTAGCACACAAGTAATTCCATACAAGAAGTTTGTTCCAATGACATTTAGTACTTAGATTTATGATATCACAACACAAATGTACAAATGAAAAAAAAAAAAAAAAACATATAGATGAATTTATCTTGGTCATTCATACCTAGCATCAGCCATGACTTGAACTTTAACACCGCCACCATACAAGTCATAAAAGTAAAGCTTGGATGAAGAAGTACGCTTGTTCATAATTCTCCCTAACATCAGGCAAACCTTTTTCATTAACATAGCCTATAAGCATATCTATAAAAGATGGAGGTATGCAAAGCAAACAAGTTTCTAAGTAAATATTCCATGAAAAAAGTACCCGCTAAATTGACTTCAACATCCTTGAGGTGCTCCCCATCGCTCAAACTTCCATACTTCTCAACATACTCCACAACGGACATGGATACATGAAACTTATGAGGGTATGGATTCACTCCACCTGCCTTCAGGGATGCAAGGACCTTCAGCCTATTCTCATAGTATTGCTGCAATCAAATAGTAGAACAATTTAAATCCCCATTCTATCAGACCGAAGAACTTCCTTAAACTCTCATCATCATCATCAAACAAAAAAAAAAAAAATCCCAAATTCTCTCAGAGGACAGAAAGAAAGTGCAGCAAAACAAACCGTAGGGTCCATATCTTCATCTTCTGCAGCAGCTGGCTTTTGAGATTGCGAATTCGCCATAGCCGCGGCCTAAAAAATGGCAAGAAACAGCAGCAATGAGTGAAATTTCGGAGAAAAATCGATAGAACCATATAAAAGTATCCTAGCAAGGAAGAAGAAGTTTTTGTTGGAATTCAGTCGCATGAAGCCGTGAAACTAAAGAAGGAAAGGAGAGATTTTTATTAGGGTAACGTTATCAAGAATAGATAAGGAGGGACCTTCTTCTTCTTTTCTTCCTCTTTGAGCCGCTTCTCCTCTTCCTTCTGCTTCTTCTTCAACTCCTTCTTGAGAGCGCTGAAAGAGGCAGAGAAAGATATGTACGAAATAAGAGATGGAAATGGATGGAAGAAGAGCTCTAGAAAGAAGGAGACCGCGACAGAGACAATACTTCTTGCTGGGGGCTCCGGCCGAAGATGAGTCCATGGAGAGGCCGCCAACGCTTTCCACCGCTGCTTCGACTCCGTCCGCCATTAGAGATGGAGAGAGAGACGACGCCTGCGGCAAGAAGGAGGTCGATGAAGTGGAGATGGCCGCCGGCGAAAGCAGAGAAAAGGATGGCGTTTGCTCTAGGAAGGGTTTTGTTCTGCCCCCGCGGGATGCTTCGAGGAAGGCTTTGAGTTCATCCTCGCCGTTCAAGTGGCTTTACTATTTACCCCAACTACATTCTTCTCTGTTGAAAAATTCTTGAATGACTCATGACTCATGGCTTTTTTCCCCTTTGGACGAATGGTTTACTTAATTGAACCAGTCAAAAAAAAAAAAAAATGAATAAGTTACAAGAATTCCTCTCAAAAGGGATAATTTACATAAATTTTATCAAATTTTTAAATATTATTAATGTAATTGGTTTGCAACTCGAATCGTAATTGAAATCAAAATTGATTGGTATGTGAATTGGAATAATCGTATCTCTAAGTATGTTTGGTTTGAAAACTACTATTTAAATAATAGAAAAAGGTGGAAATTGAATTTGGAAGACTTAGGACATTCTCTTTTAGAATCGAAATGAAATTGAGATTTTCTGCAATCAAATGATTAAAATAAAAATTATTTATTCTTATTTTCATTTCAAAATCTAACTCCCACAAACCAAACATGCCTTATATCCGATAAACTTATGGATTACAACCTAGTATTTACTATGATTGCTAATACTGATACATTTTTGTGGTTTTTTTATTACAGTATTATTTGTTGCATGTACATGATCTATTTGAACTTCATTAGGGTTTATATCAATGATCATACTTTTTGTTTAGTAATAAATGGATATAAATTTGAGTCTTAGATGGACAATCCATATATTTGACCCTAGGTAATTATAGTGCGAATGTTCTTCCTCTCATTTCAAAGAAAAGAGCTATGTGAAAGTCCTAGCGTACCAAATTGATAACGTCTTTTATTGATATATCAGGTCGGATCTTATCTTTTTGCATTGGAGGATGGGTACTACCTACTGTATATTATAAAAAGAATTTTATTATTTTTGTTAATTAACATAATTATATATCCATAATATTCTTTTTCGATATTTAAATCTCTGATCATAATTAAATTACTCTTGAATACCAAACTTGCAGTTAAAGTGAGCCGGCGTTGGTCTGCATCTTTGCAAACTGGCCAGCTAGCTATCCCTTGGTTAGATGCTAGAACTCTGGATTTAAAGCTGTACCATCATCAAGATATTCTCTAGGTTTGCTAGTGAATACTACGTGCCTTTTCATTTTAAATTTTGGATTAATCTCGCCAAATTTTGATGGTCAATCAATATTTCCATCTAATGCAGTTGCAAATCCCAAGCCATGAGCAATCCTTGATGTAAATCTTTGGTCTTTGCTTCCAGGGAGTTTCTTGCCCTCGAATAATCTACAAATGCTCCTAGCAAGATCTTGCTTCTTAGTGCTCCCCTCGGTCCCGCTCTACCAAACCCATGATGCAAATGAACATAAATGAACAAGTAATCGGGTACTTTCTTAGCGTTTATAATCCTGCATTTTGTGATTTGCCATTATAGAAGAAATCAAAAATCTCCCTGCCACTAAATAATTCATGCTCCATGGGTTTTTGATATACAATTTGAGGCCATGAAGTTGACAAGCTAAAATATGAAATGGTTTATAATTTTTACCATAAGCCCCTTTACATCTGGAATCAAGCAATATGGACACTTGTTATGGTGCCACTTCATTGGTTTTGGGAGAACGCAGCAGATGGATGTGATAAAATCGAAGTCAGTGATGAACAACATTTCATCACCATGTAGTTGATTTGTGATGGGTTATTCTAGGACTTACACTTCCCAATGATTTCCACTCAATGTAATCATGACCACCAAATCATGTTCCAGTTGTTTTGGAGTCTGGTTTATATAATGAAACTCTTAGTTCGATTAGGGACTCGGAAATGGCGAAGAAAGAAGCAGCAGGATATCACAAATATTTAAGGGCTCCCATAAATTACCAAATACTCAATTACTCATAGGTACTTCTGCTAATTGTTATTTACGCCATGTGTAAACTAGTCCCAGCAAGCTAGGTGACGAGACTCGTCTTAGTATTAAGAAAAATTACATATGGAGCCCTGGAAATAACAGATAACTCTTCTACATTGAGTTTCAAGTTTAAAGAGTCGCACTACTCTAATACTACTCTACCATGAATATATCTAATAAGATCAGAAAATAAAATGTTACGAAGAGAAGGAATAATATCAAGGTTCATCCAAATGACTTTACTCAAGTGCTCCGCTGCATAAAAAGCAACTTAATATTTCACTAGATTTATTTTCATATTCAAATCTATCCAGATATAGATAGAAATTTAAACATTCAATTAATATCTGTATGCGTATTCATATCTATAAAAAAAAATAGATATGGATATGGATAGATACTTATCCAATTTATATCTGAATATCTGATTCTATTTGTAATTCTATTTAATTTTATATATCACCCAATAAATTTTTAAAAAAATATATAACTATATTAACATGCTATTAATTTAATTTACCATCTATTTAATAATTTTTTTGATTCTGTGATCATAAAATTTAATTATCAAACTTATATCTGCATTTATATCCATACTTTCAGTATCTGATTTATATCCATATCTATTTAAAATAAATATAGATATAAATTTTTATATCAAAATAATATCTATATTCGTACCTATATTCATCAAACAAAATCGAATCCACATCTAATCTGACTTTTATGATTTTTTTTAATTATAGACTGTCATTAATTAATTAATTATTTTATTTTATTTTATTAAAAATAGACTAATTATATGATCCAGATTAATGGACATGCATATAAGCCCAACTTAAACTCATGATGACAGGGCCTGTTAGGATTAGTTTTAAATGGCTAAGTCCTCTTTTTACTTCTTATAAATATCATAAGATTAGTTCTCAGACTTACCCCCCATCGAATAGCCATCTGTTAAGAGAAAGCTGAAGAGAAGGACTTAGCTTTTGATGTTCGTTTGAACATCTATGATTGATCAATTATTCGTAATCTATGGTGAACATATGCATGCATCCTAAATCTTGATTTATGAATCTCTTACATATGGAGATCTATTCTTGAATGATAATTTTTGTATCCTAATCTTCTGCATAAGATATATAAAAAAATCTCAATAATTGATATTAGAATGATATTTTTTGTAGGAGATTAGAATCAAATAAAGAATTAATTTATTTTGAAACAATCAATCAAAAAAAAGAAGATAAAGAAGAAGAATGATGGATCTCCATGGCTATGCCCTCTTCTCCTTTTCTTCTCACTAGCTGGACCAATCTCCAGAGCAACTGGGATGAATCGATGCTCAGGGGCTGGCATTTTTCATCCGGATCCAAGGATCCAAACAAGAACAATCAAGAATAAAAAAAAGGGGAGGAGCAACGGTTCCCACCCCCATGCCCTCCTCCTTCTACCTTGTAGTGACCGCAGGGGGTCCTTGTGCACAGGCTGGTGGTGATCTTGACGGCCATCGGCGACCAGGAGGAGCCAACGGTGAGGGGATGGCAATCTCCATCCCAATCTATGGATACAAACAAATAAAAAAAATAGAAAAAGGGGTGATCGGTTAGTGGTTCACACCGTCGTGCCCTTCTCCTCCTCCCTTACTACCACCACAGGCGGCAGTTCGACTAGGAAGCATGGTGATTCGGGCAAGTGACGGCATCGGACGTGGCTCACTGACCGATCGGTTATCCACACAAAAAAAGAGGGGTCATGGGATCCCACCTTAATCGGTGGTAGGCGGCGGTGTGAAGCCGGCGATCGATGGCCATGGGCAGAGAGAGGTCGATGGTTCGCCTATTGAGGCCTTCTACCAGCCGCTTGACCGGAATCAGATGAGAAGGGCATCAATTTTGGCCCCTTCTTCAGCGGCCAATCATGAGGGAGAAGGCTTTAACGGGTTTCGGATTTTGGGTTTTAACCTAAAATCTGAACCCGATTTGTTTCATTTAGTTATAAGATATTTTTTATTTTAATCCTTGCTGAATACAAAATTTGATTTCAATTTAACAAAAATTATATTTTAGTCCCTAGAATGTAATTTATTGTATAAAGATCCTTGTGTTACTGTTTAGCTCCTACTGAAGTTTATTATTTCATAATAGTCCTTCAAAATTTTAGTTTAGTCCTTCACAAAGGTTTATTTCTAATGATAGTTCTCAGAAAATTAATTTTGATATTTTTATAAATGTGTGACATAATATGCCAGTTTATGAAATATTTTCTGAGACATAATATCTTAAAAAATTATTTCGGCATGTGATAGATCCTCTGATAATATATACTTTCCCTAATATAATATTATATATATATATATATATTACTTTTAGTTTTCTTTTAGGAGGTTAAATAGGTTAAAATATAAATTATTTATTTAAGCTATATAAATATATTACTGTAGCTTTGGAATGTGATATTATGCTGTAATATGATCAATGGGGTGCATGTTGTTATCCAATTCTGAACTTGATCGTTTATGGACATATATATGGCTAAAGTATGCCAATTTGTATTTGTTTATGCATTTATTTCTCTATATAGATAAATTTATGGATTAGTATGAATATTTATCATGAAAGTGATTTATTTGTATCAGTCCATGGGATTTTTCATCATGAGAGGGATATTTTCTGGTTATGGCATACAATCACCTACCCAAAGGGGTTATTATGTGTTTTAACTGGGAATTACATGGAGTATTGTGTTGTGAGGATGCTCTAGCTTTCAAAATTTGTTTAAGGATAGACTTCTGAATGCTAAGATATTTCTTCTTGTGGCTTTATGTGAACAACACTTATGTATATTATATATTCTGCCCAAATATATTCCACCTAAAGGAGAATATGTGATATTATATTTGGATTCTTATTTATAGCTTATGTTGTTTATGTATATACCCATTGACTAATATTTTGTATTTCTGCTATTTGATTGTACAGTTTCATTTAGTGTGAATAATAACAATATTATCATTAAGGTCTTGATTAGATCAAATTATAAGAGGTGGAAGCAAGATATAGAATTTGCTCTTGAGATTGCTGACATTGACCTAGTATTATGTGTGAATAAATCTGATGATCTCAATGATCAGAGTCTACTTGAACAAAAGGATCATTTTGCCAAATAAAAAAATCTAATAGGCTTAGCTTGATTGCTATTAAGACGTCTGTTTCTGAGCATCTTCTGAGTGGCCTACTAAAGACCAATAATACTAAAGAATTGATTGATGCTATAGGACAGATATACCTTATGTCTGAGATGCTGAGTCTGGATGCCTAATGAAAAAATTGACAACCATGAGATATGACAATATTGGGGGTATCAAGGAATATATTCTAAAATAGTTTATCTCCAAATCAAGCTTAAGGGTCTCAAAATTGAACTGTCTAATTCTTTTCTTATGCCTCATGCTTTGAATTTCTTATCTGCTAAATTCTTCCAGATCAAAACTGCCTATAATACTTTGAATTAAATCTGAAGTGTTAATAACTTGATCACCAAATATATTACTGAGGAAGAAAAGTTTAAAAAAGAAAAGAGTATAAGAGTGCCCTTCTTTTTATCTAATCCAAACCCCATTCTAGCAAGATTTTGTGAATCAAAAAAAGTGTAAACCTACTGCTCCTAGATAGTCTCAGAGTGTTAAAGAACATGGTAACAACTCTGGTTAGAATCATTCTGTAGGAGACCCCAAAGCTGCTATTGAAAAAAATATCAAATATTTTTACTATAAGTAGAAAGGTCATAAAAGGAATCAGTGCCATAAGTTCAAGTCTTGTATAGAAAAGAAAGACAAACAAAAAGATAAGCCCTAGCTCTTACTTGTTGTGAGTCAAACATATACAATATCCCTGTTGATTCCTGGTGGATCGATAGTGGTGCTACAACTCATGTTGTCATTTTTTTATAAGAATTCATAAGCGAGCAGAAACCAAGTTTGAAAGAGATCAAGTTGAAAGTAGAAAATGATCTTGAAGTTGAAGTAGAATATATAGGAGTTGTCAAGTTGTCTTTAGAGTCTCATTTTGAAATTATTTTAGAGAACACCTTTTATATACCTTCTTTTAGAAGGAATTTGATTTCTTTTTCCTCTTTAGATAAGTTTAGATTTGGTTTTGATTTTCATGATGGAAAAGTTAATTTGATGATGAACTCTCAGATTGTTGCTTATGGTATTCTGAATAATGGATTATATAAATTATGTTTAGCTCATGATAATCCATATGCTTTTTTAAATATTGAGAATGTAGTTGCAAAATATTCTAGGATTAAAGATAGATGCTCTATATTGTGGCACAAGTGCTTAGAGCGATATCTAAAGAAAAAATTGAAAGATTGATTAAAGATGATATCCTATCCACCTTAGATTTTGGAGATATGAAGACCTATATTGATTGTACTAAAGGTATATTGACTAAGACTAAAAAGAAAGGGGTGATTCGTAGTTTAAGCCTTTTGGAAAATAATTCATACTGACATTAATGGACCTTATTCCTTTAAAATCTGTGGTTATAAATACTTCATCATGTTTATTTATGATTTTTTTCAATCTGATTATCTTTATTTAATTAAAAAATTAGATGCTCTTAAAAAATTTAAAATCTTCAAAATAGAAGTCGAAAAATAATTATGAAAGGTCATCAAGATTGTAAGATCTGATCGTGGGGGTAAGTATTATAGCAAACATGATGTGTCAGAATAGCATATTGGTTTATTTGTCAAATACTTAACAAGATTATGGGATTGTTGTCCAATATACCATATTTGATAGCCTTGAGCAGAATGGTATGGTCGAGAGACATAATCACATCCTTAAAGATATGATAAGGAACATGATGAGTAAGTTTAACTTGTTAGAATATCTGTAGGATGAGATTTTTAAAACTATCTTGTATATCCTTAACAGAGTTTTCAGTAAATTTGTGCCTAAAATACCTTTCAAACTTTGGACTAATTGAAAATCTAGCTTAAACCATTTTTAGATTTGAGATTGTCCTGTAGAAGTAAAAATATATATCCGATAGAGAAAAAGTCTGACTTTAGAATCAATCATTGTTATTTCATTAGATATCCAGAACATACTAAAAGCTATAGGTTCTATAGTCCTAGGAGAGATAACAGAATTGTAGAATCACTTATTAGATATCTGTCCTAGAAGTCAATCGAACTGACATATTAATTCTTTTTAGGACATAATTTTGTACTTGATCTAATCAATTAGGATAGTAAATTTTATTCATGTAGTGTATATGTCTATAAGTCATCCAATAAATTAATAGATGATGATACATATTCTCAAGAATTGAAAATTTAAGGTATGTGTCTTTGATAGTTAATTTCTAAATTACTTTCGATCGAAAGATTATCATGGGGATGATGATTGATCCAATAAAATTGATGTACGAATCACTTTTCTTAGGGTAGACAAGTCTCAAATCTACAGTGTGGAGATACTGGAGTGAGAGTATATGTGTATTAGAAAATAAAAGTATCGAACGTGATCAACATTAGAAGTCACTTGGATATCTACTCACTTATCAGTGACATTATCGATGCTGTAGTTGTGTGAGTGGTTCTTAGACCTGTAAAGCTTTGACTGTTCATAATAAGGTTGCTGTAATTTGACTACACTATAACTTGATCTTTCAGCCATACGAAATTTTAAGATGTATGTTGGCTACAGTAGATTCATTGGAGGAAAAAGATGTGTACCAAGATGAGATCTATCGATCTTAGTAGGAAAGGAGTAGTTCTATGTGATTTATGATATTGAGTTTGGAAGACTTTGGCCAGGACAGTATGAATGATGAAAAAGAGTTTTCATCAGATTTTACAAATAAACTCAAATTGAATAAATCTTACATATGACAGATGATGAAATTTAATGAGTTTTTCATGACCTCCGTCTTGTCGAGACTCACGATAGAGAAATTGAATCGTACAGTAACTACATCTAGAGGTTCATCCCTTTGCTTTGCTGGATTGCCACTACATACAGCTAGGCATTACTGATGGATTGTGGGATCAATAAAAATTATTTTGATGGTTAATAATTCTTGATTGGTGAGTTAGAATTATTCCAATCTATTAAAAAAAATTTCAATAATATTTTAATGAAGATCAAAATATTTTTCACTATCAGACAGAATAAACCTATGAGATTACACACAAAAAAATTTCTGACTAATCAGATTGTTAAATCATAATTTTGAATTATAAAAAAAATATAATTATCAATTTAATTGATGATCGAACCTAAATATAAAAGTTATATAAGGACTTACTAAGAGTTAGTAAGTTATAGGATGACTAAATTATAATTGTTGCATATTATTTGATTTGATCAAATATTAGGATTAAATCTTAATCAAATTAAATTAGATTTAATTTGATTAGTTTTGATTTGAATTTGACTCAAATTAGGTTTTATAAGTTTAATGAGATTAGATCTAATGAACACTTGATCCAAACCTATTTGATTATATTTGATCTAATCTTTAGCCATGTTTGATTTGGATAGGATCTTAATCAAATTAAATTAGATTTAAATTGATTAGTTTGATTTGAATTTGACTTGGATTGGGCTTTATAGCTTAATAGGATTGGACTTAATTTTTGTTGAAACCTAATCTATGTTGGACTCCAAATTTAATTTGGATTTGAACCCAAACCATCCATTAACCAAATCCAAAGAGGAGTTCTACCTACAGAAGGACTTTCCCCTAATTATGTGGTGCCTTCTCTTGTTTCACCATAGAAAATATAGCATGGAAAGGTGGCACACAAGAGGGAAGGGCGGCACTTATCTCCAAGAGTCCAAGTGATCTTGGACTCCCAACAAACCCCAGCCTCTTAGGATTTAAATAGAGATTAGATGGGGTGGTACCTAGAGAGATAAGATCAGATTGGGATGCCCCAAGAGAGAGAGGAAGGTGTGGCATGGAGATTGCATGGCGTGAAATTTTCTACAAGAAGAAAAAGAGGTATGGCGCCTTCTCTAATATCTCTTCTTTCTTACATTCAAAAGTTGATTATTAAAAAACTTACTCCCTCTCTCCCTTGTCCAAGAGTTGGGCACTCCTTCTTCCTCTCTTACAAAGATGTCCAAAAGTTGGACATGAATAAAATCAGATTAGATCTGATTTTTTCTCTCCTTCTTGGTCCATGCGATGGATATAAAACTCTCTCTCTCCCTTGTCCAAGAGTTGGACATAATTAAAATTAAATTTGATCTTATTTTTACCTCTTTCTCTCTCCTAAAGATGTCCAAGAATTGGATATGGTTAAATCATATTTGATCTAATTTAATTTTTTTGATCCATGAGATGGACGGTTCTCTTCTATCTTTTCTAGATCTAGTCCAAAAGTTGGACAAAAAGAAAAAAGAAAGAGATTTGATCTCTTATCTTCTTCAATAGATTTTTGATTTTCTCTTGAGAAGAGAAAAGTAGAAAAAAAAATCAGATGTGATCTGATTTCATCATCCTCTTATAGATCTGATTGATTCTCTTGAGAAAAAAATCAAAAAATCAATCCGATTCGACAATCCTAAGAGCGATCTCTACAAGGAAGCTAGCACCCCAGTGAGATCGAGTCCTCCTGATCAGATTAGCCTCGATGGATATTCGTAAAGATTGGATGAGTGTACGGCTCTACAGGAACCTCACTAGATTATCAAGGACCATCGGATCATAGTGAAGATCTATCTGTGCAAAGATAAAGGTCTAAATCTGATTTTTATTTTTCAATATCTTAATTTTAGCATGTAAATTTTTTTGATATGTGTAGATTAGATCTATATTTATGCATGTTAGATTTTAAAATAGTTTTAAATCTAGATCAGTTTTAATTTTCGCTGCATTCATACTTTTAAAAGTTAAAAATCTGTATGTTCTGATCTTTGCATGTATATCTCAAAAGTTAGACTTCCTTCAAGTGGTATCAGAGTTAGATTTTGTTTCACATGCATGTTATTAAGATCTGAAAATTAAATCTTTAGATCTAAAAATTAGATTTAGTAAATTAGATTAGATCTAATTTAAATATATGTGATGTATTATATTTTGTTTATACATGAGTAGTATAATTGATATGCATATGTGATATGTGCGGATGTAGTTATGTATGAGATACATAATCTGATTTGACATTGTATGAGATGCATGTTATTAGATCTAAATATATATGAGATGTATAAATGATCAAACCTATTTTAGATTAGATCTAAATGGTTGGGTTAATTGAAATCATCCTGATATAAGGTTGTCCTGACATGATGGAGATTATACTGAATGGTTGTCCTAGGATGATATAAGATGAGATCCTTTAATTTAAAACTCTAGATTCATATATGAGATACATAATTAAATATTTAGATATAAAAATAGTTTCGATATCTAAACTACCTTATATTCATAATGCACTTAATTAAGGATCTGAAATTGAGAATTTAAGATCTTAATGTTAAGCATAAAATATGAGAGTTTGGGCTTGGGTAGTTCAATTAGGTCTAGTAATTCGATTACTTTTGATTAATCGATTTGTACATAGTAGGACTCAATTGAGATGAGCGGTTGACCTAACCTGATCACAAGCTGATTAGGATTAAGTCAAGAGTGCTCAAGATCAATCTAATAGTTGTAGATTGGTCACATAGATTAACAATCTCATGTTGAATCGATTAACTCAAAGATTTGATTTGGCTCAATGGCTCGAGCCTGAGTTACTCAAGCTAATCTATTCGAAATTGATTAACCTATTAATGTCTAAAAAAAGTGGCTTAAAGAAAGGTGATTTTTTAATTGGTTTCATTCGCTGATCTGATCAATTTATTGATGTCTAAGGAAAGCAACAAGGAGATCCCACCAATCTTATACTTTTCTGACCAATTTAGTTGATTAGTCTTGATGTGGTTGCTTGATGATTCGAGCTAGCTCATATCCTTAGGGTTAGTCATAATAGTTATGACTAATTAGGATTGAATCCATTATAATTGTGGATTTACATGAGATGTAAATTAACAATTAAAAGATTAAAGAGATCTAAATTAAAACTTTCTCAATAATATTAAGTTGAGGGGTCTTCCATCATTGTAGAGTATCGTACCTTCTTCGATGTTGATTATTCTGGACTGGATACAGTGGGTCAGTTGCATCAAGAGAGAAGCAACCACTTTATATACAGGGTGGAGATGGGGTTGGGCCTAAGATCTATCAGATGAGGATCCAATAACGTCTTCACTCATGCTCAATGATGGGTCTGATTTAACTAAGGAACAAGATCAAGATCTGTCAGGTGAGATCTTAGGACTTAAAGACCAAGTCCACTGTAATTTACTTAAGAAGTATTGGATAAGAGTTGTCCATTTATTGGTTGACACATTCACCAAAACTTATCAAATAAGGTGGTGTGGCAATTGGTAGGACCGTAGTATCTACTAGAAATCCTAACTCGTGAAAGGGTTTTTGCTTCCCAACTCGAGGAGTGTGGGAATCCGAAAAATTAGTAGAAACACATTTATTTTAAAAATTTTTAGAACAAATATAAGATGAAGTACAAATATTTAACTAGAATCTCTACTCTATGATAGAATTAAAAATTGACTTTCAATCCTCACAAACTTAGAACCAATTGACTAATTGATCAAGTTATAAAGACCGGCTCTAGAACCTAAAATGATTAAAAGTTCCAAAAAGTTGAGCTAACCAAGATATCTTTAAGTCATCAAACCGTCTAATATTAACCAAAGAGCAATCAGTTCATGATCATTGTCTGACAATGATTCAGGATTTGGATGAGCTTGAGAAGCTCAGTATGTTCAAGCACAAGAAATTACAAATGGGTTTGATCCTGTAATTTCTTACTAGTTCATATGGGTAGTTTATAGTAAACTATCACATGAATAAAATTGATTACATCTTGATTGAGTTGGTGACTAATGATGAGACCTTGAAGAGTTCAAGGGGAGAGGTTTCTGTACACTTGAAGAACCTAGAGAAAAGGATAAGAGGCATACCTTTAGAAGGTATAAGCAGATAGTGAGTGCCGTAGGATCCGAGAGATCCAAATATGAGATAGACCCAAAGAATATGTGGCTCCTTATGCTTGACCATATTAGAGAAGACAGAATAAATAAATTGAAATGATATGAGCCCCTAGGCTCATTGACTCTCAAGTCATTTCTGATTTATGGATTCTGCCTTCAAGGATAGATGACCAAACCACCCAATGTAGGATATGGGGTGAGGACTACTAATATAATTGCCCTGATACATTTTGATATATGCAGCCTATTTGATGAGCTGGTTAGAGTTGATTCTATTTACTTTATTACTCATATTGGTGACTATGGGTATATGTGTGAGACACAAATCTGAAAATTTTGAAAAATTCATAGAATTCAATTATGAAGTAAAGAAATAAATTAAAAAATCCTTAAGATTCTTCGATAAGATCGAAGACGTATATATCTTAATGGAAGTTTCTAATCTATCTCAAAAAATGATATAATCTCATAATAGACTCTTCCTGGAGCACTCCAACTTGATGGAGTGTTGGTGAGGAGGAATTAGACTCTATTCGATATAGTTCGATTCATGATGAGCTTCACTGATTATCCCTTATTTTCTTTAGAAATATGCTTAATGAATAGAGTTCCCTCTAAGTTCTTCCTATTATGCCATATGAGATGTGATATGTTTATGATGTTCGACCCATGTCAAATGTTGACATATGGATCAAGTTAGAGGTTAAATCTATAAGACTCATTTTTCTAGTATCCTAAAGAGTTTTAGGAATACTAATTTCTTATCAGAGGATTATAATGTGATTGTGGCCCGATATACTATGTTCTTGGAGAAATGGTTTATCCAAGATGAAATAGTGGGAGGAAAACTGAGCTCAAAGAGAAAGTTTCTTAAGAGCAACGAGTCATAAAACTAATTCATGTTGAGCCAATACATGTAGTCCCTCTTTCATCTTATAATCTCTGATCCTACTTAAAGATACTTAGGTATTTTGATAGAGGACATAGAGAAAGTATTTTTCGTGGGAGATAAGGAATATGAATTTGATGTGATCAAATATTTTTTGAGAAAAATATGTTTATAAGAAGGTCAGTGGAGTATTATCATGATCCTGGTATTATACGTGGATGACATCCTCTTGATTAGGAAAGTTGTTCCTATGCTGACATTGATTTAAAATTTGGTTATCTAAACAAATTCTTCATAAAGGATCTCGAGAATCATCCAATAAAGATTTATAAGATAGATTTCGGTCTATGAGATAGACCTAAGGAGATGCTAAATCTTTCATAAAAAACGTGCATAGAGGAGGTGCTGAAAGAGTTCAGCATGGATAACTTCTAGAAGGATTTCTATCCTTTAGACATGAGACTAATCGTTTCAAGAAAATATGTTTTGATACATTTGAGAAGATTCGGCACATGAACTAGATCTCTTATGCTTCGACTAAAGGAAGCCTCATCTATGTCATACTATGTATATGACCCGATATAGTCCTTACTGTGAGTGTCACGAGCAATTATCGATTGAATCCAGATGGAGAGTATTGAATAGTTATGAAGAATATTTTTAGATACTTGAGAAGCACTTAGGATGTGTTCATGATCTTTGAGAGGAGAAAAAAAATTAAGGACAAAAAGATTCACAATTCAGACTTTAAGTCTAATGTTGATGATAGAGAGTCTACATCAGGATGTATTTTCTTGTACAATAGAATTCGATAAATTAGAAGAATTTTAAACAACCGATCATTGCAGATTTTAAAAGTCGAGTATATCGCTGCTTATAAGATAGCTAAAAAAGCATTCTGATTTATTGTAGAACTAGGTGTAATGTCATGAGATGACATAACATTATTTTTTGACAACGATGGTGCCATAGTTTTAGCTAAAGAGCCAAGATCTCATCAGAGTTCTTAGCACATAAGAGCGATGATTCGCGACTATTCTGAGAAGTAAGACTTCAAGGATC
Organism: Elaeis guineensis; assembly: GCF_000442705.2. Classification (NCBI taxonomy): domain Eukaryota; kingdom Viridiplantae; phylum Streptophyta; class Magnoliopsida; order Arecales; family Arecaceae; genus Elaeis; species Elaeis guineensis. Next base: position 31,493,312 of record NC_026000.2, on the reverse strand, counting down.
AGAGTAGACTCTACAAAAATATGATGGATCCAGTGACTAAATGATTTAGCCAGTCAAGACCAAAGTACATCTTGAGAAGATGGAGCTTAAATTTGTGGTAGATTGATTTTAGTGTAAGTGAGAGATTGTTAGATGTATGCACTAGAAATTAATCAGACCGATACATTAATTCTTTCTAAGATATAATTTTATACTTGATCTAATCAATTAGAGCAGTAAATTTTATTTATGTAGTGTATATATCCATAAATCAGTTAAAAAATTAATAGATGATGATACATATTCTCAAGAGTTAAAAATTTGAGGTATGTGTCATTGATGGTTAATTCCTAAATTGCTCCCGATCGAAGGATCATCACGGAGATGGTGACTGATTCGGTAAGATTGATGCATGGATCGCTTTTCTTAGGATAGACGAGTCTCAAATCTATAGTGTGGGGACATTGGAGTAAGAGTGCATATGTTTATTAGAGAATAAAGATACCGAGTGTGACCAATATAAGAAGTCACTTGGATGTTTACTCACTCGTCAGTGACATTCTCGATGCTATAGTTGTATGAGTGGTTCTTAGACCTATGGTGCCTCATCTATTCATAATGAGGTTGCTATTATTTGACTGTATCATAACTTGATCTTCTAACTATACAGAATCTTGAGGTATATGTTGGCTGCAGCAGGTTCATTGTAGAAATAGGATGTACACCAAGATGGAATCTATCGATATTAGTAAAAAAAGAGTAGTCCTATATGATTTATGAGATTGAGTTTGGAAGATCTTGGTCAGGATAGTGTGAATGATGAAAAAAAAAATTCATCAAGTTTCACAAATAAACTTAAGTTGAATAAATCTTGCATATAACAGACGATGGGATTTGACGAGTTTTTCATGATCTCCATCTCATCGGGACTCACGATAGAGGAACTAAATCATACAATAACTACACCTAGAGGTTCATCCTTCTATTCTGCTAGATTGCTATTACATGCTGCTAGGTATTATTGGTGGATTGTGGGACTAATGAGAATTATTTTGATAGTCAATAATTCTCGATTAGTGAGTTGGAATTATTTCAATCTATTAAAAAAAATTTTAATAATATTTTGATGGAGATCAAAATATTTCTCACTATCAGATAGAATAGAACCTATAGGATCACATACACAAGAGATTTTGACTGATCGGATTGTTGAATCGTGATTTTGAATCATAAAAAAAAAATTAATTATCAATTTCATTGATGATTGAACTTAAATGTAAAAGTTATATAAGGACTTACTAAGAGTTAGTAAATTATAGGATGACTAAATTATAATTATTGCATATTATTTGATTTGATCAAATATTGGGATTGGATCTTAATCAAATTAAATTAGATTTAATTTGATTAGTTTTGATTTGAGTTTGACTCAAATTAGGTTTTGTAAGTCTCGTGAGATTAGACCTAATAAACACTTGACCCAAACCTATCTAGATTAGGTTTGATCAAATCTTTAGCCATATTTGATTTAAATAGGATCTTAGTCAAATTAAATTAGATTTAATTTGATTAGTTTGGTTTGAATTTGACTTCGATTGGGTTTCATTAGTCTAATAGGATTGGACTTAATTTATGTTGAAACCTAATCTAAGTTGGACTCCAAATTTGATTTGGATTTGAACCCAAACCACCCGTTAACCAAATCCAAAGAGGAGTTCTACCTACAGAAGGACTCTCCCCTAATTATGTGGCACCTCCTTTTGTTTTACTGTAGAAAATATGGCATGGAAAGATGGGTGCACAAGAGGGAAGGGCGGCACTTATCTCCAAGAGTCCAAGTGATCTTGGACTCCCAACAAACCCTAGCCCCTTAAGGTTTAAATAGAGATTAGATGGGGTGGCATCTAGAGAGATAAGATCACGTTGGGATGCCCGAAGAGAGAGAAGAAAGCTTGGAGATTGGTTGGCATGAAGTTTTCTATGAGAAAAAAAAGAGGTATGGTGCCTTCTCTCATCTCTCTTCTTTCTTACATTCAAACGTTGATTGTTAGAAAACTTCCTCCCTCTCTCCCTTGTCCAAGAGTTGGACACTCCTTCTTCCTCTCTTCCAAAGATGTCCAAAAGTTAGACATGAATAAAATCAGATTAGATCTGATTTTTTCTCTTTTTCTTAGTCCATGCGATGGACATAAAACTCTCTCTCTTCCTTGTCTAAGAGTTAGACATAATTAAAATCAGATTTGATCTGATTTTTGCCTCTTCCTCTCTCCTAAAGATGTCTAAGAGTTGGATATGGTTAAATCATATTTGATCTGATTTAATTTTCTTGATCTATGAGATAAACTGTTCTTCTCTATCTTTTCTAGATCTAGTCTAAGGATTGGACAAGAAGGAAGAAGAAAGAGATTTGATCTCTTATCTTCTTCAATAGATCTTTGATTTTTTTTTAGAAGAGAAAAATAAAAAAAAAATCAGATATGATCTAATTTCATCATCCTCTTATAGATCTGATTGATTCTCTCGAGAAGAGAATCAAAAGATCAATCCGATTTGATAATCCAAGGAGCGATCTCTACAAGGGAGCTAGCATCCCAATGAGATCGAGTCCTCCTGATCAGATCAACCTCGATGGTTACCTATAGAGGCCGATGCATGTACGGCTCTGCAGGAACATCATTAGATTACCATGGACTATCGGATCGTGGTGAAGATCTACTTGTGCAAAGGTAAAGGTCTAAATCTGATTTTTATTTTTTAACATCTTAATTTCAGCATGTGAATTTTTTTGACATGTGTAGATTAGATCTATATTTATGCATATTAGACTTAAAATAATTTTAAATTTAAGTCAGTTTCAATTTCTGCTATGTTCATATTTTTAAAAATTAGAAATCTCCAATTTCTGATTTTTGCATGCATATCCCGAAAGTCGGACTTCCTTCATTACTGATCACTAAATTTCTAGAATTTGATGTGGTTGATGTTGAATCTTCTCGGACTATTGATATTGACAGTAGTTAGATTGATATTGTCTCTATTTCTATATCTATATCACATGAGAATGTAATTCCTAAATCTATTGCTAGAGTGGATGTTCATGCCCCTGATCCTCCTGCTCCTGTTGAGAATCTTCAATCAGTTTAGCTTGTTGAGGAGGTGCCATTAAGGAGATCTACCAGATAAAGGAGGCCAGCCATTTTTGATGATTTCCTTATCTACCTTGGGAAAAGTGATTATAACATTGGGCACATGGTTGATCTAGTAATATATCATGATGCTGTAAGCTATCCCTAATTTGATTTATAGATAGATGCTATAAAGGAAGAAATGCAGTCTATGGCTAACAATGAAGTATGGAAGCTTGTTGAGCCTCCTGAGAATTATAAACCTATTGGATACAAATGGGTGTACAAGACTAAAGAAAGATTTTAAAAAAAAAATTGAGCATTTTAAAGCTAGGTTGGTTGCTAAAGACTTTACTTAGAGAGAAGGAATTGACTATACTAAAATTCTCTCCAATATCCTCAAAGGATTTCTTTAGAATCATTGTGTTTAGTGGCTTATTATGACTTAGAGCTTCATCAGATGAACGTTAAAACTACTTTCCTAAATAGTAATCTCAGTGAGGAAGTGTATATGAAATAGCTTAAGGGTTTTCAAAAAAATAGGAGAAAGCATTTATTCTATAGATTGAAGAAGTCTATCTATGGCTTGAAACAAGCATCTCGGTAATGGTACTTGAAATTTGATGAGGTGATAATCTCTCTTAGCTTTGACGAAAATAAGGTTGATTAGTGCATCTATCTTAAAATCAATAGGAGCAAGTTTATCTTTCTTGTTTTATATGTTGATGATATTTTGCCAGTAGTGATTTTGGTTTGCTCAGTGAAACTAAATAAATACTATCTAGAATTTTTGATATAAAAGATCTTAGGGAGGCAACCTTTATCCTAGATATTAAAATTCACAAGGATAGATCATGACATTTGTTGGGTTTATCACAGAGGGCATATTTTAACAGAGTTCTTGAAATATTTAATATGCAAAATTGCAAACTATGTAATACGTCTGTTACCAAGGGTGACAAGTTTAGTAAAAATTAGTACCCCAGGAATGAGCTTGAGAAAGATCAGATGAGGAATGTGCCTTATACCAGTGCTGTAGAGAGTCTGATATATGCTTAGGTTTACACTAGACTTGACATTGCCTTCATAATGGGAGTTCTTGGTAGGTATCTTGATGTGAATTTCAGTGTAGGGATAAAATGACAATTTTAAAATTTTTTAAAAATTATAATTTTATAATAAAAATTATTAATTAATCTAATTAATTAATATATATTAATCCTACACAAAGATCTAAATATGATATATATAGCATGCATTTAAATTTAAAATTTTAAATTCTACAGTAAACGTTTTACTGTTATGTATTCAGAACATATTATCTTCGTGCAGGTAGTCGATCGCTGCAGTCTGATCACCGTCAGAAAGATTTGATCATCGCAAGACAGCCACACAGTATGTCTGGCCTTCGTGGATCGTCCACACAAAGCTCTCGATCTGATCGGCTCCTCACGAATACTAGTTCGTTGCAGAACCCTTTCGATGGCCGATGCTGATCGAACTCCTTCGATCGGTGTCTGCCGACTCCTCGGATGCTTCAGATCATCAGCAAAAGAACTTGAGAGATTGATGAAGCTCTCTCTGAAGTTTGGTGGGCTCACAACACTCATAGCTCACCTTCTCACTTTTCGAACCCTAGGCAGAAACCCTAGGATACTCTCAGAAAAACCCTGCGCGCTTTCTGTTTCTTTTTCTTTTCTCTTTTTTTTTTCTTTTCTTATGCACAGAACCTTTCTCACGCCACCCTTTCTCTCTAAGAAAGTCGTGTGCACGCCCTACCTTCTCTTCTCCTTTTAAAATAGTGCAAGACCGCGTCTTTACCGCGTCTTCACTGCGTGAGAGGATAAAGCTAGGTGGTTGCTCACTTGAATTCAAATTGAATTTGAATTTAAATGCTAACCAACCAATCTTTATCCACTCTTGGTGTGAGAAGAAGGGGGCGTGGGTTCTTTGTGTGTGGAGAGTTTACACGAGAAATTTTTTCTCGTGTAGAGCAAGTGGTGCACAAGTGGATAAGGTGGCACATGGGATTAGTTGCTCATTCAAATTCAAACATCATTTGAATTTGAATGGCCAACTAATCAATCTTTATCCACTCAAATGGCGCACAAGGGAGGGGCGTGGGAAGGCTTCTGTGTGGGAGAAAATTTATAAGAACTTGTTTCTCATGAATTCAAATAGGCGCAGGTGAGTGAGGTGGTGCAGGGAGATAAGTCAAAGGTGGTTTGAAATTTTAAACCAATCTAATTGAACCAACTTTATTAAAATAGGTTAGGCACAATTAGACTAAGTTAAACCCAACATAATTAGACTTAATTAGGCTCAATAAAATTCTAATCAAATCAAAAATTGACTAAGCCCAACCCTTGATTAGATCAGGGACCAAACCACCTTGGCGATTAGGTCAACTCTTAACCTAATCGGGTCAAACCCAACTGAATCCAATTCAATTGAACTTGATCCAAAAATAATTATTCAATCAAATTGAGTTAATTAGTGATCAAATCACTAATTAAACCTCTCATAAATACTGAGTCCAAATTCGATGGGCAATCGGGCATCAAAGTTGATCGATATAAAATCCTGATCGAAGAGTCTCAAACCAGTGGGACTCTTGACCTCGGTACCCAAAATGTGTGGAACTCGTGATCAGAGAATTCTGATTCTCGATTACAGAGTCCCAGACATGTAGGACTCAAAATCTTCGAGCATTAGGACTCTTGGTCGAAGAGTCCCAGTCCAGCGAGACTCTTCACCAGCCATCAGATCAGATAGGAACCTCTAATATTTGTGACCCCACAGGTTCGAACCTAAGCCGGTAGCACAGGAACCAATTTCTGTACTAATCGAAGTGACCATCTAGCAATGGTATCCAATATCCGGATAGGTCGAATAGTCGCAATCGCAACATTCAGAACCTGCGCGAATATGGTTACTGTATAATTTATCCCTTTTGACCCCTGTGTATAGAATGACTCAGGGTTAAACTGTCAACCCTGATCAGATCATCCGAATCGTACTCAACTCAAATAGTCCTGTGACTTCTCACTAGGACTACCCTAGTCAAGATTTTACTAAATTGAAACACGACTGTACACAGCTCCTGAACTGGAGTGGTCAATCTCATCTTGACATACGCACTGACAAGTCAAGTACTTGACTACACCCAGCAGCCTTCCGTCACTGAATTAGAAATTCAGATAGTCCAGTGCCTAAGTGCAGTGAGTTGCTTGCAAGTCACTGTGGCAGTCTCAGGTTGGAGGGACAGTTATACCCATATCCCATCGGAGCAATTCTTGACAGCAGAAAAAAGCTCCGGAGTCGGTCACGTTCAGTGCAGATGTACTCTTACATCTCACCTGTATGCCATACCAGTGTCTCCACACTCTTTGGTTAAGAGGACAACCAACCCATATGGCACACAATGACCTATGCTTGATAAACGTTGTTGTCCTTAGTAACAACATATCATTTGGTCACGAACAGGTTTAAGGACTAAACGATAAATCCTCCTTTGTCGAGTCTAAATAGTCCTAAGGACTTCATCACAACACAGGAGTTCATTAGAAGATGAAACAATTTGTGATGAATAATGCCAAAATAACTTTTGTTAATTTATAATTCATATACTAATATAAGAAAGAGCACAACCGTTAACAGACTGACGATTGGCTTTGAGACACTATTCCCAACAATCTCTCACTTGGCCTAAAGCCAATCGATGCAGTATCTAATACCCATCTTCGAATTGAAGTCGTCAAACTCCTTCACCACAATGGCTTTAGTGAACGGGTCGGCCAGGTTCTCCTTTCTATCGATCTTTTAAAGGTCGACGTCACCTCTATCCATGATTTTTCGGATAAGATGGTAGCGGTGCAGAATATGTTTCGTTCGCTGGTGTGCCTTCGGTTCTTTCGCCTGAGCAATGGCTCCAGAGCTATCACAGTAGAGCAGAACTGGACCAATAAGGAAGGGTGCTACTCCGAGCTCGGTGAAGAATTTTCTTAGCCACACCGCTTCTTTGGCAGTATCTGATGCAGCGACATACTCTGTCTCGCAAACTGAATTAGCCACAGTGTGCTGCTTGGAACTCTTCCAGCAGACAGCCTCACCATTAAGGATAAAAATAAATCCCGACACACTTTTGCTGTCATCATGATCAGACTAGAAACTGGAGTCTGTAAACCCCATAAGTCTCAAGTCCGATTCACCATAAATAAGCCACTGATCCTTAGTATTTATTAAATACTTCAGGATAGTTTTAACAACTTTTCAGTGATTTTTTGCTGGATCAGATTGGTATCTACTCACTACCCCTAGTGAGTATGCCACATCTGATCGTGTACATGTCATGGCGTACATGATAGATCCCACTGTCGAAACATATGAAATTCTACCTATATGCTCTCTCTCTTGAGGTGTTATCGGACAATCCCTCTTCGAGAGAAAAATTTTATGGCCTATCGGTAGATAGCTTTTCTTGAAATTCTCCATGCTGAACCTCTTCAGCATAGTATCAATGAACGTGGATTGGGATAAGTCAAGCAATCTTTTAGATCTATCCCTATAGATCCTCATCCCTAAGATGTAGGAAGCTTCTCCCTGATCCTTCATGGAGAACTGTGACGACAGCCAAATCTTTATTCCTTGTAATGCAGGGACATCATTCCCGATTAAGAGAATATCATCCACATATAATACAAAAAATATCACTACTGGACCATTAGCCCACTTATAAATGCAGGACTCTTCTTTGTTCTTAACGAAGCCATACGTTTTGATCGTCCTATCAAAATGTATGTTCCAACTCCGGGATGCCTGCTTAAGTCTATAAATGGATCTCTGTAGCCTGCACACCTTAGACTCATCTGTGGATGTGAATGCTTCAGGTTGTATCATATACACCTCTTCGTCCAGCTCTCCATTTAGGAAAGCTGTCTTCACATCCATCTGTCAGATTTCATAGTCCAGATGGATAGCTATCGCAAGTATAATCCAAATGGATTTGAGCATTGCCACAGGAGAAAACGTCTCGTCATAGTCTATACCATAACGTTGACGATATCCCTTGACAACCAGACGGGCTTTATAGGTCTCCATCTTTTCGTCTGCACCCCTCTTCCTCTTGAAGACCCACTTACATCCTATGGATTTTACTCCTTCGGGTGGGTCAACCAATGTCCACACATCGTTGACCTTCATGGACTCTATTTCGAATTTCATGGTCTCTAGCTATTTCTCAGAGTTAGGTCTCTGCATTGCATCCATGTAGGTGATCAGATCCTCATCGTTTTCATCAAGTTCGATAGGATCATCATTCCGGACCAAGAAATCATAGTATCTATCCAATTAACGTGGTACTCTACCAGACCGCCTTAAGGGTGCAGGAACAATGGGCTCCGGATCTGATCTAACCAAATTCGATTCAGGTTTAGCAACTTGTGTCGATTTTTCCACCTGTCGAACTTTCTCAAGTTCGACCTTAGAGGTAACAGTCCCTTCACCAAGAAACTCTTTTTTCAAAAAGATTGCCTTAAGGCTGACAAACACCTTTTGCTCATTAGCTAGGTAGAAATAATACCCTTTGGTATCTTTTGGGTATCCTATGAAATAATACTTGTCAGACCTAAGTCCAAGCTTGTCCGTAATTAAATATTTAACATAGATCGAATACCCCCAAATCCTAAGGTGCGAGAGTACTGGCTTACGTCCTATCCATATCTCATATGGCGTTTTGGTTACAGACTTACTCAGAATCCTATTTAGAAGATAACAAGCCGATTCGAGCGCATATCCCCAGAGAGAGATCGGCAGACCAGCAAACCCCATCATGGATCGAACAATGTCCAACAAGGTCCGATTCCTCCTTTCAGACACACCATTATCCTGTGGTGTTCCAAGAGGAGTCCACTGAGAGAGAATCCCATTCTCCCCAAGATATGTCAGAAACTCATTGAAAAGGTATTCATCTCCTCGATCAGATTGAAGAGTTTTAATACACTTCCTAGTTTATTTTTCTATCTCATTTCGAAATAGTTTGAACATTTCAAATGACTCCGACTTATGCTTCATTAGGTAGACATACCCATACCTCGATAGGTCGTCTGTGAAAGTTATGAAGTAAAAATATCCACCTCTTGCACTTGAGCTCATGGGTCCACATACCTCAGAATGTATCAGACCCAAGAGTTCACTGGCTCGCTCACCTTTTTCAGTAAAAGGTGACTTGATCATCTTCCCAAGAAGACAGGACTCACAGGTTGGAAGTGATTCACAATCACCAACTTCAAGAATTCCTTCTTGAGCCAACCTGTTTATCCTGTTCTTATTGATATGACCTAGCCTACAGTGCCAAAGGTAGACTTCTGACATATTATCCATTCTAGGATGTTTATCGGAGGTTTGAACCATATTAACAGGCTGTGATAGTAAGTAAATTTCATTATTTAGTTGTCCAACAAACATTGTAACACCATTCAAAATGATATTGCAAATATTTTCTTTTATTAAAAATTTATAACTGTACATGGCCAAAAGGCCTACAAAAATAATATTTAATAAAAAATTTGGACAATAGTGACATTCACTCAGAATTACATTACGAGAGTTGATTACAAGGTTCATGATTTCTAAAGCTAGAATTGGAACTTTGCTTCCATCTCCAACATTCAGGAACCTCTCACCTTCATCAAATCTCCTACTGACCTGAAGACCCTGCATCGAATTACAGATATGATAAGGACTTCCGGTATCCAATACCCAGGCAGTAGTATCACAAATGAAAAAGTTGTAAGGTGTTATCATATAATTACCTTGCTTCTTCTTCGGCCTGTTCGGGTCTAGAGAGGCAATGTATAGAGGACAGTTTCTCTTCCAGTGCCCCTGCTTCTTGCAAAAGAAGCACTCCGCCTGGCTCTGGTCAGGCTTGCATTTCTTGATCTGACCCTGTGCAGACGTCCTAGCATGCGGCTGCACCTTCTTATTCTTCTTTTTCTTATTCTTCTTCCCTTTCTTAAAGGGTCGACGACCAGAAGAAGACCCTCCCACAACATTCACCGACTCCTTATGGAGCTGGTGGTTCTTCTCAAAATTCTGCAGCAACCCCATCAAGCTGTGGTAGTTCACTGTAGGTTTTGTCATCCGAAAATGAGTAAGAAAGGAGAGGAAGGACTTGGGCAAATAATTAAGGATCGCATCCTTATCGAGCTGCTCGTGCAAGGAAAAAACCCAGTTTACTTAGGTGCTCAATCATTTCGATCATGTACAGTACATGATCGATGACTGAAGCCCCATCCCTCATCCGAGCATTGAAAATGGCACAACTAGTTTTGTACCTTTCAACATCGTCAGGCATGCCAAAGGAGTCGTTCAACATTTGAAGCATCTCCTGTGGCTGGGCGTTCTCGAACCTGCGGTTGAACTCATCATTCATTGCTGCCAGCATTATGCACCGAACGGTGGTGCGGTCGTTGAGCCACTTCTGATAAGTATCTCGGACCGTCCCTCTAACATTCGGGGCTGGCTCCTCAGGTGCCGGATCCGTTACTACAAAAGGATCCACTCATGCTCAAGGACGATTTTTAATTTTTGATACCAGCTATCGAAATTAGGTCCCATGAGCTTGTCATTATCTAATAATGACCAGAACGACAGGATAGTGGCCATAGTTGCATAAAGAAAAATCAGACCTTTATTAGTATATAAATTATTAATACTAAAGACTTGGATTTTAGTCTAAAGTTTCTCTCAGTATTTTTATGAACTGGTAGCCTCAACCTCCAATTTGAAGAATTACTTTAATTCCTTAGTGGGTACTAGAATCCACACAGACCACACACGAGCCCAACTTTGGTTGGTCAACCCATGTGCATCTATGGGTAGGTTCATAACCAGTTGTTTCTCTAAACAACTTCTAGTAATTAATTTTGCCCCAGATCCTAATCAGTAGGCTTTGGCCTCCACTGAAAAGATCTAGTTAGGTCCAACCATTAACATGACTTTATTTGATGAATCTGACTAATAAATGATCAGACCCAACTTTGACCGGCCAACCTGACCACCATCGGAAAGACTCAACCAAATGATCATATTATGAATGATAATTTCATTAGTCAATAAGCACCAGGCCTTTGGGCCTCCAGTGATTATTAAACTAATGGACTCATTATCACTCACTTAATGGGAGGCTATGACTTAGTTATTACTATAACTTAATCATTTTTAGGGACCTAATAATTTTTGAAGATTTTATTAAAGGATAGAAGAGAAGAAATTAACCAGCCAATTTCAATCCTCTCACTGACTTCACCAAGTCAGATTAAAAAGGATTTAATTAAAACCGGTATTAGGAGCACCTAAATCAGTCACACTGATTTACCTAATGACATGGGTGAGTCCTAATCACCAAGTGATCTAATCAAAACCTAACTCACCAGGTTGGCTAGGTAAGTGAGATCAGTGGAAGGGATATGCCATTAACTCATTAGAGATCGAATCAATGCGAGTAGCTCCCTGTTAAAAATCACTGGTCAGACTGCCAAACTTACCTTAGACACCAACCGGTTCATTAGTTTTAATTTGATCAACTTAGTAAATAGGGTTCCACCACGTAGCTATGAATTAAGTCCATCTTGGTCTAGTTAAAGATATGGACCCATTCAACTACTACTATTGAAGTTGAGTCTAGAGTGTCCTTGATCTAATCTAATTCAACTTTTGATTAGATTTGATCAATTACTCTAATTTAGTCTATTTCTTTAAGCTAACCTTAGGTCTAACCTAATTATGAACCTAATCCATCTAACCCATTGACCCACAAGTTTATGCAATTGTCTTAGGTCTTAATTCACAATTCTAGACCAACTAGATAATACTTAATTTTTTTAATTAAGTATTTAGACTGATGGGTCAAGGTTTGGCATTTCAAAAATAATTTTCAAATTTGAAAGGTATTATTTTTTGTTCACCAAATGTGTTGTCTCATTTCACAAACAGATCAGCACATTTCATAAACAATAATTCTATTGCTAATTACATAACAGAAAATAACTCAATCAAAATAAATCATGAATATTTCTTTAGATCTAATCTAACACATTCATGATAAATTTTACAATTGAATCTTTACAATTAAGTCCTTTTGCTATTTCGTCTGCATGGGATATAATCGCTCGGCACCCCTACCGCCATAGGAGAACTCCATCGAATGGGAGGAGGGAGCCTTTAAACCCTTCTTTTCTTCTATGACCGGACGACTATGGCAACCAACCCAATTAGACTACTTGCTACTTAGATCAAGTATATCTAAATATACCAATTTCAAAATTTAAATTTCAAATTTTAAATTTCAAACAAATTTTAAATTTCAGATTTCAATTTTCAAATTTCAAATTTTGAATTTTAAATTTTGAATTTTAAATTTAAAATTTTAAATAAATTTTAAATTTTAAATTTTGAATTTCAAATTTTTGAATTTTAAATTTTAAATTTTAAATTTTAAAATTTAAATTTCAAATTTTGAATTTCAAAATCTAAATTCAAATTTCAAATTTAAACTTTTAGATTACTATTTAATCTACACATGCAAATGTATATCATATTTTAGAACCTGCTCTAATACCATTTGTGGGAATTTCAGTGTAGGGGTAAAATGATAATTTTAAAATTTTTTTAAAATTATAATTTTACAGTAAAAATTATTAATTAATCTAATTAATTAACATGTATTAATCCTACACAAAGATCTAAATATGATATATATAGCATGCATTTAAATTTAAAATTTTGAATTCTATAGTAAACGTTTTACTGTTATGTGTTCAGAATATATTACCTTCATGTAGGTAGTCGATCGCTGTAGTCTGATCACCATCGAAAAAGTCTGATCGTCACAATGCAGCCACACAGTATGTCTAGCCTTCGCAGATCATCCACACGAAGCTCTCGATTTAATCGGCTCCTCACGAATGCTAGTTCATTGCAGAACCCTTTCGATGGCTAGTTCCCAATATATCTATCAAACCTAAGTTTCTAACATTGGGTTGCTGCAAAGAGAGTGATGAGATACTTATAAAAAATCAAGGACTATATGCTTGTGTATAGGAGAGCTGATAACCTAAATTTAATGGGCTATTCATATTCAGATCTTGTTGGATGCTTTAATAATTTTAAATCAATTTTAGGATCTATTTTTATATTAGCTGGAGGTGCAGTATCCTGGAGGAGTGTTAAATAGACTCTGACTGCTTCTTCCACTATACAAGCAGAATTTATTGCCTGTTATAGGGTAACTACTCAAGCTATTTGGCTAAACAAATTTTATTATAGAGTTTTGGATTATTCATTTTACCACTAGACCACTGATAATCTATTATGATAATAGAGTTACTGTGTTCTTTACAAAGAATAAATCTTTTAGTGGATTTAAATATTTGGAGTTGAAGAACCTGATAGTAAAAGACCTTATGAAGAAAGGAGATACAGCTGTTGAGCACATAGATATAAAGTCTATTAGGATTTGTTGTCTCGAGATTTAGTCTACATTGAGCCCATAACAAGATTCATGACGAAAAATGGAGTCCAACGAGACCAAGATCATCCAAAAAAGAGCTCAGACGGAGAAGATACAAGCTTTTGAAGTCGGCATGAGATCCGAGGTGATGGAGGACCGCCGGTGGCTGGCGGTGGGCCGGTGAAGTGACTGCGGTGCGGTCGCAGGGGGCGGCGGGCGGTCCAGGCGGGGCCAATGCACGAGACACGTGACCCAGGTGGGTGGGCGGCCTAGCCGGGCGTGCGGCCCATGCGAGCAGCCCAGGCCCGCGCCCGCGGGCTGACCCAGGCCCAGGCACCCTGCTTGGGCCTGTACCCCGATCCACCGTGGACCGGGCGGTCCACGGGTGGGCCTGTGGACCACATGGATATTTTTCACATGTTTCTCGCAGTCCACGATACTATTCCATAGACCGGAGTGTGATCGGAGGGCCCAAGGATGTCCTGGTCTTGATCCGACGATCTGGGACTTGATTTGGGTTGATTAAGGACTCCTAAACCTAATCTAAATCATGTTTAACCCTTTTAAAAGGGCCTGTGATGCAGAGGAAAATAGTGGGAGCTGGTTTTTTGCTGAGGAAGCCGTGCGGAACCCGAGAAGAGAAGGAGAGAGAGGCATGAGGCCATTATGAGAGGAGCAGGGCTCCTGGACAGCGGACGTCGGTCACTTCAGGGGTTCAGGGGGTCTTCCAAGAGAGAGAGAGCTTTTTGAGAGAAAAACTTTTAGTGAGAGAAAATTGGGTGTACAAGGGTTGAGGGTGAGGTCTCGTCTTGTAAATTTTTTTTTTCATAGTGAAGTTTACATGCCCCATGGAGACGAGCCTTTTTGTGGCTGATCCACGTATTTTGATTGTTTTGTTTTATTTTTTCTTTCTTCTTGCTGCATCGCGTGGTACTGAAAAGGTCTTGAAAGGTGGTATCCTGACCAGACATCCACCCAACAAGTGGTATCAAAGTAAGATGGTACAAAGATGCAGATTGCAGTGGTGGCGAGCAAGACTGAAGATGAAGAAGACAGGAACAATCAAGATGGAGATCAACAAGTTCGATGGTAAGAGCAATTTCTTCTTGTGGCAGGCAAGGGTGAAGGACATGCTCATCCAACAGGGGTTGATCGATGCTCTCTTGTGCGATGAGAAGCCGACCACCATAGAGGTACAGGATTGAAAATGGCTACAGATGCAAGTGGTGAGTACCATCCGTATGTACCTGACGGATGAGGTAGTGATTCATATGCTGAGCGAGACTTTTTCGACAGTGCTGTGGTCGAAGCTCGAGGAGTTATACATGGCAAAGTCTCTCACCAACACTCTTTTCCTCTGGAGGTAGTTTTATCAACTGCGGATGACTGAGAGACAGAGCATGTAGGAGCATCTCAGCCATTTCTAGAAGATCCTCACCGACCTCCTCAGTGTTGGTGAGAATGTTGAGGAGAAGATCAGGGCGCTGATTTTGTTGGCGTCATTTTCTCCTTCGTATGAGTCCTTGATGTCAGCTTTTCTACTGGGGAAGAGCACCATCAAGATGGACGAGGTCACCGCGGTGATACTCCAGAATAAGGTTCTCAGGAGGGAGAATCCAGCTTTGAGCTCAGGTGGCAGTAGCTCAGCTTAGGTAGCTTCTGGAGGAGCAGGAGACGGTAGACAGAGCGACAGAAGATTGCAACGAGGGTGGTCTAAGTCCAGGAGGGACTTGAGCAAAATCAGGTGTTACCGATGTGAGGAGTTGGGGCATCTAGCCAGAGATTGCCCTCAACTCAAAAATCAGACGGTGGCTGCTGTAGCGACGGCTGGCAGTGATTCAGATGGAGATGTTCTAGAGATATCTGATGAGGTATCTACTTCTTTTCAGTAGTGGATATTAGATTCTGCATGCCTCTATCATGTATGTTGCAAAGAGAAGTAGTTTGACTGTCTAAAAAATAGTGAGGGCACTGTATATCTGTCGGATGGATCAAGCTGTGCGATCAGAGGCATTGGGACGGTCAGCTGGAGGACACATAATGGTGCAGTGAGAAGATTGGGGAGGTCCGATACATATCCAATTTCAAACGAAATCTTATCTCATTTAGCAGACTAGATTCGAGAGGCTACAGGACGGTAGCTGGTGGAGGAATCCTGGAGGTGCTATGCAGCGATAGGATTGTGCTGGAGGGGAAGAAGGAGAGCAGAGGATATTATTACCTGGTAGAGTGTCCAGTGCGAGGTGAAGCTTCGGGAGCCAGGTGGAGCCCAGAGCGAGGTGGAGCTCCAGGAGGCAGATCGGGCATGAGATAGGAAACTCGGAAGGATGAGAGGCGACGTCGCAAGGTGAGATTCTTATTGCCGTAGGACGATGCCCCGAGCAGGTCTCAGGTCAGAAGGAGCACAGCGTACGATGGAGATGGGATCGAGCAGCCTGGCTCGACTCCCATGTTTGCCCATCCATGATCAGTAGGCGATTGCCCAAGGACATGGGGGTGAGGAGATCTAGAAGCTCTCAGAGTTTGGAGGAGGCCGAATATCAAGTCAAGATGGAGATTGTTAGAATTTGACATCTCGAGATTCAGTCCACAATGAGCCCACAGTGAGATTCGCTATGAAAAATGAAGTCCAACGAGACCAAGATCATCCAAAAAGAAACTCGGACGGAGAAGATACGAGCTTTTGAAGTCGGCACAAGATCCGAGGTGGTGGAGGATTGTCGACGGTCGGCAACGGGCCGACGGAGCGACGGCGATGGGGCCACAGGCGGCGGTGCGCGGCCCAGGCGGGGCCAACGCACGGGACGTGCGACCCAGGTGGGCGGGCGGCTCAACTGGGCGCGCAGCCCAATCGGGCGCGCGGCCCAGGCGGACGCGTGGCCTAGCCTGTGTGTGGGATCATGCGCGGGCGCGGGCTAGGCCAGCGCGCGCCGGCCGGCCCAGGCCCAGGCACCCTGCTTGGGCCTGTACCTCGATCCACTGTAGACCGGGCGGTCCACGGGTGGGCCTATGGACCGCATGGGCTTTTTCCATACATTTCTCGCAATCCACAGCACTATTTTGTAGATCGGAGCACGATTGGAGGGCCCAGGGACATTCCGGTCTTGACTCGACGGTTTGGGACTTGATTTGGATTGATTAAGGACTCCTAAACCTAATCTAAGTCATGTTTAACCCTTTTAAAAGGGCCTGTGACGAGAGGAAAACAGTGGGGTCTGGTTTTTTGCTGAGGAAGCTGCGCGGAACCCGAGAAGAGAAGGAGAGAGAGGCGTGAGGCCACTGTGAGAAAAGGAGCAGAGCTCCTGGACAGCGAACGCCAGTCACTTCAGGGGTTCAGGAGGTCTTTCAAGAGAGAGAAAGCTTTTGAGAGGAAAACTTCTAGTGAGAGAGAATTGGGTGTACAAGGGTTGAGGGTGAGGTCTCCTCTTGTAAAATTTTTTTTTCATAGTGAAGTTTGCATGTCCCGTGGAGGCGAGCCCTTTTGTGGCTGATCCACGTATTTTGATTGTTTTGTTTTGTTTCTTCTTTCTTCCTGCTGCATCGCGTGGTACTGAAAAGATCTTGGGAGGTGGTGTCCTGGCCAGACATCCACTCAATAAAGTCCATATTGGCTGACCCTCTGACTAAGATTTTGAAGCCCATATGCTTTATAAGATTTGTTGAAAATATGGGCATATTGAGTTCTTTGATGTATTTGGTTAGTGGGAGTGATTTTGTATTTATATTTTATTGATGTTTTATTATTATGGATCTTTTTCATCTTATACACCTATGATAAATCTTAATAAATATTGTTGATATGATAACTTGATGGTATATTTATATTAATTCTTTTGGTTATGTATACATATTTATTTTAGTACATTTAGAGATATTTCTTATTTATGTCCTGTTATGTGAAATCTGAGATCAAGTGTCGAGTATCAAATATATTGTGTTGTCTCATCATTAACACCATGTTGAGTATGTGAGATAGAATGGCTTGTTGTTGAAGCTGTTAAATTTTTTTGCTTATTTTGTATCCAAGCATATTGAAGAGAAATTGGAGGATCAATAATGAAAATAGCATATGTTTGGATCCTTTTTAGATATTATTTTCTTGCTACACTACCGCACCATGACTCATGTCAATAGTATTGGTGATATTTGTAACTTATATCAAATAAAGGATACAATAACTTTCATGATTCAGCATGATTGATACTATTAGACCGAGTCAATTCCAAGGTGCTATCTATAGATCATATTTGTTTAAAAATTGTGGTTATGTACTGTATTTTCTGTTATTTAGCTCGAGAGTCATTGTTTAAAATAAAATATTTTTAAAATTTTAAAATTATACTTATTGTCCAAATGGAAGAATGTGAGAATTTTTCTAATTATGGACTATCATTAATTAATTAATTATTTTATTTTATTAAAAATGGATTGATTATATAATTTGGATAAATGGATATGCATGTAAGCCCAATATTATTAGTGACCCTTGTAATTTGGGCTATGGGCACTTTATGTTGGATGGTGTGGTTGGAGTGGCACAGTATGGGCTTGAACCCGACTTAAGCCCATGATGGGAGGGCCTATTAGGGTTAGTTTTAAATAACTAAGTCTCCTTTCTACTTCCTATAAATATCATGAGATTAGTTCTTAGATTTGCCCCATCGAAGAGCTACCTGTTGAGAGGAAATTGGAGAGAAGAACTTGACTTTTAGTATTCATTTGAGTATTTGTAATTGATCAACTATTCAGAATCTACAGCGAACATAGGTATGTATCCTAAATCTTGGTTTATGAATCTCTTACATTTGGAGATCTATTCTGAAATGATGATTTTTGTATTCTAATTTTCTGCATGAGATCTATGGAAAAATCCCAACAACTTTAACCCTACCAGCAGCACTATCGCCTCTCGATAGGTCTATGGCGTGAAAGGAGGTGCAGCTCCCTACCATACTCCAAACGTCTTGCACCAAGGGGAGTCCATCCACCATTGATGCCTGTCTCATGATCTATCAAGTTTGAACCAATTCCTTCAACTGGAGCGTGGGGACTAGTTAAACTCAAAGATCAGCATATTTGCATATAATTCTCTGGTAAAGAGTTAAAATTACAGATAAATTTTTCCATATTAAGTTTGAATTGTCCTGGTGAGCTAGTTGCCAGGATCAGATAAGCTAAGCATATCAGCAAATTGCTAGATATTCTGTTTAAGAAGACTTATAATGTTTTTTGATGCTATAATTTAGTTTTCAACATCAACAAACTAAGCATCACTAAGTAGTTAATCAATAAAAAAAAAAAAACACATTTTGAGGCTTCATCGACGAGAGCAATGCGATGTGGCACTCTTTTTTTTTTGGTAGAAGTTTGATGTGGTATTTTTAAGACCCTGCAGGAAAAAGGTATTTCCATGAGTCTTTTTGTTTTTCATTTCTAATAAATTTTGTGTACAGCTATTTTTTCAGAAGAGAATTTCAAGCCCGCAATATAATACAAATGAAGTAATAATTGAAGATTTGGATGAAATGAACATGACAGGTTGGAATGGGTCATACGAGGATGTTTGTTCCTGATAGACAATGTTACACACCACATAATTTTCTCTGCTCTCTCCGGTTCAACTACCATAAGATTTCACAATAATTCTCCACTAGCAATGGGATCTGTACTTTGCAGCAGGATTTTGATTGCAATAAACCTAATGTGTCATCTTTTTGTAGTAGGTATCGGTAAGGATTCTCTATGAAAGACTTATAAAATTATACATCATTTTTCAAAAAGCAATAACTAAAAATAGATACAAATAATAAAGGTATATTACTGGCTTGTGCTCAGTGATGTTTTTATAAGTTTGTTCTCTTGAAAAAAGATTGAATTTATTTTGCACAAGTTGAGATAACAGCTTCTTCTACGGCAAAGTGTTGAAGAAGCACTCGCATCAAATTGAACATGATATTTAGGAGCTTGGACCATAGTTTCTTCTACAATATGGGATGAAGAAGTAGTGGCATTGGATCTTTGATGAGATTTGTTTAGCTGAGATTCATGTTCTTGCAAAATTTGGATCATCTTGAAAATAAAAGTATTATCACTAAAGCTTTGTGAACCAAGCATAACTAGAAAGTTTTAAATGTTATTAAAAATCTTGACAATAATAGGTGGAAGAGTGAACTTGTTGGCTTTTGCATCCATCACAAGATTAAGTGCTAGAGTACTTATTAGTTGCTGAGGGAGTTTTCCAAAAATAATGAAATTAATTCACCAATTTCATCTTCGATAGTGGTATTTAATTTATACCTTTAAAGATTTGTTGAATAGCTATTATTTTGATGAAATATAATTTTTTATTCCAACTAATTATATTTTTTCAAAAAAAAGATCATGCTATTTTATGATGGTACTAGAAACTAATCATTTTTACTATATTGATTGCATCAGAAAGTATTATTGTAGATTTTAACCGTGATCCTGCAATTATAATAGGTTTTATACAACCAACTACATGAGGTATTAATTACTTTCAATTTTGCTTTACAGATAAATTTCTTTTCTTTAGAAAAAATAGCTAATTGTAAGCTCGATGCATACAAGCATAATCAAAAATAATATTTATGCAAATTGTACCTAATTTTTTTTATGATCTAATTTTATTAATTCATCAATTAATTTTTTACTAATGATAGCTACTTACTGAAGATTAACAATTGCTTGATGCTCTTGTGCTGTAAACATAGCCGGAGCCATAACAATTTTTAACTTGCACATGAGTATGGAGTTGTATTTAGATTATAACTATAGATTTTGATGCTAGTTGAATACAATTTTTCCAAGTATTGCTCAATGAACTATTCCATACCTGCATAAAATATTTACAAAGAGGTAGGCATATATCCCTTCTAAACAGACATGCTATATAAAGTAGCATATTCATGTGGCCGCCTATCATCCTCTCGAATAAATAGGAGTGCAGCCATGTGTCTCATTCATAGGCCGAGTGGCAGCTCCTCTCCTTTCTTGACAAAACCTTTGGCTCCACACGTTCTTCACTATTTTTTTTTCTCCCTCCTTGTAGTGAAAAACATCTCGAGATTTAGTTCATAATAAGTCCAGAACGAGGTCAATGACAACGAACAAAATCCAACGAGACCAAAATCAACCCAAACAAAATCCAGATGGAGAAAATACGTGCGAAAGAAAGCCAGAAGGTGGACTGACACAGTACACGGATGACAGATGGGCCCCATAGGCCAGCGTGGGCCTGCAGGTGCATGGGCCAGGCCCAGGCCTAGCGCATGGGTGCATGCAGGCTGGCCGTAGGTGCACGGCCCAGCTCGGGCATGCACGGATGCATGCGGGCGGCCCAGTGGATGTGCGAGCGTGTGGCCCGCGCAGCCTTCACGCAGTCCACGATGGACCAACGGCATTTCGGGGGCATTTCTCGCAGCTCATGCATTGGTTATGTAGATCAGGGGTCGTTTTGGCATGATCGGACAAGCATCAGAGGTCGCGGTCAGGATCAGATGGATACAAGGCTTCTTTGAGTTTTTACAGGAGTCCAGAGACCTATTTGGACTCGGATCGAACTCCATCTGAGGCCTTTAAGAGGCCTATGGACAGCAATTGAGAGGAGGACTTGAGATAGAGGGCAGTCGGCAGAGAACCCAAGAGATGAGAGAGAGAGAGTTTAGCAGCAGCACCACAGATCCTGAGAGGTGTCGGAAGAGAGCAGAAGTAAGGGATGTCGGACAAATTGTCAGAAAGCGGACAACGGTCGTTTCAGGAGTTCAATGGGTCTCCTAGAGAGAGTGCTTTTATGAGGGAGTGCTTTTTATTAAGAGAGAAAGATTGGTGTACGAGGATTAAGGGTGTGATCTCCTCTTATAAAATTTTTCTTTTCTTGTAGTGAAGCTTGCATGCCCCATGGAGGTGAGCTTTTTAGCTAATCCATGTATTTGATTGTATTCTTATTTTATTTCTTCTTTTTTCTGCTGCAATATATGGTACCAGATCCTGCACAATAAGTAGTAACAAAGCTAGGTGGTACCAGGATGCAAGTTACCGCAGTGGTAATCAAGATTGAGGATGGAGAAGACAGCCTCAATCAAGGTAGAGATCAACAAGTTTGATGGAAAGAGCAATTTTTTCTTGTGGCAAGCGAGGATGAAGGACGTGCTCATCCAGCAAAGATTGATCGATGCTCTCTTGTGCGAGGAGAAGCCGACTACCATAGAGGTACAGGATTGGAGGTGGCTCCAAATGCAGATGGTGAGTACGATCCACTTGTACCTAGCGGATGATGTGATGATCCATATACTTGGCTAGACTTTTCTGATGGCAATGTGGTCGAAGCTCTAGGAGTTGTACATGATGAAGTCCCTCACCAATACTCCCTTCATTTGGAGGCAGTTCTACCAACTACGGATGACTGAGGGATAGAGCATGTAGGAGCATCTTAGCCACTTTCAGAAGATCTTCATTGACCTTCTCAGCATTGGCAAGAAAATTAAGGAGAAGATCAAGGCATTGGTTTTGCTAGCGTCGCTTCCCCCTTCGTATGAGTCCTTAATGACTGCTCTTCTAGTGGAGAAAAGCACCATCAAGATGGATGAGCTCACCGCGACGATTCTCTAGAATGAAGTTCTCTGGAGAGAGAATTCAGCTTCGAACTCAAGCAGCAGCAGCTCAACTTTGGTAATTTCTAAAGAAGTAGGTGGCGACAGATGGAGCGACAGAAGATCATGATGAAGATGGTCCAAGTCCAAAATGAGGGACTTAAGCAAGATCAGATGCTACCGATGCGATGAGTATCTAGTCAGAGATTACCCACAATGAAGAGATCGGATGAGGGCTACTACAGCGATGGTCAGTAGCGAGTCAGAGGATGATGTCTTAGTAATATCTGACGATGTATCTACTTCTTTTCAGTAATGAATTTTAAATTCTGCATGTATCTATCATATATATTGTAGAGAGGAACTATTTGACTCTCTGAAAAGTAGTGAGGGTACTGTTCATCTACCGGATAGATCAAGCTATGTGATCAGAGGCATCGGGATGATCAGCTGGAAGACACACACTACAAGAAATAGCCGAAATTGCAATAGAAATTTGAAACATAATTTTTTCATTTCTAATCTACAACGGATCTGAAATGGAAAAGAAACAAAATCTGATAAAAGATATTAGAAACGGTTTAGAAACAAAATTGTAACAAAATTTAGAAACAGAAAACTTTTCGTTTCTAAATTAAGAATTAAGTGCTAATATTTGACGAAAAATTTTGAAATAGATTAGAAATAGAATTGCAATAGAAATTAGAATTAGAAAGCTTTCTATTGCTAAATTTAGAAACGGATAATAATTCTATTTTTAATTTTGAAACGGACAAAATTTTTATTTTAAATTTAGAAATTGAAGTACCAACCGTTGCTAAATTTAGAAACAGAACCATCGGCGGTTGCTAAATTAGGAACGAAAACTTTTTCCGTTGCTGATTTTAGCAACGGATAGTACTTTCATTTCTGTTTTAGTAACGAAAAAGTCATCAATTTCTAAATTTAGAAATGGAACAAAATTCCATTGCTAATGTTAGCAATGGAAAAGTTTCTATTTCTAATTTCAGAAACGAAACGAGATTTCATTTCTAATTTGCCAATGGATAGTTAATATATGTTTCTAATATTAACAATAAAATTTTTTTCATTTGTAATATGTTTCAAGATTAAAAATTATTTTAATATTATTTTATATTTTATAATAAATTAAAATAAAATCTTTAAGTATTGCATAAATTAACTTAATTTATTATTAATTAGTATATGTATGATCAATTCAATTATTTTAACTATTAAAATATTTGATGATCATTTTTTAATTATTCTCATATCGATAATTTCACCTAGCTAGCTCATGTCTTCCTCTTTCGGTCTCTCCAACTTACAAAGCAGCCACTATCCCTAGCATCTCCTTCAACCTTAAGATTAGCCACCACGTTTGGCTCTAACCTAATCACTTTCTAACTACTCCATCAAGAAATAACTGCTCTATCCAAAATTATCTTTATATAATTATGTAAGTAAATAACTGCTCAATCAAGAAATTCATTAATGTATCCATCAAAATTAATTTAGTAATTTTTTTATTTACACCATAATGTAGAAATGGATTGAATTTTTTGCTTTTAGAATTAGACATGAAATCATATTTCTATTTTTATTCTAGCAATGAAATTATTTTCATTTCTAATTTAGAAATAGAATCGTTATTCCGTTGCTAAATTAGAAATGAAAACATATTCCATTTCTAAGATTTGAAATAGCATTTTGATTCTATTTGTAAAATTTGAAACAAAATTTTTATTCCATTTTTAAAGTTTGCAACGAATTATATTTTCTATTGTAAATGTAGAAACAGATTAACTTTCTGTTTGTAAATTTTGAAACAAAATTTATTTTTATTTCTATTCTCTTCATAAATATTGTGAATATCTCTCTTGCTTCCTCAATTTTCAAATATGCACCTAAAAATAAAATGAGGTAGGAAAGGTTCATGATTAAGCGAATAAAAAATTTATCTAAATTTTATAAAATTTTGATATACATCATGAACAAAAAATAATTGACATTGAAATAAATTATTTTCATCATTAATGAAATGAAACTAAAAACATCTGTCAGAAAGTCAAAAATAATTTAATTTTAATTTTTTAAAAATTCTATACTATTGTTCTAAAATATCTTTGCCATTAAGAAATTAATCAGTATAACTATTTAGGCTAAGATAATATATAATTCTTCTATGATAAAATTTAGCATAACTAATAATTAAAAATTATGTATCCAACCCATACCCATCTCAAGCCGGTGTTGGGATAGTGAGCTTGATCCATCCCCCTTGACCCAAGTCTTATATGTATACTATGACTGATAGTTGCGGGTTCGGAGGGGTTGGGGGGGTGGAATCCCACTGAAAAAATGATAGAGGGTACATGCTATGGACGGCTGTGATTTTCTTTTGTTGTCTCATTGAAATGAAAACAAGATTTGAATAATGATTGAAGTCCTATTAAGTTAAAATGTAGTTAGTTTTTTTTTTGATCTAGACTTGACTCAGATTCAATTCAAATCCATAATTTTTAAGTAGGGCCTGGTTAGATATAGATCGACCCAGTACAAATGATCTATTGAGTCGAAAATTTTGATTATGGACCTAATCCAATCTTCTATTAGGTTGGGTCTGAATCCGACATTAAGATCCAATCAAGAAATAGGTTACTCATAACTAGATCAATCATTGAACTTAAAATCTTCCATCTAAAAACTCTTCTCATTGAGAAACTTTTGCATGCACCTGGTTCAAGTAGACCAAGGCAAATCTCGAAGCGCATGCACGGTGGAGAACGCACAATCAGGAATTAGTGAAATACAAGGGGTGGTGTGGCGTGTTATCCACCATGGGATGGATCATCGAAATTAAGCCTTCCCATCGCCTAAGCAAATAAAACATTCGGCCCAGCACATCTTCTTGCATACCATGATAGGTTACGTCTTCTTGCCTTCTTCTTCTGCTCTTCTTCTGGGCGACAGTGTTTAGGATTAGGGATTGACTGATTGGGGTGACCACGTTCGGCAATGTGAGTGGCATTAAATAGTGGAGGAGGAGAAAAACAGCGGCACCAGTGTCGAGACAACATCGACGTGCAGTGAGCCGGCGATAGCGAGCTTCAAAGCTTGTGAGTCCTTCCTTCCTCAATGATTTTTTTTTGATTTTTCTCTCTAAGATGGAGACAGGGGTCGAAGGAGGGAGACGTGGAGGAGACAGGATAGCCGGGGGGGAGAGGGAGGGCATGGAGGAGGTGGGACCGCATGGGAGGTTAGGTTGTAGAGAAGGCCGGAGTCACGAGAGTGAGGAGTCCTCCTCCATCACTGCTGCATATCCTGCCATCCTAAGATCTCCGATTCTGCCCCACGAATATGATGGAGGCCCTTCCTGACTCCCTCCGACTCTACCCCATGAATCTGATGGAATACCTTCTCGGCTCTTGTTGGTCCCGGACTCCTCACTCCCACGAGGAGGACATCAAATTTATTTTCTTTATGTAGTAGTCTATCTCGATGTATATTTTGTCATATGCTGGTTATTTGATTGACTTTTCTGCCAAATTCTTAGCTAAATATGAAAAAAAAAATTGTCATATGCTTGATGAAATTCTCTCTTTCAGAAGTTATGAAAGCCTTGAGGATTTTCATTCTAAGTACTTTTTAGGCAGAGTTTTGAGCATGTATAATATAAAGGATAAAAAATATTAGTAGTGCTGTTGACATGTCTCAACCTTCAGGGATGACACACATTTCCTCACTTGAGAACCAACTCCCTTTGCTGGAACTACTGAAAGTATATTTTTTACTTTATCTGATTTTTAACTTACCTGATTTAATATGCATTTTTATTTTCTTAATTTGTTTATTTATCTGATATGGATATTTTGGTTCTTGATGCTGCTGAATTCTATTTACATCTCTTATTAGATTTAGGAATCTGCTCATTTTATATTATTTGTCCAACCATCTTTTGTTTTTAAGTGTAAAATTCAAATGGTCAGTTTATATATGAATATCTTGTACAGATGTCTGTTAATTTGAGCTATAAAGAGACCCTTTATATTTGCTTTGTATACTGTTGATTTATAGAAAAGTTGATAATGTTTGATTTTTATATTAACTTTTTGATGATGTTTGACATTTCATGGGGAAAATCTATCAGATTTTCAGTAGAGTTTTTCTTAAACTTAAAAACCCATTTAGTGTCCTACTCATGACTGATGTGAGAGGGCATTGAATTGTCCAGTTGGATAGTTTGAAATTGCCTACTGTACTTGTCAACGGGATAGATTTAAATATTTATTCATATATTTGTATAATTTTGGTATCATCTCTCCTTGTTCTTTGGGTGTATATTTTATATCGTGCACTTGAAGAACTAGGGGGAGATACTGTCGAAATTTATACAAATATATAGACATACATTATCCGACTTTGTTAGAAGTGACAGTGCATTTTTGAATGGGCTAGGTCCTTACCTTTCAATATAAAATGGAGCTATAAGGGGTTTAGGTACACATTATATATTTAATAATTGCATGAAAAACTAATATTCTCTGATAATAACACAGATTGACAACATGAGTTCAGATCAGAGGTGGATGTATTCTAGGCTTAAGGATGGTGTATTAAATCAAGATTTCTTACAAGATTTAAGAAAATTTATTGATTTTGCTAAAAGGCATCCAGAATGTATGGATGGGGACAAACTCAAGTGTCCATATAGTTTTCGTAAGTGTCAGAATCATAGCTTTGTTGATGAAAATATAATTAAGTATCATTTGATGAAGTATGGCTTTGTACCAAATTATTATCAATGGATTCTGCATGAGGAAACCAGAAGAGTGAATGTTGAAGTTAATCAAAATATGCAAGGTAGGACAGAAGTGCTTGTTCCAGATATTGAGACTACATCATCCAATGCATACCAGCAGATGGTAATAGATGCTGCAGGTCCTAATTTCTTTTCAAATGATACAGAGAAACCTCCAAATTTATCAGCTCAAAAATTGTATGACATATTAAGAGCCGCTGAACAAGAGGTATGGTCGGGTTGTGAAAACTATTCGCAGTTTTTAACTATCGTGAGGATGTTGAACATAAAGGCAGAACATCATTTGTCTGAGAGATATTTTGATGACATCTGTCAATTTGTGAAAGAGATATTACTGACTGATAATATAATGACAGACAACTTCTACAACACAAAGAAGTTGGTCCAAGCCTTGGGACTACCAGTAGAGAAGATTCATTGCTGTAATAATGGATGTATGATATATTGGGGTGAAGACAGTGAATTAACAAGTTATAAATTCTATGAGCATTCTAGGTACAAGCGACGAAGAGGAGGATCTTCTAAAAATAAAATCAATGTTCCATATAAGAAAATGTATTACTTTCCCCTCATGCCAAGGTTGCAAAGCTTATATGCATCAAATGTAACAGCAAAGGAAATGAGATGGCACACTGAGCATGAGGCTGAAGAAGGGGTTATGCATCATTATTCAGACGCAAGTGCATGGAAGCATTTCAATAAAACATATCATTATTTTGCATCAAAAATTCGAAATGTAAGATTAGGACTGTGCACTGATAGGTTTCAACCATTTAGACAGTCAGATCAACAATATTCTTCTTAGCCTGTCATTGTCACTCTGTACAACTTGCCTCCTTAGTTGTGTATGAAGGAGGAGTATATGTTTCTAACTATAATTGTTCCTAATCCCTGAAACCCAAAGGATAAGTTGGATGTCTACTTGCAGCCCCTAATTGCAGAGTTGAAACAGTTGTGGGATGTGCGAGTTAAGACATACAATGCTTCAAAGAAGAATAATTTTCAAATGTGTGTTGCACTTATGTAGACGATAAGTGATTTTTCTGCATATTCAATATTGTCTGGATGGAGTACTGCAGGTAAGACCATTTGTCCATATTGCATGATGGAGTCAAATGCATGTACTCTGACAAACAGTCACAAACAATCATGATTTCACAATCACCATAAGTTCTTACCTCCTGGTCATTCATTCAGAAGGAACAAAACAACTTTTAGAAAGAACAAAACAATAACAAAAATGGATGATTTTGAAACAAATAGATGATTTGGAATTAATGAAGGTTCTTGATTTGAGTGCAGATGAGACTAACTCCCACATTACTAAGACTAGCAGTTGGAAGAAACGAAATATTTTTTGAGATTTGTCTTATTGGAGTACAAACCTCATTCGACACAACCTTAATGTCATGCATATCGAGAAAAATGTATTTGAAAATATTTTCAACACGGTCATGAATGTTGAAGGAAAGACTAAGGACAATGCCAAATCAAGAAAAATTTTGAAGGAATTATGTCGTCGGCCTGAGTTGGAACGGAATGAGGTGACGGGAAAATATCCAAAGACATGTTATACTCTAGACAAATAATCAAAAGTAGTGTTGTGTGAGTGGCTTAAAAATATAAGATTTCCAGATGGACATGCATCAAACATGGGCAGATGTGTAGACATACGAAAGTTGAAGCTGTTTGGGATAAAAAGTTATGATTGTCATGTTTTTATGTAAAGATTACTCTCCATAGTATTTCATGAAGTACTGCCAGCAAATATTTGGCAGGCATTGACAGAATTGAGCAATTTTTTCAGAGAGCTAACTTCGACTATAATTCGAGGAGACATGTTACGAATAAATGAAGAGATTTTTTTTATCATCTATAAGTTAGAGCATATATTTTTTCTAGTTTTTTTGACTCTATGGAGCATCTTCCTGTGCATTAGGCTTATGAAGCATGGATTGCGGGTCCAATGCAATATCGATAGATGTATCCTTTTGAGAGGTAAATAGTTTAATTTTGTTCTCTATATCCTCATTATATAAATAATTATAAAATTTATTAAATATGAATTTTATCATTGCAGGTACCTTAGAAAGTTAAAAAATAATGTAAAAAATAAAGTCAAAGTTGAAGGTTCAATATGCAATGCTTACTTAGTTGAAGAAGCATCATCATTCTGTGCTCATTATTTCGAACCACATGTGAACACAAAGCATTGAAAGGTGCCACATAATGATGATGGTGGAGAAGTCATAGAAGAAAATGAAGAAAATCTATCGATTTTTACACATTCTGGTAGGCCATTTGGTAGAGAAAAAGTTAGATATCTGACAAAAGATGAACATCGGACTGCTCAAATGTATATCCTATTGAATTGTTCAGAAGTGAAACCATATATTAAGTATATTTTATAATATAAATTTATATCTTTTTACATTGAATTATTTATAACCATTAATAATAGAAGAAGATTATAATGTTTCTAAATCTATATTAATTTATTCTTTTTATTGTTTGAAGCATTTTTATTGATGAGTTATGACATATGCATCCACAAATCACTGAGGCAGATGTTGATAAGAAACTAAAGTGTGAATTTGCGATGTGGTTCTATAAATATGCACACGATCCCTCCAAAAACATCTAGAACCAATTCTTAAAGGCTGTTGCAAAAGGTCTGTTAAAAAGTGTGATGACATATAGCGACTATGTAGTGAATGGTTATAAGTTTCACACTAAAAGTTATAGTTCAGATAGGGCCACGATAAATAATGGTATGTGCATACAAGGTATTAATTATAGTATTGAAGAAAGCGACTACTATGGACAATTGATTGAAGTTATATGCTTGGAGTATTCAGGATTATCAATCAAGAGAACTTTCTTGTTTAAATGTGATTGATTTGATTCGACACCAAATATGGGAACAAAGATTCATCAACAATATAATTTTGTTAAAGTTAATCATAAGCGATCTTTTAATAGATATGAACCATTTGTTCTTGCTATTCAAGCCGCTCAAGTCAATTATACGACATATCTTAGTTTAAGGTGCGATAAGATTGATTGGTGGGTAGTTTTCAAAATAAAAGCTAGGTCTGTTGTGGAGCTTCCTGAAGTGAGGGAGACAACTGTCCTATCACGTGATGCACCTTTTCAACAAGATAAAATGAAAATCCCATGAATACAAATAGATGCTGACGATGCACAACAGTCTTTGAATGATCCAAGTGGGATACTAATTGAAATTGATGATGAAGAGGAACCTCAGCTTGACTCAGATACCGATGATGAAGATGATGAAGATTATGAAGATAGTGAATAATGATATTTGTGTGAATGAATATTTTATTTTTATTTTTATTTTTATTTTTATTTTTGTGAATGAAGTTAGAAAACAATGGTATTATAAAATTATATAAATTTTTTTTTACAGGATGAGAGGGAACAGTCGGAGAGTAGGGTCTAGAGCTGACAAAAGAAGGGGAATAGGGTCTTCTAGGCCAGTCCTTCATACAGAGGGTGATGGCAATATGTATGGAGAGCTATGTATGCCAGCTGAGGTCGATGCTCCTTCACGTTCTACAGCATGATCATTATTACCATCTGCTCCTACAGTTATCTCATCCACTGTTCCTGCTAGTGGAGTACCCACAGTGGATGATGGAAGCCCATCTGCTACGCCGATACCATCTTCAAATACATTATCCTGTGACCATCAAAATAAAAGACCAATCATAACTGCAGTCAATAATAAGTACTAATATTTTAAATTAAATTTTATATATATGATATTTAATTATTTTTTATTGGTACTAATCATTTGTACAATCTGTTATTTTTTTAACAGGTTAGAACCCTCTGAGATGTGTGCTCGAAAGATAACATCAAGTTTCAAAGAAAAGTTGGATGAGGATGGACATTGTTGGAAGGCCATCTCTCAAAAAATAAAGAATTTCTATTGAGAGAAATTTCAAATAATAAATAATTTAATCAAATATAAGAAATTAATGCTTGCCAATACTTAGGTTAAAACAAGAGTTGAATTTTTTTAAATAAAAATTATAAATATATTTTATTAATAATTTATATGAAATGTGCCTATAGCTTAGTTGATTTAATCTGATAGCATATATAAAATGTGTCAATCTATAGCTTAGTTGATTTTATGGTCATTTTTTCATTACTTGTTCACTATTGGTTTATGAACAACCTATCTCTACACAATAAACATTACTTGGTGTTTGTAATTGTTCATATCTGATCTTGAACAACTTGGATGAAAAATCAAACTCATTGTGTACAATTCTCCATGGTCCATTATCGACTTAAATAATAACCCATCAACATAAACATGATGATGGACTTATATAGGAAGTGATCCAAAGCCATCAAATTTCGCAACCAAGCCTCTATTTTATTTTATTTTTTTTAAATTTTTATGTTAAATATTCTTACATGAGATGTTATTATTTTTTATTTATTTATTTTACTATAAAAATATTTCGAGTGGGATGAGGCCATAACCTCAAAGATTCAGATAGACTGGAGACATAAAGCTGAAGAGCGATATAATGCCCTCGTGCATTTCATGAGAAAGTTGAAGGAGAAGCCTATACATGTTTCTGATACTGCATGACAAAGATAAAAAGAGGAATGAGCCAAAGAAGATTTCAAAGCTCATAGTAATCAATTTAGAGCAAATTGCCTCAGCGAGATTGGTGGAGCATGATCTGGGATATCTCACTATACAGGGGGCTCTATTTCCCATACACGACATGCTCAGAGATTTGTGAGTTAATTTTTTAATGTTTATTCGTGTGTCTATTAATTTTAATGCAAGTTATTTAAATTGATAATTTTTTTCAACGAGAAAAGCATGGTAGAGAACCTCTCCCATATGAGCTATTCGAGGTGACCCATACTAGGAAGGCCAATGGTGAACTTGTTGATGAATGGGTAAAGACTATTTATGTAAGTGAATAAGTATTTGAATTGACTATCTTTCAATATTTGCACTGTGAGATAAACTAAGTGAATCAGCATTGACATTGACTATATTTCAATATTTGCACTGTGAGATAAATTTTGGAGATAATATTTAATAATTGATATGATGCAGGATCACTATAATATGCTTAAAGAGTATATGTCTCAGCCACAAGAGAGATGCAATGAGCCTCCTATTGTGGATGGGAGACCGCTTTGGTATGAGGTCATAGGGGGAGAAGAAGCATAGAGTATATGGAGTGGGTTTTCAGGCATCTACTTTTTATCCTCAGTCATCTTACGGATCATCCTCAACTACGTCATCTTGCATGCATTTAGAGGCATTGGAGGATGAGCTTCAACAGTTGAGAGAGAAATTGACAAAGCAGAATTAGTAGCTTCAGGAGATTGTTGTTGCAAATCAGGAGCTCCAGCAGACTATTGCTACATTGAAGGAACAGAATAAGGAGCGAAATGAGAGAAAGTAGAGGTTGCAAGATCGGATGCACCAGATTAAGGAGATAATGCAGTAGATGATGAGCTGCTCAAAGTTTATATCTCCAGATCCAGATACTCCACCAGATGATGTTGTTGAAGATGATGATGATGACAGTTAGATTTTAGATTTTTTTTTTATCAGACTATTTGATGTATTTGAATTTTAATGCTACATTTTATCTATTATTTATATTGATAAAATATACTTTTTATTATATTTAGTTTTTTAATTGAACATTGGACATAAAATATAAGATTAAGTGAAAAATTATAAATAAAAAAAATATTTTTTTTATTTTTATCAATTTAGACACAGAATAGAAATAGAATTCCATTTCTGATTAGAAACGGATTACAATTTCGCTTCCAAAAAGTTTTTTTTTTAATTTTTTATCTGATTTGAAATGAAACAGAAATAAAATTTTTATTTTTAATTAAAAATGAAAGTTGTTTACATTTCTAATTTGCAATAAAAATTATCTCCATTTCTAAACAAAAATCAAAAGATATTCCGTTTCAAATTAGCAACGAAAATCATTTTCGTTGCTAATTTGAAATGAAAAATATTTTTATTTCTATTTAGAAACAAAATTTCTAATTCTAATTAGAAATAAAATATTTTATTTTTATTTAGCAACAGAATCTCTTTCTATTTCAAATTAGCAACAGAAATATTTTTATTTCAAATTAGCAATGAAAAAGTATTCCGTTACTAATTTGAAATAAAAATATTTTTGTTGCTAATTTAAAATGGATATATTTCAATAGCTAATTTGAAATAAAAAGAGTTTCATTGCTAATCCATTTGTAAATTTAGAAACAGACACAAAAATTTATTTCTGATGGATTTTGCAATGAGATAGATAGAAATAGAATTTTTTTATTTCTATTCTATTGTTAAATACATTGAGCAATGGAATTTCCTTATTTAGAAATAGATTTTTTCATTTCTAATTTTGTTTGTTCTTGTAGTGACATGGTGGTGTAGTGAAAAGATTGGGGGAGGTTCAATATATGTCCAATTTCAGATGAAATCTTATCTCACCGAGCAAATAGAATTTGACCGACTACAGGTGGAGACTTGATGGAGGAATCCTGAAAATTTTGCATGGCGATAGGATGATATTGGAGGGAAAGAAGAGGATAAGAGGATATTACTATTTGACGGAGAGCCCAGTGTAAGGTGGAGCTTCAGGAGCTAAGGAGGATCCAGAGTGAGGTGAAGCTCCAGGTGGTGGTGGATCAGGCATGAGATGAGAGACTCGAGAGGATGAGAGGCAATATCATAAGGTGAGATTCCTATTACCGTAGGAGACTATCTCAAACAAATCTCAGATCAACAGGAGCACAGCATATGATGGAGATGGGATCGAGCAGCCTGGCTTGACTCTCATATTTGTCCATCCATGATCAGCAAGTATTTACCCCAGAACATGGGATGAGATGATCCAAAAAGCTCTCAAAGTTAGAAGGAAGCCAAATATCGAGTCGAGATGGAGATTGTTGTGAAAAATATTTTAAGATTTGATTCATAATAATTTCAGAACGAGGTATTGGACAATGAATAGAATCCAACGAGACCAAAATCAATCCAAACGGAGTTTAGACAAAAAAACTATGCACAAAAGAAGGCTAGAAGGTGGACTGGTATGGCACACGGATGGCAGACGGGTCCCATAGGCTGGCGTGGGCTAGTAGATGCGCAGGCCAGGCCCAGGCCCAGCATGCGGGTGCACACAGGTCGGCCGTGAGCATGCGGCCTAGCATGGGCACGCATAGATGCTTGCGGGCTGGTCTAGTGGAAGTGCGAGTGCGCGGCCTGTGCAGCCTTCATGCGGTCCATGTGCGTGGCGTGGACCGAGATGTTTTCCCCATGCATTTCGCATGGTCCATAATGGACCGACGGCATTTCGGGGGTGTTTCTCATGGCTCATGCATTGGTTATGTGGACCGGAGGTTATTTTGGCATAATCGGACGAGCACCAGAGGTCGCGGTTAGGATTAGATGGATAGAAGGCTTCTTTGAGTTCTAACAGGAGTCCAAAGACCTGTTTGGACTCCAATTGAACTCCGTCTGAGGCTTTTAAGAGGCCTGTGGGCAACAACCGAGAGGAGGACCTGAGACAGAGGGTAGTCGATAGAGAACCCGAGAGCCGAGAGGGAGAGAGTTCGGCAGCAGCACCAGTATATCCTGAGAGGCACCGACAGAGAGCAGAAGTAAGAGACTTTGGACAGACTATCAGACAGCGGACATCGGTCATTTCAGGGATGCAGGGGGTCTCCTAGAGAGATAGCGCTTTTATGAGGGAGAGCTTTTTGTTGAGAGAGAGATTGGTGTACAAGGATTGAAGGTGTGATCTCTTCTTGTAAATTTTTTTTTTTCTCATAGTGAAACTTGCATGCCTCATGAAGACGAAACTTTTGACTGATCTATATATTTGATTATATTTTTATTTTATTTTTTCTTTCTTTCTACTTCTCCATAGTCAATCTTGTGCCAGCACCTTTGATTGATCCTCTTGGTTCCAATGACATGCAAAGCTTACCCTCCATTCCATCTTCCCTATTTTTTCCCTCCTCCCCCTTCTTCTTCATGCCTGATCTTATATCGCATCTGTGATCAACCCCTCCAATTATTATGAATCTTTGCTCCCTTTCTCCCCAGCTTTTCCTTCTTTCTCCTCTTTCTATGTGCCCGATCTGTGCCAGCACCTCTCATGCACCCCTCCTAGATTCTAATGATCTCTGAATGTTGCTCTTCATGCCCTCTTTTCATTTTCTTCTTTCCCCCTACCTCTTTGTGCCTGATCCCATGCTAACATCTTTGATCAACCGCTTCTCCATTTCTCATAAGCCAGCACTATCTTTTCCCACAACTCTTCCTTCTTCCCCCCTATCTTCATGCTCGATCCCATGTTGGCACCACTGATTATGCTTTCTTCTTCCTCTTCTAAGTTTCTTCCTCCATTCTCTATGTTGTCCTTCTATCTCATAGCTTCCCCACCACACCTCATGCCTCTGTTCCCCTCCCCTTGAGTCCGCTTAGAGCTCTCCTTATGCTCTACCCTCCTATGCTCCTCTATGCCCCCTTCCTAGATACCTCACCTTTTGCCAAGAATGGGAAGAGGAGGATTGGCTCTCTTTAGTAAGAACTCCCCATCCAGTCGCTTCACTCTTTGCCAGCCATGGGAAGATGATGTCCAGCACCCCAATAGCAATCCTCTATTGGTAGCAAGGAGCCCTGGAGAGCCATTAGGAGGGACAAAGCCACCATCCAAGCAGATTTTGATATTTTTCTCTTTCAAGTTTTTCTCCGCTAATTTTTTTCATAGTTCTTAAATAACCATATTTCTATTTTTTTCAATCCTCTATAGCAATTTTTTAAAGAAAAAATGCATTAAAAAAGGAAAGCTCCATTGTATTTCTCTATCGAAAGAAGAACGAGAAAAAAATTATGGTATTTCCTCTATCTTCCTTGTCGCTCTCTTTTCTATTCAATTTTTTTTGAGAACAAATTCATGAAAAAATAAAACTTGCCTCTCATAAAAAAAAAAAAATATATATATACTTTTTTTCCATCCTCCGTAGCATTTTTTTTAGTTTCTTTTTTCCATGAAAAATGCATAGAAAAAAAAAATCCATTGTGTGCCTCTCCCTAAAAAAGAAAAGAAAAAAAAAAACAAATATTTCATGTTTTCCATGCCCTCTTTTTTTTTTATGCTATTTTTGCTGAGAAGAAATGCATGAAAAAAAAAGCCTACCTCTCAAGAAAAAAAAAAAAGACATACATTTTTTTTCTCAAAGATTTCATTAGTTTTCTATTTTTTCTTTCCATCGTTAAGTTCTCCAACTACTCAACATTTTTTCTTTCGCTATTCTTTGCTATTCTACTTTTTTTTAAAAATCAACAAGTTTATTTTTTTAAAAAAAGACCCCAGGGTTCGATGCCGTGTGTCTCTAGCATGGTAGGTAGACTATCTTGTTCATGAACAAATGTCAACACTCAGCCTGAATGTCACATGTCTAGCAGTGGATGGCATATTCTATCTCCTTCTCTTTCTATATTGTGGGATGTAGAAGGCCATCCGTTGGTAGCGACCCCCCACATACACCTAGTCTCATTTAGAGTGGTGGAAAAAATTAATGAGAGAGGTGGGACCTATGTTCTAGGCTCAAAAATCAATGAGCATGGACAGAGCATCCACCTAGAGGGGAAGAAATAACTATAGATCCTGACCAGTATGGTATACGTCCACCAACCTTAATTATATAATTGCAGCCATGTTATTTACCTTAAACGGAGGCTAAATGTACCATTTTATTACTGAGGTGTTGACCTCCACATCTCTCCTTGGATTGATGATGGTAAGTCTAAGCCGTATGTGCTGTATAAACTAAGTCCCAACCTTTGACATTTGTAGCTCCCCTCTTATCCTATATAGGCCCTTGTTGTATAGGTATGGCAGTCTATGCACCTTACTATATGGTTATTTGTAAGCATTCACTCACCATGCCCTCCCACACCCCTTTCCGTCTCACCTACATCCCATCCGAGTCTTGTTGGTGAACCCAAGTCCGACATGTATATAAAAAAAAGAAAAGAAAAACTTTAATGATGACCCACCACCGCGCCATCCTCTATTCTTCGCATACGGACCCATGCTCCTCTCTTGCACACCCGCATCGCCTCTAAAATTCTATCAACGAAGGGATGGAGGATATGTGTATTTATAAAAAGGGTCAGTCGTTGATGTTTGTCCACTACCATAGCAACCTCTGTCTGCACAATCATGATCCATCACCACACCATCCTATGATCTGCTAGCACTCCTCACCTACCAAGGAAGGGGATAGTGTATAGATGTCTTACTTGTTATATACAAAAAATGGTATTTGATGTTATCAACTATATATTATTTTTTAACGCTGTTGATTGTTTTCTTTTTATTCTTTTCTTCACCATGCCAAGCACTGCCAAATCACCGTATGTATCATGTCAGACTTCTGCACAACAGTAGCTCTTGTACAACTATCGCCGCATGTGTGCCAACGGGAATAATAGTTAGGAAGCATGGGAAGAGACTTTTCGGTAGAAGGCACAAGAATAGGCTAGTCGATAAATGTGACCCTTCGGTTATATGATATTTGTCATATGCAGAAGTCCTTTGTACTGCCCTATAGGATAGATATCTATCTTTTTCTTCCAACATCTTTTACTTTTTATTTTTTTTTTTAGGATGATATTTTTTTTCCAACATCAACTATCAATCCAATAAAATATACAATTTTATCATGGTCATAGACAATTGAAAAAAAAAAAAAAAGAGAACATGATGAACTAATAAAAGCCAAAGCAACAAATCAAGACATTCTTACATATTGATCCTTGAAAAATGAATCATAAGTATTTTTTTGAAAAAGCCAACAATCCTAATAGGTGCTTTCTTGCAAAAAAGTTATGGATAAAAAGTAAAAATTTTCTATATTTTATCATAATTTGCAAATATCTCCCTCCCTCCCCCCGCATCTTCAATTTCAGTACTATTAACCCTACACTTTGTAGATTATTACAATGCCCCCTACCAATCTTTCAATTCGGAGAAAAACATGCCGTCGGTGCCATGCGGCATATTATTTGGAGTTAGATGACTGATATAGATTTATTAGATTATTTTAAAATAGAATAGAATCTGATATGGATTTAAAATAGTCTAATGACTAAAATATCCAATCTCCAACATTAATTTCATCTCTTTCTCCGATCTTTCTTCTTATGATGGCCGTATAATCGCCGCCGCCGACCCTCCAACCACTGCTAGTGAAGGCAAGAGAGAATAAGAAAAATAAGATGAAGAGAGAAGAAGGAAGAGGATGGGGGTGACAGTGCCAGGGGGATGGAGGACTTTTTTGCTAAAAGAAAGAAGCTTTTCTTTTCATACTAAAAACCTTAGATTTACAAAGCTCTAAAAATATAAAATATTTAATTAAGTTGATCAGAACAGATTAACATCATGAAGAAAAAAATGGTTTTGTTCATAACTAAATGAAGCAAAATGAGAGTGAAGCTCTAAAAAGATGGGGTGCTACAAAGTGGAGAATATAGGAGTGGCGAGAATATGATACGAATCTCTTTTTTCAATAGTTTTTGAGTTTCTGATTTTGAGTTGGAAAATGCTATTAGAGATTGGTCTGATTCATGCATTGTTTTGATCTCTTCCTTATTGGATCTCAAATATGGATGCTCTGTTTTCTTTTTACTTCTGAATGTTTCTTAAGCATCTCCTATAATCACCTCATCATGTGCATATTCTCCCTAATAAATCTAGTAAAAAAAGGAATATAATATGAAAGGAGTAGGAGACGAATGAGAAATAGAGAGAGGCTCTTATTATTTTCCCTCCCAATCTCTATTTGAGAAGAAAGTGATAGATAAAATAACAAAAAAAGGAAAAGTTGAGTGCTTCAGAGATAGATATAGAGAGAGAGAGGAGGGGCGAGGGCTAGAGAGGTGAGAACATATTGAGCATCGAAAAAATTCTAAATAGAAACTAAGAGAGCCAAAACCAATAATATAAAAGAGAGGGAGCCAAAATAAAATTAAGAATCCGCCTCATTGCCTCCATCTACTTGACGCCATCTCCCCAATCCTCCTCTCTTCTTCTTTTTGTCTTATTTTCCCTCTCTCTTTCTTTTCTTAGCCGATGGTGGTTGGGGGGTTGCCAAGGAAGGTTGTACGGCCGTCATAGAGAAGAGTTAGAAAAAGGATGAAGTTAAGCTTGGAGCTTAGGTATTTTAGTCGTTAAACTATTTTAAATATATATCAGATTTTATTTTATTTTAAAATAATTCAATCGAACCACATTAGCCATCTAACTTTAAATAATGTCATATGGTATCGGCAGCATGTTTTTCCTAAATTGGAAGGTCAATGGAGGATGTTGTAATAATTTGCAAAGTATAGAGTTGATATTACTAGAATCAAAGATGCATAGGCACATTTGTAAATTAGGATAAAATGCAGAATTTTTTTTAGCTTTTATCCAAAGTTTTCTTTCAGGAAAGCTTTTTTTTTTTTTTTTGATAAAATTCTTTCTGGAAAGCTTGGTAAGGAGATTTCTCGAAGGTTTTTGTCCAAAAGTGCAGGGTCTTACAGACTCATCTGATCAAAGAGCTTCCTTGCATATTCTGAACCTCCAACTTCGGCGTATGCTGAGATCTTGGCCGTCCATGAAACAACATCATTGTCCACCATCTGATAAAACATTGATCACGCATCTACAGTGTCACCGTTCATCACGTAACCCGAAATCATCACATTCCAGGAAATAGTATTCCTGATTGCCATCCGATCAAAGAGAAATCGTGCTGAGGCCATGTCTCCAGCTCTAGAAAGACCACTAGTAACAATATTCCAAGATATAGTCTTCCTTTCCGGCATCAACTCAAATAGAGCCATTGCCTGCGCTCACCACATGCCATGTACGCGCCAATCGTATTACTGCAGGAAACCACATCTATTTGAGGCATAGCATCGAAAATTTGACGGGCCAAGGTCACCAACCACTACATTTGGAGGACACATCGAAAAAGGGCATTTTGAACTAAGATATCTAGCCCAAATACAATCTGTGCATGGATCCCTCTGACCCACTCCAAATACCCCAAGGACTCGCAGGCTTTGAGGATATTGTGTAAAGTTCCCAAAGCCCTCATCTTACTGCAAGTTGAGAAGGCTTCATTTCGATATCTTTTGTTAATGAAGCATTTGATCAGGGTTGTGAAGATCACAACATGTGGAGTTTTGAATGGCAAGGTCAGGACAGTGGAAGGCCAAAGAGAGAACCATCAGCTTGGGATGATGATGATTACTTCCTCCTAGTAGTAGCCCATGGACTCAGATTTGGAGAAGGGTTTGTTTTAATTCCATCACAGTTATGTCTTTTTGAAGGACTCCAGTCTTCTTCTGCTCCATTTTCAGTATTTTGACAAAAAATTCCTCCTACAAGCCTATTTGACCGTTACTCATCTAGCAGGAGCTTTTTCGTAATTTTATTATCTGGCAAGGGTATTTTAGTAATGGTACCACCTCCTTTGGCTCTTTGAGACCCGGTGACTAGCGGTGCATAAGGAGAGCAGCAGTAGAGCTTCACTATAATACCCTCAACTGTGGTCAGTACCACCAAAATGCCACCGAAGATAGCTCTTTTGAGGCAGCTTCATGCCTTGCATGTAACCAGTGGAATCCAGGGGCCCTTGAAATGGATTAGACTCATCAAAGACTACCTTTCTCATGGCTTTGCAGAGGAAGCTCTCCTAATATACACCCAAAACCTCCCTGATAGAATCCGCCAACCCATACTACCATTGGTTCTCAAAGTTTGTGCCTCCCACTCCCTCCTTTCACTTGGCCAATCGTTGCATGCAGACTGTATCAAAGTTGGGATGGTTCATGATCTATTGGTGGGCACCACATTTGTCTCCATGTATTGTAAATGTCATCGGCCGGCCGTTGCTCGTAAGTTCTTCGATGAAATGCCTGAGAGGAATGTGGTGACATGCAATGCCCTGATTGGAGGTTACTGCGTGCATGGTGACATGGAGTTGGCTTCAATTCTCTTTGACCGGATGCTTTCGCGGACCCCTGTGACTTGGGCATTGATGATTGAAGGGTTTGCTAAGGTGGGAGATACTGTGGCTGCGAGGGGGTTGTTCGACAGGGCCCCAGCCGGGATGCGAACCGTGGTGACA
Source organism: Elaeis guineensis (assembly GCF_000442705.2). Lineage (NCBI taxonomy): Eukaryota > Viridiplantae > Streptophyta > Magnoliopsida > Arecales > Arecaceae > Elaeis > Elaeis guineensis. The sequence continues at coordinate 31,452,032 of NC_026000.2, read as the reverse complement.
TGGACTGTTATGGTCCATGGTTATACTGTAAATGGTGAAATGGAAGCTGCAAGGGAATTGTTTGACCGCATGCCATTTCGGAATTTATTCGTGTGGTCTTCCATGATCACTGGGTATTTCAAGAAGGGTGATGCTGAGGAGGCTGGAGCAATTTTCAGCCAAATGCCGGTCCGGAACTTGGTGAACTGGAATGCATTGATAGCTGGGTACACACAAATTGGATGTAGTGAGGAGGCTTTAGAAGCTTTTAGGCAAATGCAGGAGCATGGCTTCGAACCTGATGAGTTTACAATAGCGAGTGTTTTATCAGCTTGTTCACAACTGGGTTCACTAGATTGTGGCAAGAAAATCCATGAGTTGATCAATCGCAAAAAAATTAAGACAAATCATTTTGTTTTAAATGGTTTGGTCGACATGTATGCAAAATGTGGTGATCTTGAAAGAGCAAGAAAAATCTTTGATGGGATGAGAAGAAAGAACAGTGTATGTTGGAATTCAATGATCTCAGGCCTTGCTAGTCATGGTCGGAGTGAAGAGGCCCTCAACCTGTTTGCTCAAATGGAAGAGTTGGAAGAGACACCTAATGAGATAACCTTTCTTGTGATCCTTTCAGCCTGCACGCATGGAGGATTTGTTAAAGAAGGATTAGAAATTTTTGAGAAGATGGACAAATATGGATTGGTTGCAGGTGTGGAACACTACGGATGCTTGGTCGATCTATTGGGCCGAGCAGGAAGGCTAGCTGAAGCCTATGATGTGATCAAGAAGATGCCGATGAAACCAAATGAGGTGGTGTGGGGAGCCCTGCTAGGAGCCTGTAAAGTACATATGGATATGGAGATTGCGGACAAAGTGGTGCATGAGATTGGAACCTTGAATTCTGGTGCTGGATCCATTAATGATGCACAGTATGTGGTGCTATCGAATATTTATGCTGCTTCAGAAAAATGGAAAGAAGCAGAGAGGATAAGGAGCAGAATGGTGGAAAATGGAATACAAAAAATGCCTGGTTGCAGTTCGATCATGGTAGGTAACACAGACTATCAGTTCCATGCTGGCGCTATTTCAGTCTCAAGCACATATGCTATGTGGAGCCTAAGGTTATAGATTTTTAAGTAGTAGGATCATGAGAATTGGTGGACACTGGCATTGTTGGATGTTTCCAAACTCAAACAGGTTACCGAAAAATTATTCAAGTTGCACAACAAAAGTTTGCTTGGAGAACTTAAGTAGATTTTATTCAGTGCCGAGCTTAGGATATGAGCTGAAACAAGGAAGAAGTATGGGCTCTTCCTTAGACATATTTTGATAGTGGATCACTGGATAAACCCGGATATCAAGCAATGGGCTGAGATAAGATGAAAACATGTGATATTGTTTACACTCAATGAGCAAATAGAGTAATGACACTGATAAGGATGTAAAGATATACTAATTCCTGTTCAAGATTGAAGCATAGTAACACAAGGTTGTTTACAAAAAGGAATCTGTGACATGTAACCAAGCACAGATTCCAGTCAACAAGAGGAAGTCGTCAAAAATTTGGCCATGATGCATCACATTCAAGGAGATTGTGAAGTCTTTTTTTTGATACTGGCACTTTGGAAAGTCATTCAAAATAGCATGTTAATTATTGTAATTTTCCTTCTTTTTTGGTATACTGCAGTTGGTGTTAATTTCGGTCATATCATGCGAACAAATGGGAGGGTCTATGAGAACTATTTTCAGAACTCTGCCCACCCCCTTCTCCCTCCATCAGTCGCTTTATCTTCAAGAAACATTCATTAATTTATCCTCCATAATAAGATCTTCTGTTTTCATATTTATGCCATAATTGTTTACTACATGAAACATATGATGATGGCATTACCGCAATAGAACATTTTAAAAATTCTGTTTTATATATATATATCAAGTGATAGGAGTGGCTTAATGCGAGAAGTGAGAGGATATAATAATAACTCTTAGATTTACATTAATGGTTCCAATGAGCGTTACATGCGCTCACACGCGGGTGTTAAAAAAATTAAAAAAAGAAGGAATAGATAAATTCTAGGAGTATTTGAACAGTTTGGATAATCGTGTTCTTATCTGAATCGTTGATATGGATCCAAGGGCTATTATTATGTCTTTTCACCTCTCACATTAAGTCTCTCCTCTCACTTAATACGCTTCATATATATATATATATATATATATATATATATATATATATATCATTAGTCAAAATGTAACGTTTTCACAATCAATCACTCTTATTATTCTCTTACGTCTTAAGCCACCATATCAACAATTTATTTTACCCTTTCTTATCACCCATTCATCATTGCTTTAGGGTTGTGCAAAAATCCTATATTCTTTTTATTTTTAACAAGGCCTATATCTAAGGCTGGCAATTTTCGATATGATCCATTGATATGGATATGACACAATATGTACTTCGATGGATTTGAGTTTGGAATAAATAGGATTGGATCATAAATGGATTGATCCATTTATGACACGATAAATTCGTATTTTAAATGGATTGACCCACGTAATCCATTTTGACCCATTTAACTAAATGTGTTAAACTAGGTTAACGAGTTACACGACACGTTTAAACATATTTAACATATTTATTTTAAAATTATTTAAAGGCAAATGAGGAAAATCAAAAAATTATAATCGTAACCTAAAACAAACAATGATAGAATTCAGAGCTGTAAATTAGTATAGCAAATAACTAAAAATTATTTTTATATTATTTTAATCTTTTGACTAAATTTTTATTATTTTAGTTAAATTTTATAAATAAGTTAAATAGTTAAACGGGTCATTAGATGGGTTGTGTATCCGTTTGACCCGCCAACATGATTATTAATTGTGTCAAACGGAATGTATCATGTCAATCCATGTATATTCATGTCGTATTTATATTTCACAGATTGATCCATTTAATTAAATGGACCATATTCAAATTGAGCTAATTTGTGTTATACTCTCAGATTGATATGACCCATTTATGACCTGAAAACATAAACTGGGAGCCCTACCTATATCCTCTTATTAACATCCTAGAATTTAACAATATCATTAATAACATAACATCATATGATTGTTAGGCATTAAAAAAAATAATGATTGTAATGATTGTTATTAACCATTAACTATAAAAATAATGATCGATAATGAAAAATCAAAGCAAATATTTGTTGAAATCACTATTCACTAATAAAATATTAATTTTAGCCATTGATGGAATAAAATTTATTTTTATTTAAAAGTTAAATGAAAAATATTATATTTAATGGTGCTATGAATGTTATATAGTGGTCGATTTTTGTTGTGCAATGGCCTTAGAAATTTTACTATCTGAAGATAAGCTAAGACAATTTATTTTAAAAAAATAAAAAAGCTAGTACCATATGATTAACCAATAGGTACATTTATAATTTAATGAGCTAATGGAGTAAAAATGGAACTTCTATTAAGTATGATAATTAAAGATGCAAGAAAATAATAAAAAATAGATAATTGCATAAAAGCGACATTTTGACCGTTCTTTATATATTTTTCTAAATACTTATTACATGATATACAAATGGTGAGCTGTGCATAAAAATCAACTTAATTATTGGTTGTTCAAACAAAAATCAAATTTATTTTTTTTATTTTTTTAGAACAATATATATTTAAGGATTCCTTAAGATTTTTAACCCTAGATCTAAGTACGAGAGGGTTGGCAGTCTAAATAAATTTGCATTGAATATTTAAACTATATACGTCTAGTATTCGATCAATGTATATGGAGCATCTTATATTTGAATATCATCCACCTGATACTTATACACAAGGGCAAAATCATTCACTTACCTCTAGACTTATATCATTTGACAAAAGAGATAAAACCAACCTTTTCTTACAAAAATCAATAATTGGGCGGCTTTTTTCTTGCAAATTCATTATATGGAGATGGAATTGAATAAAAACTTATCTTTCACTCTAGAAAAAAAAAGTAGTATATACTTTTTGAGGCATAATTCCAAATAATTCATGAAGATTATATGACCTATTTCATATATTAGCTTAAACATAATTTTATTTGGAAAATGTATAGTATTAATAATGTATGTTATTCTACACTAAGGTTGCATTTTGAATCTTGGAAATCTTTGTTCCCTTTATTTTTCCAACTTGGCTTCTCCATTTCCAAATGTATATTTGTTCATAGAATTAATTTCTCTAGTTTAGTATGTTCACTAGTATATTTAGGCTCAATTGCTTTGTTGTTGTTCATAATAAAATTGAAAACTTAGATTTCAAAACTTTATCATGTCTTTTGCTAGTAACTCTGGGGAACTATGATGGCTCATAAATAAGCTAGGTCATTCCAATGCCAAATATTAGAAAGGTGTAATTTTGTACTACATGGTACCACTAAAAAAGAATCCACTATATATATAGCAAATACATAAAAATGGTACATACAAAAATGCATACATTGGGACATTCAATAAAATATTGAAAGTATTTTATTTTTTAAAAATATCTTTTAAAAGATTTTGGAATAGATTTTTCCCTGTCTTTTTAGATAGTGAAAATAATATTAAATTTTGACTATGTTATCCTCTTTTTTCCAACCCAATTTCAAAGCACCCCATTTTTTCTTTATAAAAAATTAATTAGCATCTGTTTCTCAGTTATCATGATAAAATCCTTATTATTCAACAACTGACCAATTTGGCTTATCAATATTTATTTGATGATGATGATAATGATGATGATTTTAAGCCCATTTTTTGCTTTCATATGCCTCATTACAACTACAAGCATTAGTAATTTTGCATTTAAACTCTTTTTTTGCCCTTTCTGCTCACTCAAACCCACGTCTAATTCATGACTTCACAATCAGGGAAGTCATGAACCAGAACTGAGACCTAAATCCTACCAAGACAAAATCAATGGTGAAAATGTTATACAGAAGATCCATACCATTGTTATCATCTACATCATAAAATTACAGTAAAATCTAAAATCATGTATTTTGGAGGTCATATACTCATCCATCAAATGGTTCAAAAAAATTTATTTTAATTGGTTTAATGTTGATGTTTTGTATGCTTTCTGTTTTAGAATCATCTGGATCTATTGAATTTGGGTTTCTATATGTTTTATAACATCCAAATCATCATCGATAGTCTAGCTTGGGACACTAATTTAATATCGCCATGATTTTTTGTGCTCATTTGATGCATGAGTAGGAAGTCTCAAGACACGTGATTTTTGCTTTCTTAAAATTTTGTTACAAAGATCATAATCAATAATACTGATTCTCAATTTGAAATGTTCATCATCAATTTTGTGTTTGTAGGATCGTGGTCTTGATCCTTTCAAAAGAGTAGATTATCACTATATGTGTGGATATACACATACATACATATATGCATGCATGCATGTGCATATATGTACTTGAGCATATGTATCTGTATAAGCATATCTAAATGTACGTGTATAGAAGTGAAAGTGGATGTCAATTTTATTTTGTACAGCATCAATAACCATATTTCTTGGTCCTTCAAATTTTACAAATGCTATAGAAGAGGAAAAAGAAGTAGTGCATATTTCTGGTAATAATGAGGGTGTAAATGGAGGGGATTAACTTGTTTCTAAGTTGAATTCAGTGCAAAATTAATCTAGTTTAACTCAAATCAAAGTTATTTGGATAAATCTTAGATTCAAAATCATGACTGTTTTTGAATAGTTATTGTTAAGGTAATTATTTACTCAACTTGACTCAAAATTTTGATGGATTGATAAAATTAATATTAAATCAAATCCAACCTAATTTGAATGGAATTAAATTAGGTTTGGGTTGAATCTTTTGGAAGAGATCTTTTGAAGATAGTGCATTAACGAATCTTGTAACATTACTTCAAATAGGGAAGGTTGACGGTGGGCGAAGAAGAAAAGGCTTTCGGCTAGGAAAAAGAATGAGACGAAAAAATACATCTATTTTTTTTGAAGATCAAAATATTTAGAATCGAAAAAGAGTAAACACCATCGATCATCTGCACTGGCCAAATTGGACTTTGAAGATCAAAATATTTAGAATCGAAAAATTGGACTTTGAAGATCAAAATATTTAGAATCGAAAAAGAGTAAACACCATCTGCACTGACCAAATTGGACTCGGATTGAGGAGTACAAGCAAACAAAGACTTTTGGGTTTATGGTAACATATTTTTGATGAATATATGATTTGTGTATGACAAAAGTAATTTTGCCCCCATGCAGGATCGAACTACAGACCTTCAGTTTACAAGACTGACGCTCTACCACTGAGCTATAGGGGCCCTGGCAGTGAATGTCAGCAGCTTTCCAATTATAAAGTAAAATAAACGTATTGCCACGCACTCATGAAGAACAACCAGCATCTTAATTAATCCAGTGAATAAACTACTTATATTATGGCTACTCACATAAGGCTGATGGCTGACGTCCAAGAAGGGAACTCAGAAAGCAAGACAAAATGGCATGATTCGTAGCTCATAAAGCTAGGCATCTAACTCAAAATGTGAAATTAATCAACCGTGGGCCACATAAAATCTGTGATTTACAAGGCAAAATTTTCATTGACATGTGGATTTGGGATTGTTTTAAAAAAATTGGTCATAATCTAAAATCCAAATCAGATCTAGTCTTGTAATTTTTTAACTTGACCCTACCATGCCCATCCATCATTCGAATCTAATTTGGATCAACAAAATAGACCTAATGGGACCCAAATCCAGTTTGACCCAACTTAAAAAACTGGAATCATCTAAACCTCTGGCTCCTTCACGATAAATATCTTTCCTAATTAATCGAATGAACTCTTATTATTTTTAATTCACTTATACTCAAATATTCTCATATTAGTGGTCTTAAATATATACATATATTGATTGACTAAAGTTGACTTGAAACTTTTGATGGATTCATAAAATCAATATTAAATCTAATTTGATCCAAGTTGAATGGAACTGGATTATATTGGAATTCAATTTTTGATCACATTCGAACATGGATTGAATTTTGACCGGGCCAATCCCTAATCCAACCTGACCCCCTTGCAATCCTAGTAATAAAGAAAAATTATTTAAATAAAAGATAATATAACAAAATTGTTTAAATGTATCAGGCTTGTCTGTAAAAAATTAAAAATACCAACGTCCTGGTGCTGACGCTCTGCCGCGAGCTGCGCCGTAAAGGAGGCACCTGCTTACCTGGTCATGGGGTAGCTGGAGTGGGTCCTAACGAAGGTTAACCTGCATTTTGATTAAACTAATAAATAAACTATTCATATTATGGCTACTCACGTAAAGCTGATAACTGACATCCAGAATGGGAACTCCAAAGATCAACATAAAGATGACATGATTCATAGCTTATTAAGCTGAGCGTGGAACTCAATGTGAAGTTACCTGACCACCGGCCGCATATAAAAATTTGTGGTCCGCAGGACCTGGTGATATAGCCACAAGCAGTTGAACTTGCGGACCTGGTGATATAGCCACAAGCAGTTGAACTTGTGATGGAACCGATGCCAAAGCCAGACAGAAGAAAAATCAGACTTTGTCTGTTTGGAGTCTTTTCGTCATAGTCGATTAATAGGCTTTTCTTTGGAGAACTAGTCCCAAACAAACGAATCGCATTAATCAATTTCCCAATATTGTGCATCTACAACTACAAAAATGCTCTATGTATATGTACAAGTTTCTAAACACCAATGAAATAACATAAAGAAACGAATATGACTTCACATCAACAGAATCATTCTCAACTCTGATATCTCATCAAGGCAAAGGTACTGGCGTTCTCCAATTTTGGAATTCGGCCAGGTCTCTGTTAACAATTTTCCCGTTGTGGAGCCAAAATGTTTCTGCAGACTGGTGAAATTGCCTCACCTTACTTTGCAGCTCCCACATGATTCCTACCATCGCAGAGCACGGCTCAGTTTCTGGGGCATAAACCCACAGGCATCTGACCTGTCTGCCGCGAGCTAACATACCCTCAATCACTTCATCTGACAAGGTAAAAACTCCAGTATTACAGACTGCAACAATGACTGCTGCAAGGAAAGTTGAAATTAAAAGAAACAGGTGAGCAAACTCACTTGGTATGCTTTCTAGGTACTCAAGGAGTTGAGTGCCTATCCGAGTAGACGGCCACTTGATGGATATCTGAGTGTAGTCAATCACATTCTGAAAAGGCAGCTCTATTTGATCTGATAAGATGACTGGGACACACTCCTTTTTCAAATTTCATTGCATTAGTAAGGGTTATTTATATGCTTGACCTATGCTCGTAGGACATGCATGATATGCTAAAATGTTCACACAAACATACAGGAGGGTGTCAACTAGTATAGTTGGTAAAATCTTTGGGGATTGCTATCAAGGCCCTGGTTCTGCCTCACCTGAATTTCAGCTGATATTTTCCCATCCTAGTTCTTGGAAAAAAATAAAATAAAATCACACAGGGAATTCATGGTGTTAGAAATACCACCAAGTCTTCCCAAAATAAATTCAAGCCAGCAGAACTGACACGGTATAAATGCATACTATGAGGAGAATGTGCTTATAAGAGCACCCCCTTCTTGCTTGGTAAGAACTCTCGTAGGGATGCAGGTGCACATGTAACTAGAGGCAGACACTAATTCATGAGTAAGAGTATTTTCATGCAGGATTTATTTTCCTGCAATTTTATAATCATGCATAAATTTAGAACTCTTGGGGGGATGCAGGTGCCCATGTAACTAGAGGTGGACACTCACTCATGAGAAGAATATTTTTATACAGGATTTATTCTCCTGCAATTTTATAATCATGCATAAATTTAGAACTCTTGTGGGGATGCAGGTGCACATGTAACTAGAGGTGGACACTCACTCATGAGAAGAATATTTTTATACAGGATTTACTCTCCTGCAATTTTATAATCATGCATAAATTTATGTTTGATATCAAAATTACAAATCCATGTGCTGGATGTATGCACATGTTGTAGCATCTACTGTGTAGAACACCAACTAGATAAAAGAAACAATTTTTAGATGTAGATATACAGTACCAGCAAATATTGTGTAGCAACAGTTGTGCTCAAAGATGCAAAAACACTAGGCATTTTGTGCACGTCTCCGTGTGTGTGCGCGAGTGAGTGAGAGAGAAGAAAAGGGAGGGGGGAGGGGAGAGAGAGACCACAAAGTAAGCTTCATAGAAGCGAAGCGTCCATGATGACTCGCCACGTGGAGCTAGGCAGAACTTGGCATTCCTCAAATGGTTGAAATACTCAGTTCTTCCCAATTTGTCAGGCCCAGTGAACTTCAACTCTGGAGATTCCAACTGTTCATGAAGTCAATATGCTGTATGGAGGTCTGAAGTAATTACATGAAAGAGAATCAAAACAAAACAGACCATGCGAAAATTGTGCTGAAGGAAGTACACAAACATCACAAAGAGAGAGAGAGAGAGAGAGAGAGAGAGAGAGAGAGAGAGATATTTTATGAATAAAATTTACAAAATCATACTACTTTATGAGCAACCACCAGGATACACCACTCCCAAAAGCTTGCAATATAATTCAAGCTATATTGGTTTTTCTTATTTAGTAGAGGCATGTACCAAGACATTGATGGCATTCATCTACTGGAAGTTGCAAGAGGACTTGAAAAACTCATAATAACACCAGAGGTAGCTCTAAATAGAAAAGATCGCTGATTAAGATACACATCCAACCCCAAATGATAGCCAATAAACATTCATAAATCCCATCCCAAATGGTTGGCATGTGAAGGATTCCTCAAAGTTGAAAGATCATGATTTTATGAGGAATGCTATATAAATATTAAATATTTGCACCTTGTTTCAATACTTTATTTAACCCACTAAATTTGTAAAACATATTCAGAAAACCATAATGTTCCTATGTTACTCTGCGAGCCAAGTAAAATCATATAAGTTCTCCTTTTTCCAAAAGGCTCCCTTAAATCTGAGCACTCTACCTATTCCTATAAAAGGTTCAGCTTGATAGTGTTGATGCCTGAAGAGTTTAGCATGTTCCACTTCTTTATAGCCACTTTTAGAAATCAACATCACTATTCCCTTTTCAAAATTCAACATCTGATAATTCTCAATAAACTGAGATGCAAAAACTGCTTCATATGGAAGTATGAAGCTTAGAATGTCTGACCAACAAAACCAGAACCCTTTCTTTCTAATTTCAAGCTCAAGAGCATTCCATCTTTTGGTTAGCAAATACCATATTCTATGCAGCATTTGAAGGCGGGAACTAACAAGTGGCCAATGGATAAACCAAGAACTTGATTAAAAGATAGTAGCTTGGAATAACATTCAGATAGTTCATCTGTAGCAAAATAACACAAATAATGGTTTGTGATAACATCTAGGAAGTCACTTCCTAATCCACAAATATTGTTAAAAATTGGCAGCCCAATTAATTTCACTATTTGACTTATAATTTGTGCCTCAGAAATGAACATAATTCTTTACAAATCTTGTCATCTTTCCTCTTTGTCAAAAGACTCACCCTTCCAAGTCCAGGACAATTTAGTAGCAGGAGCTTAAGCACTTTAATAAATAAGGTATGCTAACTTTCGTCCCAATGGTCTCACAAGTTTGTGGGTAGCCCACTTTCCAAATTGCCTGGAAAGGTGTTCAACACCAATCCAAACTGTTGACTTCAGTTAAGAGCTGATTTTCTTCAAACTATGCCATATCAAACTAGTATCAACTCATCCAAATGAATTAGATGGAAGGCTTTGCAGGTCAACTAATAACAGTATCACAAAAAGTTTATCACTGGAGCATCTTGCCTTGAATACCATTATGACTGTTAAACACAAGTTTTCTGACAATCTTGAAATAAGCTGTACAATTTTGTAGGTAGAATAAGGGTAATAAATTCACCAGAAAGCCATTTGTAAATGCCATGTTCTGAATTTGTGCACTCCATATGCATAGCATTCTTATGTAGCCACATAAAGGAGTTGCTTTAAAAAATTAATGACCTTCAAAATTCCAGAACCTTGTTAATTGTTGTAGGACACATGCCTGTTTGTACATATTGGAATTAATTATTGAAAACATTTATGTGCACCTACCAGGGGAAAAAAGGTGATCTTTCTCCTTTCGATGAGATTAGTGAGGTACGTATGTAAATAATTAGTACCAGTGTACCCCCATAGCATAACTGCATAAAATGTCATTTCCTTATATCTTAGTTTTGTATACTTGTGGGATTACTTTGAATCAATAATTGCTCGTTTGAAAAATTGATGCATAAAGATTGGATTCAAAATGGAATGCCAACTCATGACATTGCTATTTCAACCAACCACTTTTAGGTTCCCGATACACAGAGTAATTGTAATTCTATTCAGCAAAGACAGAGGCCATTTAAAGCTGATATAGTTAATTTTTCCAGTAATACAGGCATGCATCCCCTATATAGGTCCATAAAGCTCTAATATTTGCTTTTGGGCACAGGATTTTCACATAAAAATTATCAGTTTTAATATTCACTTCCAAAGGGCACAAGTGTAGCTTATTTTAATCCATTTATTCATGAAAATGCCTGTTTCATCTGAAGTACAGATTTCCTTTACTATGGATTAATTATAATCATGAAAATTTAAGATATTCACAAGCCTTAAAGATTCATTGAATCAGCTAGAAGTATCTTCAGCCAGCATTGTTGTTACCTTGATTATATTTCCACTTTTTTTAATATATTTTTCCTGTTATCATAAATAACCACAACCAAGGATGAGTTGACATGAAAAAGCTTCACATGGAAGTAAATTTTATGCAAAAAGAAATGTCTTATGGTAATAAAAGGCTAACCTTATCAGGATATTGCTTAGCTAGCTCCCCCAATTGAAGACGACCAACCTTTCCCTGGGCACGTCCTAGAAAGTTTGCCAGATACTTCCTCTTGGACAGGGGTAATGGTTGGACAATTGTGGTCCCATGAAATGTAGTCATCCCACCATCAACATTCCCAGGGATAATGATATCTTTCCATGTATTAAAAGCACTTGTATCTCGCTTATCTGTACGGTCACCCTATGCAAACCCAGCACCAGTCTATAAATTGTAAGCAGCTTCAATAAACAACGAAACATCAGCACTGATATATAAGAATGCCAAACACAACAACAATCAAATTAATAATTCACACGACGTAAGTAACCGATACTACTTAATAACTCAAACAAAATTATGTAGAAAACCTTAAAACTATGCCCGTCATAGACTTCACCACCAAAAATTAGCATAAATCCTAGCTACTGCTGTAGTGTGTGAATGCACATGCACATCTAGGAAGCATGGATGCTTCAAATTGAATATCATGCTTGTTTCAAGTTCATATCGGATACCTATACTTCTTCGATACAGCGAGAAAATGTATCAGGTATTTATTTTAAGTATCCTTTTCCTAAAATCTAAAAGGTTCCTCATAATTCCTAGATACATGGGATATTTTGCAGATATATCCAGAGATGAGAAAAGATTTCTTTCTTTTTCCTTCTCCATTTCGGATGACTGCCGGCCTTTCAGTAATGGATGGCTGGCAAACAAGCAAAAACATACTATATATTATTGCATCAGATGCACATGAACATGCATACATATGGATAAGGACATATTCAAGAATTATGATTACAGAAGTGTTACATAAGGTAACAATAGGAGGTTTGGTATTGCTTAATGCATTCCTTGGAAGCAAGTATCACAACAATATGGAAGGCTGCCAAATTGACATAAAGGGTTTAAGGTAAGAAAAACATAGCCTTGTACATATAGTGTATCAATTTAAAGAATGAATAAAATAGATGCTTGTGCTTGGCCATGATTCATGTTATCTGCACTAGGAATATATAAAACTCAATCCTCAAATAATTAAATAAGAATCAAAGCATTAAACAAATGGAACAGTCATACATTTCCCTATTGTGGAAAAACGATAACAACTCCTAGAGTGTCCAAAATGTTACATTGTTTTAATACTTCTCTTACAGACATCTTTTTGAAACAAATCATGTGACTGACACTAATCACTAAGTTGTTCTAGTCAAGCACCAATATATCATGAATTAACTCTTCATTGCTTTTGGAAACAACAGTACTCCAAAGATGTTAATGGGAACAGATGAAGTTACTCGAACCACCACAATGTCAACACTTAACTATTCTCCCACAGATTTCTGAGTTCCATATGGAATGTCGACCTTACTCAATAAAAGAGTATTGAATTCCAGAATCTTCTAACCTTGCTTGGTACATAATATGATAAAGAGCTTATTCTACATATAAATGAAAATAAAAGGCTGATGTGGGTGAGCATTCTTTTCTAACTGATCTTTAGTCATGCAGAGTCACATCCCTGCATTTATTGTTAATCGTACCCCGTATATCAAACACCTTTTTTCCCAATCCAAAGGGGAGTTATAACAGACACATGATATGGTTGAAGAAAAGTTAGGCGATAACCCCAAGGAATTTATCAATAGAATTTGATAGTAGGATCAGTGCAATCGACATTGATTTTACCTACCCAAGCCTTGATGATGTGCCATCTAAAAGCAAGAGGTAACCAAATAAAAAACTAAACTCCCATTAATCAACCACCTAACATGAAAATGATATTGACTGCGCAACAAGACCAAGTGAACCTACTCCAACATAAAGCATCAACCATGCCTATGCAAAAAGTGGCAATTATTTGACAGATTAGTTGATAAGAAATATTCTAGAATTAGTTAAGCTAAATAATCATCTAACCTACCGATTAGTTAAGCGTCAATTTTCTATTTTCATTTACAAAAAATCGCCTTGACCAGGAACCAGACACAGATTTGAAGGATGGTAAATACAGTTATTTTCATACTTAGATAATTATATCTTGATCCATAAATCCAACCACATATAGGAATGTCTGTTGGTTGTGGTCAAAATACTGTCAAAACAATCAGTAATAATAACAGCAGTATTTTGAATCTAATTATGAGCAGAAGGAAAGCAAATACTGAAAGACAGCCATATAATATTGCACATGTTACCTCTGGAGTAAGAATGATGGATCGATTTAAAAATTTTTCCCAGGAGCGAAATAAGTGAGCACCAGAACCACTGCAAGTGTAAGTACATAGGTAGGGGCTATGAAGCAACTAAACAATAATTAAAACAAGAGGAATGGATTTTAAAAAATGATCAGATCAATAAATGTGGGGGTACCCATAATATGTTAAAAAGTATGGAAAGAATTAAGGGTATTCATAGCAGAATTGGAAAAGATGATACCTAGGGAAGACGAAGATGTGATCACGGCCACCTGAATAGCGGAAATATGGCATTTGGCTTAGAACCTGATGTCAAGTAGAACTAAGAACAAACCTTTAGAAATATTCAAAAGTAAAAATGTTATAACAAAATCAGAACAGAGGGACCATTCCCATGATTTGTTGAACTTCCGATGACTAAAAAAAGTATGTCTCATCAGATTGCTTGCCAGGCATATGGGGTCAGAATATAGAATATGGAAAATGCCACAACTTCACCCACATTTTACCTTCACATAGGTCTGGTTTATCTCTTTATCATTCAAACCACCGATGATTCGCACACATTTAACATAAGCTGGAACAAAGAATAAATCAGCCTCCTGCTTCTTCAATGTCTGGAATCTTGACTTGAGAAGTAACTGATGGATTTTGACCTAAGGTGGAAAAAATACAACAATAAACACATTAAAAAAAAAGAGAGAATGAATGATGTTGCCTCTAAATTAAGACAAACATCAGAAGCTTAATAATCACAGTAATGAAACATGAAAACTCGTATACATTTGGGATTGGCCCTCAAACTCCTTTTACGTTCCATGGAAAACATCAAGTCGGGTTCAGACTGGACCAGCTTTGTTTGTTAATTATTAAATGATCGATCCACCTGACTAGATCTCTAGTTGGTCTATGTCAAACTGCTCTACACTGAACTCGTTTCACTCTGTTTGTTGGCAAGATGAGGTCAACAAGAAACATGCCAGCATTTCCATGGGTTTGGTAAATGTTCAAATGTAGACATTAACTGACAGAATGGATTATTATTGTAAGCATATTTCAAGAAAATGCAGCATAATCGGTTTCAAAGAAAAAAGTGTACCGTTTGAATTAAACATCACAGACATGCAGCTTATGCACATTAAGCTTTATTTTTCTTATCTTCCCATCTTGAGATTCCAGAATACCTTGCCAAAACCAGCTTTTAACTTTCAGTGTCGCAGTGGCCAATTTCGGTCTGCCCAAATTTTGGCCAAAATCAAATGAAAATTTCATTGATGAAATGATACTTTCATTTCTATAAGACATATCAGAGAAACTCCAAGAAGATTTGATAATCATGCTATTATATGGCACCATTACCATATGGTACAATAAGAAACAGGGGTTGCTAAACTGTACCGAACTGGCTGGGTCAGGTTGTATCGAATTGGACTTGTCGGCTACCAAAATGGTTCATCACATCACTAGGTTTAACAACCTCCTGATTCATGTGATCATCTCTACCCCCTGAGTCTTGCGAAGCTTCCTCTGCTGTCCCTCCCCTCTCATTCTCTGATACTTCCATTCCTTCATCGCTTGCCGGTCTTGATTCCTTCACTGCCACCACCGTCTTCAAACCCTCGCTGCTGCTCTCCTCGCTTCTTCTTTGACTTCAATTTTTTGGAATGGGAAATTGGTACACTGACTTCAAACCCTTGCTGTGCTGTCAACAGTGGGAATGAAGGCACTACTTCTGGTTAGGCTGGAGGGTTTCAAAATGCTGACATCAATAAGGCCATCAATCACTTTCTCAAGTCCTGCAGCCATTGCAACCTCCAATCCCAAATTAAGGTTTGTCTTCTGATGTAGAGCCCAAACAGCTCTAATTTCTTCTCTCTCCAGCATAGGCAAGTCCCCCCTCTCTCTCTCCCTCCCTCTCTTCCTCTCCCCCTTCTCCCTCTCATTCTTCCTCTCCCCCCTCTCCCTCTCCCTCTCCTTCTCCGTGGTTCCGACATGGTACAGTTCAGTACAATATGGATCGGTACCATACCATATCGGTCGCTAGCCAGCATGCCTATTGATACCAATTCTTCCAACCTTGATAAGAAGTCCTTCCTACTATATAAAAACCATTTCTTTAGTGAAATTATAAGAACTTGACTCACTCCAAACCCATAAGTTACAAACCCATAGTACATGGTTTATGGCTGATCTAGTCAAGTACGGTTGGTAAACTAAGTCCAAAATGTACACCCATACTTGTTCCTCTAGAGGGTGTAATCGAGCCAAGGTTGACTGGGCTCCAGTATAACCAATTCAAGCCCAAAGTCTGAGATCAAGCTCAGCTTGTATATTATTTCATCAAGCCTAATTTCACACCAAGTTGAATGTATCCTATTGTGATTGGCTTAATAGCCTTAAATTGAGCCAAAGTCAGTTAAGCTTGTATCAATCTTGAAACAAGCTTGGTTCAAAGTTGGTTTGAGTTTCAACACAAGCTAGGTTAAAGTTAAAAAAAAGCCCAGTACAAGCTTGAATTATAGTTTAACCAAATAAGGCTTGACCCTCTCGCCTTATGTGCCCAAACAATAACATTAGATTAATTTCAACAATCAATTACATATTATAGCTTATACATGTTACATATTATACATCCAGTTTCATATTTGAGCCAAGCTTGAGCAGCATCGATCATTTGGCAACTGTATTTCCTATCAAAGTTAAATGATTAATAATGCAACATGAGAATTTTCAGATGTTAACATATGGCTCCGATCCATTTTTTTTTTTCCTGAACCTATCACTCCACCAATGAACCCCCAAACCAAATAGCCCCTCCCACCACCCCACCCTTGCATGTAGTCCTCATTTTCAACCTTTCTACACAAATTTAAGCTCCTATCATTGCAGGAATATGGAGTAACCATTTTCAAGCATAAAAAATGACCATACCATTATTACTATGGTGAATCAGCTAGTCATCATGTTATCCTCAAGATATCAAATAATAGTGTAGGTGTTGATATGGCATACAAATCAACCTCCCTATCATAAATGGACACGTGGCAAGCAACTTTATAAAGGTTTGAATTCTGGGCAATTACATATTTGCTATTAAGAGAATCCAGAAACAGAAGGGTATTATGACAGATTTAAATCCAAATAAAGAGAGGAGATGATGGCTCATAATGAGGGAATAATGTCTCATCCCTTGATTTCTACTTCTAACCATAACTGATCCTTATTCCACACTTATATAAACATGGCCAAGGGACCCTAAAAAAGACAGACTTTGAGAGGAAAAAACTCCCACAACTCAAAGCTCTCATGGTGAGAGGCTCATAAGCCCTCATCCATCATATTCTTCTCTCAGATCATCAAAAGTCCGAGGAGGCTGAGAAAACCGAAGAAGGCTGAGAAGGCCGAGAAGACTGAGGAAGTTGAGAAGGCCGAGAAAGTCAAGAAAATTGAGAAGGCCGAAAAGGTTGAGGAAGCTGAAAAGGCTGAAGAAGCCGAGGAAGGTTGAAAAGGACGAGGAAGCTGAAAAGACTGACAAGATCGAGAAAGATGAGAAAACCGAACAAATCTAATTCATCAGAAAATCGAGTAAGTCGACCTCGTCAGAAGATTAAGAAAGTCCGACATCATCAGAAGGTCGAGTAAGTCCACCTCATCAGAAGGTCGAGAAGGTCAAGCTATCAAAAGGCCGAGAAGGTCAAGCTATCAAAAGGCCAAGAAGGTCAAAATGAAAAGAAATAAGACCATCTAAACCACGCCAACCAGAATAGGATAATATTTTATACTATAATTCTTAATTATAATCTCATTATTTCTATTCTTTCAAAGCTCGATCCGACTTAAGTATTGGAGGGCCCGATCAGAGCCAATCCGATGAACTTTTTCGTCTTTTGGTGTGCAGATCTGCAACTTCAAGGTGGATTGTATTTCACCATTGTGGATCAAACAACGCCGTCCTGATGGTCCTAACCCAATCGGATTTTGGCAACAATAATTTGGCGCACCAAGGAGGAGGCTGACTCTTTAGCCCTCCATTTCACTTTTCTTGTGTCTTCTTATTATAGGAACGACATTCAATGTGAAGCAATGAAAGATCCATCCCAAACCACATTGAGCTACTATGAACTCAGAGCAATCCAATTGACACCGACCTCATTCAACCTGAAAGATCTCTACGAATCGCTCCTCATATCAAAAATGAGTTGAATTGAAGACCAAGTGAGCCAAACATCAGTAGCAAGGAGAATAGAAAATCAACTAAGGATCTAGATCCATCCAAGCAACTAAAGAAGATCAATTGAGATCACCCCAGCTTTGACTAGAATCTCCAAATCCTAACTACATAGATAATCAACTAGCTCCGACCGGGATGATTCGATTTGATCGGCTGAACACCGACCTAACAACAAGTATGAGCTACAGCTCGAAATGATTCGACTTGATTGGCTGAACACCGATCAAACGACAAGTATGAACTTCGGCTCGAAATGATTCGACTTGGTTGGCTGAACATCGATCTAACGATTAGTACGAGCTATGGCTTGAGATGATTCAACTCGGTCGGCTCAATACTGATCTAATGACAAGTACGAGCTCCGACTCAAGATGATTCCATTTGATTGGACGAGAACCGACCTAATGACAAATACGAGCTACGACTTCGAAATTCGACTTCATCGACTGAACACCGACCCAACGACAAGTACAAGTTATGGCTCGAGATGATTCGACTTGATCAATTGAGCATCGATCGAGCTTTGGCTTGGTATGATTCGATTTGGTTGGCTAAGCACCGATTTAATGAAAGGTATAGGCACGATCAAATTATTTCTAATAACACTCAATTTTTTAATCATAAACAAGGTCAATTGTAATCCAACTACTTCTTTCGCTTGAGCCAAAGAAAATGGCTCAGACTCGAACGTGAGGGGCATATGATATGACATATAAATCAACCTTCCTATCATGAATGGACACGTGACAAGTAATTTTATAAAGATTTGAATGCTGAGCAATTACATATTTGCTATTAAAAGAATCCAAAAATGGAAGGATATAATGGCAAATTTAAATCAAAATAAAAAGAGGAGATGATGGCTCGTAATGAGGGAATAATGTCTCATCCCTTGATTTCTAACTCCAACCATAACCGATCCTTGCTCTACACCTATATAAACATAGCCAAGGGATCCCGAAAAAGACAGACTTTGAGAGGGGAAGACCTTCACAACTCAATCTCTCATGGTGAGAGGCTCATAAGACCTCATCTATCATATTCTTCTCTTTTCTTAGTGCAAGTGCACAGGTCATCAGAAATCCGAGGAGGTTGAAAAGGCCAAGGAAGGCTGAGAAGGCCGAGGAGGCTGAGAAGGCCGAGGAGATCAAGAAAGCTGAGAAGACTGAAAAGACTGAAAAGCCCGAGAAAGGTTGAGAAAGCCGAGAAAGCTGAAAAGACTGACAAGATCGAGAAAGATGAAAAAACCGAACATATTTAATTCATCAAAAGGCCGAATAAGTCGACCTCATCAGAAGATTGAGAAAGTCCAACATCATCAGAAGGTTGAATAAGTCGATCTCATTAGAAGGCCAAGTAAGTCAATCTCATTAGAAGGTCAAGAAAGTCTGATCTCATTATAAGGCCGAATAAGTCGATCTCATTAGAAATCCGAAAAGATTAAGCTTATCAAAAAGTTGAGAATGCCAAAATGAAAAAAGATAAGGCCATCCAAACCAGGCCGACCAGAATAAGATAACATTTTATACTATAATTCTTTATTATAATCTCATTATTCTTGTTCTTCCAAAATCCGATCTGACTTAAGCATCGAAAGGCCTGGTCGAAGTCAATTCGTCAAGCTTGTTTGTCTTTTGGTGTACAGATCCGCAACTTTAAGGTAGATTGTATTTCACCATCGTAGATCAAACAATGCCCTCCTGATGGTTCTAGCCCGACCAGATTTTGGCAGCAACAGGTGTAATCCACAATATCCCCAAATCTCATCACTACGGTGTTCAATTTTTCTCTATTTGGCCCTCTCCAAACCCAAGCATTATGAGCCACACAAC